>NW_024537602.1:0-323788 GCF_016628075.1 Suillus paluster
CCTTCCACCAACCCCCACCACCGAGTTCTGGGACAAGGGGAAAGGTAAGGCCGTCTTCGCTGACCCTCAGAGCCTGAGGCAGAAGGCAGTAATAAGAGGAAGTCCCCCTTGATTCGGGACCACCCTCCCACCCCCGAAATCCGTGATGAAGAGTCACAAGCATCTGAGGTCGGCTCGCGTGGTGAAGTCCAAGCCCCATGGTGGAGTCAGAAGATGAGGAAGACACGATTGTCAAGGTATGTCGTCTCGTTCTTCTTTTACTTGTCTCACATTTTCTTGCAGCCGTTTTCGGGTGGAGTGCCGGAGGTCGTCGTTCCCTGCTCTCCACAGTTATCGCAAGGATGCCCAATTCGCCTCAATCACCCAGGGTTCCGACGAAGAAACCTTTGGCCCTGCCATGGTAAGTCACGCTTATGTGTCCGGGACTCGAGTGTATGCTTACCATTTACCAGGTGATTGCCAGAAGTCGCCCAGCAGTTGTCGAGCCCTCCCAGCCAACTCCCGAACCCCCGGTGCAGGCACCCCCGGTCATCCCTGCAGTTGACATTCTCATTCCTGGACCGGTGAGTACTTTTATATATCTCAAGTGTATCCATACACTAATACAACTCACAGAAAAACCCATGCTACGCTTGCAACAAGCTACAATGGCCTTGCGCAACTCGGATGGACAAGAGGACCAGGGCTCCGTGTATGTCGTGCATCTACTGCACGACAAAGAAGATCAAGTGCACCCCCGCATCCATGGGATCCCCGCCTCCTCGCAGTGGTGCCTCCTCTACCACCTGGAAGACAAGGTCCAGGACGCCATCCAGGGCTCCCTCCAGGGCTCCCTCCAAGGCTCCCTCCAAGGCTCCCCCCCGCATCCCAAACCCCCGCCCCCTCCCAAGCTCCCCTGCCTCCCAATCCAAGGCCCAAACTCGAAGTCAGTCTCGTGGCATGGCCGGAACTCCCGGTGTCACTGCGGTGACAACCCCCAAGACCCAGACGCGTGGTCGCAGCAAGACCATCACTGCCATCAAGGCACCTGCACCTGAACCAGCTCATAAGTCACCTGAGGTTTATTTTTATCATTGTCTGACCTTAAGTTTCCATTCTAGCTCTTCCGGCCTCGAGTTCGGCAGTCCCGGCTGCAGCACATGGCCCGGCAGTCCCTGCTGCAGCACTTGACGTGCCCATGCCGGATCTCCATTCCATGGCCATTGCGATTTGTCAAGGCGCAGCTCAAATCGCTCTTCTGGAGGATCGTGTGGCAGAGCAGGATGGTAAGATTGATACCCTGCAATGCCTTCATGAAGGCCTTAGGCGCGAAATCATGCTCCGGCACCCCTCATTCCCACTGCCCAATCCTCCTGCCAATGCATCATCCTTGTTGCTTGATCAATCCGGCCCCCCCACCATGTCACCCGCCGAATCTGCACTCCCACCTCTCATTGATCTCACAATGGAAGGCATTGCTCCCACAACCACAACCACAACAGTCCCGGATGCCTCTGCCATTGATGGCCTCCTGTTTGATTACAACCAAGTGGCTCATCCAGAGGATCCAGATGCATCTGGCGAAATTGTGGACCCAGGTGATCTGAGCAACCTTGTCCCAGAATATAACTCCTCCGATGACATGGATGTTGAGGTTGAGGTGAAGGTTGAAGAGGCTTCTGAGGAGGTTGACATGGCTACATAATTGCATAGTGATAGATGTATATACAAGTTTTCAATGAATGTAACCTCTGCCAGTCCATTGATCGAGTGACTGAGTTCCCAGTACCGAGACCCGACACCCGAGATTCGGTACTTGGTACTCGGTGATTCGTGTGTATCATTGGTACTCGGGTGTCGGGTGTCGGTACTCGACTCGAAACTTGAAACTCGAACACACGAATCACCGAGTACCAAGTACTGAATCTCGGGTGTTGGGTGTTGGGTGTTGGGTGTTGGGTGTCAGTACTCGGTACTCGGTACTCGGGTGTTGGGTGTCAGGTGTTGGGTGTTGGGTGTCGGTACTCGATTCGAAACTCGAATCAAGAAACTTGAAACTCGCATAAATCTGAGTACCGACACCCAACACCCGACACCCAAGTACCGAGTACCGAATCTCGGGTGTCGGTACTCGGGTGTCGGGTGTCGGTACTTGACTCGAAACTCGAAACTCGCAACTTGAATCTTGAAACTTGAAACTCGCATAAATCTGAGGTTTGAATCCCGAGACTCGAATCACCGAGTGCCAAGTACCAAGTACCGAATCTTGGGTGTCGGTACTCGGTACTCGGTAGTCAGCACTTCGTTTCAGGTTTCAAATTTCAAATGTCCACACGAATCAACCGAATCTCGGGTGTCGGTACTCGGGTGTCGGGTGTCGGGTGTTGGTACTCGACTCGAAACTCAACACTCGAACACATGAATCACCGAGTACCGAGTACCAAATCTCGGGTGTCGGTACTCGGGTGTCAGGTGTCGGGTGTCGGGTGTTGGGTGTCGGTACTCAACTCAAAACTCGAACACACGAATCACTGAGTACCAAGTACCGAATCTCGGGTGTCAGTACTCGGTACTCGGGTGTCAGGTGTTGGGTGTCGGGTGTTGGGTGTTGGGTGTTGGGTGTTGGGTGTTGGGTGTCGGGTGTTGGGTGTCGGGTGTTGGGTGTCGGGTGTTGGGTGTCGGGTGTCAGTACTCGATTCGAAACTCGAAACTCATATAAATCTGAGTTTTCACGATATTATGTCCGTACATCATCAGTAAGTATACAAACAACAACTGACAAAAAACTGCTACATGACATAGAGCTATCTTCCAAAAATATATATGGCTGTGCATGAGGATGGAAAGGGAAGAGAAAACACAGGTGATTTGGGGGGATTTGGAAGAGGGGAATGAAATGGCGGTAAGATTTGAGATGGAGAACACGGGTGAAGAGAGGAATACAAGGGTGAATGAGAGTAGTACAACGGAACAGATTCGGGGTAAACCCTTAGCTAAGAGTTGCAGATGAGACTCATGTCAGCCAGCAACAAGACTCGCATAGTAGAGTCGATTACAGATGAAGCAGGGGAGTTGAATGGGATGATGTATCGAGACTCTAAGAGTCGAAGCTGTGTGAGTGCCTTAAGCGAGCATGACTCGGTACTCGGTACTCGGGTGTTGGGTGTCAGTACTTGACTCGAAACTCGAAACTCCTATATGATACGTATCTGGGCCCACCCATCTGTCTAATATTACCTGACATCGGCCCACCCGTCTAGGTAAAATTCCCCACTTCGGCCCACCTGTCTATCTGATATTTCCCTATGTCGGCCCACCTGTCTATGTTATAAATATTTCACCTCACCCTCGGCCCACCCATCTATATAATAAATATTTCACCTCACCCTCGGCCCACCCATCTATCTAATATACCCCTACGTCAGCCCACCTGTCTATGTAATAAATAATTTGCCTCACCCTCGGCCCACCCGTCTACCTAATAATACCCCACGTCGGCCCACCCGTCTAAGTAAAATACCCCATGTCGGCCCACCCGTCTATGTAATAAATATTCCACTGCTCCCTCGGCCCATCTGTCTATATAATAATATTTGCTATACATCTCTCCTCAGGTCTATAATATATGTCAATCCTACTCTACATATTACCCATATGGGCCCACCCATCTCCATAATAATATTTCTCCCGGCCCATCCGCCATCGTCGATGATATATATAACATCAGCATAGATGGGCCCACCCGTCAACATTGGGAATATACATAACATTGGCCCATAATCCGCTGGCCTGTATTACACAGGATATTATGTAGGTCAGGTGACCCGTATAGTACAGGATTTGTCACTGAAGGGGCTCCCATCGCTGGAGACACACTTTTGACACGTTAAAACAACGCGCGCTACTGCTATATCAAAGCCAGCAACGTCGGCTGTGGCACCTAACAGCAGGTGGCCCGCATGGCTGGAGTATAGCAGAGCTCAATCAAGATCTCATCCTTGAAGCTAGAGAAGAAATCTTCAATGAAGACTGTGATCTAGCCCTCACCACGCTCAAACAGGTACAGATGTCCAAAGTTCTATCCCTGCAAACCTAACCAAAAATTTCATTCTATCAACCACATGCATCATGCCTGCTCTTACTCCTTCTATTGTTTCGACATCGCGCTCAATCAACAAAAACCCAACCTACCTTGACCATCATGCATCAATTGGCTATCAAACGCCCACATCTCGGACATCACACGCCACCATTACTGTTGCATCCTGCCAAAACCAACCGCATTCGCACATGCATCAGGCTGCTGCTGTCACCAATGCTAATTCTAGCCACAACGTGCAGCCTAGCTCCAGCCGCCCCTTCAGCAATCAGAAGAGACCTTGTTCCTTTCGGGATCCCACCAACCCATCCTTCCCTCTCCTGTGCTGCGCCGTATGCCTTGGACATAACTCACACTGCACGGTCGAATGCACTACCCCGAGAACTTGGGACAACCTCTTTGGCACATTCTACGAATGCATTAACAAAGCTCTATGGACCAAAGATGGACAACAGCTCTGCACCTCATGGCAACATGAAGAAGGATGCACCAACAACCACCACAGTAGCAAACATGTATGCTCAGGCTGTGGCGCATCCGATCATGGAGCCCAGCGCTGCACTAGAGCACAGAAAGCTTAACCCCCTTACCCCCTACATCGCAGACGCATGGGAGCAAGCACTCCATAACGCTAATGCAATCAAAAGATTTGCTAAGGTTCCTGAAGGCTTCCGATCAGGTTTTCTTTTAGTTACACACGTACAAAGCCCACTGAATAAGGACTCTGTTAATCAATATTGCATGGAATTTGATACCATCATCCAGAAAGAGTTTCACAAAGGGAGATACATAGGTCCTTTCACACCTACAACACTTAAACATATCATAGGCCCCTTCCAATCCTCCCTGCTGTCCATAATACCTAAACCTGGAAAACCTGGTAAATTCAGACTTGTCCAGAATTTCTCCTTCCCACATTCTACAACTCCCACCTACCCCAACCCATCTATTAATTCTCACATCGATGCCAATCAAATTCCCACTACCTGGGGCAAATTTTCCGTTATATATCTACTAATCTTGCGATTACTGCCAGGCTCAGAGGTTGCGACAAGAGACGTTGCAGAAGCTTATTGAACCCTTCCCCTACACCCCTCCCAATGGCCAGCAGGAATAATTCGGGTATCAGATACCGAAGTGGTACGTCAACACCTGCATGGCCTTTGGAGCCACTCCATCGGGAGGAGCATATGGCCATGTAGCAGATGCAGGTGCTGAAATAATCAGACACCACGGAATCAAACCACTCAATAAGTGGGTTGACGACCATTTATTTGTTTGTATCTGAAAAGAATCAATAGCTAATTACAATAGTCAATGAGCACTATGGCACACTGACATAGTGAAAAGAGGCATGCATCAGTCAGGCAGCAGGATCTGGTTCAGAGGTTGCATATTTGACGACAATTCAATAGAGGAATTTAGCGAAGATTGTTCATGGCCCCTCAAAGACCTATCAGACCAATCACCCAGATAAGAACATGACAACATGTTTGGGTACTGCCTTGAGGACGTCGACAAACTCTCTGTCAATCTCAGCATCAAATGGGAAAAAGAAAAAGACCAACTATTTGTGCCCTCAACTATCTGTATCAGTTTCCTTTGGGACGTAGGTAATCGCACCGTCTCGCTAAGCCCATCAAAAGTAAGCAAATACCTAATAGTCATTCACCAATAGCGCCGAAGACCTGTTCACATCCTCCAAGATGTACAAGAGCTGTATGGAAAGCTACTACATGCATGTCAAGTCGTGCGGAAGGGTCGCACTTACCTAACGACACTAGAATCCATGCTGAGTATATGCGGGAAGAAACCTCGCCTCCCACACCGCCCAAGCAAAGGCATTGAGGATGATCTTGATTGGTGGTTGGACTTGCTGCAAAGGGGAGGCATCTCAAGGCCTATATACCCCCCAACCACTTACTCCAACCCACAAGCATTCTCAGATGCTAGCTTGAGCATCAGGATAGGCATTGTGATCGGAAAAAAGTGGAGAGCGTGGAGACTCATCCCCGGCTGGCAAACCCTCAATGGCAAGCACAACATTGGCTGGGCAGAAGCTGTGGGCTTCGAACTGCTCGTCAGAACTCTCGCCACTATCCCCAACATGGGCAACACACTTACAGTATATGGAGACAACACCGGAGTGGTTGAAGGATGGTGGAAAGGACGACATTGCAACCAGGAAGTCAACATTGTCTTCCGCTGCATTCACAAGCTCATCCAACGCGCACCCCAGCGTTTCGCAGTCTGCACTGTTTACATTGCCAGCGAACAGAACCCAGCAGATGCACCATCCAGAGGAATCTACCCCCCCAGAGAGCTTCTACTCCCTCCAATCGACATTCCTCCTGCCATTAGACAATTCATTGTCGATGCAACCAAACCCCCAACAGCTACCAAACTCCGCCTCCTGCACAATGGGTGTTACCCCCGTCCAGCTACCAAAGTCATCAACCAAGCTCTGCTCAGGCAACAAGGCGCAGATTGCCTACAGAGGTTCCGAGAAGAAGAAGAAACCCTCCTCAACTCCCTCCGGAACCGCACCAACCCAAGCAACTGAATGCCAGCATTTTGATGCCATGCTAGCCAATGCCATCGCCACCAATCATTCAAACATGCAACCATACAAACCTAATCTCACGCCCACACCCTCGCCCCTCCGCCCGCACTGTCTAGCTCGAGACAGGTTAAGTCTATGGATACCCTCTGGTGAAGACACTCGCAGAACGGCAACCACCAACGACCCTCTTGAATTCTCCATCTCAGATACACAGCTAAACCGAGTACTAGAAGTCATGGGAGCCTCCTGGGCTAACACCATGAAAGAGACGTACAGTGCCAGATTGCTAGTATTCCATGTATACTGCAATGTGCATCAAATAACAGAAAATCAGAGATGTCCCATTTCCCATTCTTTACTCCTAGCCTTTTTATCTAGTTGCACAGGATCATATTCGAGATCCACGCTCAGTAACTATGCAACAGGACTCAAAGCCTGGCATACACTGCATGGCCGTCACTGGCTCATACCACCCAGTGAATTGAAATCCATCCTAGATGACGCAGCCAAATTCGCTCCCTCTACCTCCAAGCGCACTAAATGCACCCCGTTCACCCCCACCATCATCATCAATATCCACAATCACTTGAACCTCAAAGATCCCAAAGATGCCGCCATATTTGCCTGCATAACCACATCCTTTTACTCAATCGCTCGCCTAGGAGAATTCACGGTTTCTGCAATGAAAGACTTCAATCTGCACAGACATGTCACTCGAGGAGACGTATCAGAAGGGCGAGACAGAAACAGTTTCACTATAACCAAATTCCATCTGCCCAGTACAAAAGCATCCCCAAGAGAAGGGAAGACGCCTACTGGGCAGAGCAAGAGGGACTTTCAGACCCGAAAGAAGCCTTAAATAACCACTTTCTTGTCAACCCAGTGGAAAACACAGATCACCTATTCGCCTGGAAGCATCCTGAGAAAGGCATACATGCACTATCAAAAACTGAGCTCATCAAACACATCTCGAGCATTTCCGCTGTTGCCAATTTACCCAATCTTAAGGGCCACAGCATCCACATTGGAGGCACCCTGGAATATCTCCTTCGCAGTGTCCCATTTGATGTCATCAAATCTATGGGACACTGGTCAAGCGACATGTTCATGCGATACCTACATGATCACACCAGGATTCTAGCGCCGTATATTCAAGCAAACTCCTCCCTCGAGCCATTCACTCGCATCACAATGCCACCGGTGAGATAATCTCGGAAACCCAGAGTGAGTCCACCTCCTTACACACTGGGTTACAAGCTTCGCTGTTTGCGTCATCAACCTCCTAATCATTTGGGACTCACAGCTCACCTTTTTCTCCCAGGTTTGGGCTGGTGTTTTGGACCGGAAAGCACTGCGGGCTTTTGCCCAAACTCTCGTTACTACCTTTTCATAGCTTTTCATTATCAATCGCCCTGTACCCAGTTGCCAATATCACTATCTTTTTTCTTTGATCGGTCACATAGTATTGAAACACATAGTTTGTGTTTGTGTACACACTGGACAGGGCCCTCGGGGCTTAGAAGTAGCGGAAATTTCAAACTCCAATCTCATGCCACATCTGCAAAACCACTGAAATAAATGCTTCTCTTGCCTATGCTAAGCGTTTTACGAACACTTACAGTTGCAGTGATGGAGGGATGCGATTGGTTGGTCAGTCTGATTATCACGTCAGCATGGAGGCGAGATTTTATCAGCGAGTTGATCATCTTATCAATCCAAAAAGCATCTAATCGAGACCAAGATCATTGCACCTGCAGTACTGTATTTACAAATAATGTTGTTACTGGAAAGGACGGTGGCATAAGATCAACACTAAAGAGTATACTCAGTGTCCAACGATTCATGCAACACGTTATAGATCTCCTTGTCTGCATAATGGTTGAGATAAAAGTGGTCATAGTGCTCTTGAGACATTGCTGAAGTCACGGAGCGGTCAAATTTTTCTCCATACACTGGAACCAACTCTGTAGCGTGTGTTACCTTCATTATGGGAATGACAAACCCAGTGCGTGTTTTGGGCTGCATTGCAGGTGTATAGACCCTCTTGAGCCTCCACAATCAAGTGTCCTCTAGATCCTCAGGGGTTGTTATGATACGAAAAGGCTGGACATAGAGGAGGGGGTGCAACAAGAAGTCAGGAAGTATTGCAGTTGAGCGTTGGGGTGGAGCCAGCTGGAATACAATATGAACTTGAGCAACTGAAACTAGACAATAGATGAGTTGTCAGTACATGCCACAATAAGTAATATAAACCAACTTACAACCAGGGTTATTTGTGCTTTGATCTGTGTCCAAGAAAATCACATCACAATTTCCGGATGGAAATGTATCACTCGGTGGTTGTGCTTGGACAGCCCGGCTAGGCATGATAATTGATGGGCGAAATGTCGAATGCAGTTGGATACAGAACTTAGACCAAACCTTGATGGTGCTAAACATCTGGAAGCACCCTTCAACATCATCTGCGTATCACTGAATGTATTCTGTGACCTTGTGATGAAGATCAGGGAGTCCATAGGTGTGCATCACATCAGGCCAGCTGATATTTGAGCAGTCAGGAGTGCGAGTGACTGTAAGTGCTGCATTGGCATTATTGGAGAGGATACCCTTGGTAAAATGGTTACATATGGGCCTGGGGGCACTAAAATGATGTTGTTCATCAGGGGCAACCTGAGAAACCCATGCCATCGTCGGATGCATGGTGTATACTTCCTCATCTTCATCGACAACAGCATTAATGAGAGCTTGGTTGTGTTGGCAAAGGAGGATATATGGATCGAACTGCCGCATCTGCTCTTGACAATCAAGGATGTGGACGATCTGCTCCCCAAAATCTTTCTGTTTGCTCGTCCTTGTGAATGGACTTTTGCAATGTGTGATCAGAAGCCGTTCACTAATATCTGCAGTGAACTGTATCAGTCCGCCATTGTTCCTAATGGACTCCGCAAAGCTCAGAAGGAGTTTGAGTTTTGGTATGTAGAAATCCTCCTTGACGCTGCTTTCCCCCTGACGCACTTCAGCTTCCAGGATTGCCGCCTTGCAATCGTGAAATTCTGGAAGTGATGCTTGCATTGCTTCGATGGTTGATTCTGTATGGATGGGGTTTTGTGCTTGATACATGAAGTTGATGAGAGCATGAATAGGTCGCACAAATTCAGGGGGAGCAGCACCTGAAATCATGGTGACAATGGTGTGCTGGATCTCACGATGCTCTCGTTCAGTCATCTGTGCCACATGTGAGATTCCAGAGGAGAAGTGACGCACACCGATACACTTGTGATGACTCTTGTAGTGTGCGTCAAACTTGTCACTTCCGACCACTTCTTTACACCACTACAACAGATGGTCAAAGAAGAATTTGTGGAGGGTGTGAAGGATTTCGGGGACAAGGAAAATGAAGACCTGGGTAAGTGGCCAGTCGCGCCAGAACAGAAGATGCATGCCTAGAAGAAGAAGCTCCTTTGCCTTCTTCTGGAACCAGTCAAGATTCCACGGGTCAACGAACTGGCTGAGAATGTACAATAGTTCTAGAGTATGCTCCACTGTGTGAGGATTGTGACAGTTGGCATCCCCGAATTGCTTGTGAGCGGCCAATGTGATGGGGGATGTGTTCTTTGACACAGAGGCGATCATCAATTGTTCTGGAAGGTCTGCAATCCAAGCAACGAGAGGGGTAAAGCAATATTGAAGTTCACTGAAGGGATCAGGTATAAACTCACTGACCTTTGCTGCGACTTTTAAGCTGGCAAAGACTAAGTCAACGCACTTGTGCCAGACACGCGACTTCAGGATGGTGTGATAATCAGAATGTGTTTCAAACTTGGGGATTGGTATATATGCCACACATTGCCAAGCATGGGATGTAGCCTTCATACAAACATCAGAGTCAATGTTGCTGATAGTGAGGAAAAGAGGGTGCATTTCGGGACCGCCTGTCTGTCTCGTGACAGGTGTCTTATCTGATGCAGCTATTATGGGCATGATAGTCGCCCCTTCAGGCAGCTGGTTTGGAATGCCATGGTTGATAGTTAAGATGATACAGAAAAGAAGCACATACCTGCATCGAGAATCCTTGATTTGCTGTGAACCACTCTCCATACTCTCGCTGCACACCCTCCCAGACATGTAGAGGGTCAAAAGACATATTTTGAGCGAAAATTGGGTTACCAAAGAGGCTCTTTGCAACTTCAAGACCATTGTGCCATATCAGATTAATGGGAGCGACAGTGGTGTACCCCTGGACTTCAAACTGTGTGGTCTGCCATTTCGGCCGGGAGGTAAAAGGTCCATCCACGACAATAGTTCTTGAGTACTCGAGAATGAGGGCTTGTCTTTCACATCAAACTAATAATGTAGAGTTAGCAAGTAGTATACAGACAGATCATGTAAAATACCCAAGATAGTTTGAGAAAACGATCAATCTCTGTCTGCGTCATGGTCTCAACTAGAAATTTACCGAGTGACCACTCTCCGCGATCACAAAAGGGCCAGTACAGATTGCTCGCCCGTTTTGGCTCATGTTCATCGTTCTGAATTTGCTGAAACATTTTCTGTCCCTCTCTGTAGACATAGCCCAATACTGGATGGTATTGAGCAGTCTGATTGGACTCATCCTCCATGGGATCATCTGCTCCAGACTGCCCATCACGATGTCTGCGAGCTCCATGTAATGCAGGAGGCTTGGCCATGTGTCCTTGAGATTTTGATGGCCAGCATGTCTCGGTGGGATGATTTAGGTGAGCAAGTAAATCATGGATGGATGGAAAACATTGTTGGCAGTCTGAGTTTGGGCAGGTCACGGCAGGATCTCTTGCATTATCAGAAATGATTTGCTGAGGCCAAGGAATATCATCCGCTGGAACATCGTCCATTGTGGTTGCATCCCAGATTGGCATTGGGAAGTTGATTGCAAAAATTCTCTAAGTCTTTCATACTCTGATACTTCCCACTTTGACTGTTGACAGTCAGCACATATCATGATACCTGCCCACCGGCGCCATGCCTCTCTCCCCCAGAGCTCATCTCCCCCCCAGAGCTCATCTCCTCCATCCGGCGACAGACCACTTACCCCACCCACTGTTTTAAATGACTGTTTTGTGAGCCCTCATATTATTCAGGATTATACTCCATCTCTTCCAGCCCATGGTGTTGTCCACCGCCTCTCTCAGTATACAACCCATGCCAAATCAAAATTTACTCCTTATCCACAGCCTGCTGGGCCAAGCGCACCAGAGCTGCATGGGACAAGGAAGTCAATGCTCAGAAATGATCACGCTAATATATCATTAGCTGATGCAAAGTGGTACATTTGACGCTTATCTATCTTATAGTGCAGTATAAATTTAATAATAATGAACAGGGCACTACCATTTTTCAATGCGGCTTGCAGAGCATGGATGATGAGACTATCACGCAAGCTGTTTCTGCAAAGCAAGTGACTCGTGAAAAGTTGCGCTTGCATCTCCTTATGACTGCATGGGAGATAGAGGAGATTGAGTGTCATAAAAGGCTTCTTGGCCTACTTCAGCAGAAGAATGCTCAGGAATATGTTGAAGCATCCAATGAAGCTCATGTGTTTGAAAGGTTCATGACCCACCATGACACGAGCCAGCTCGAAGATGACTTTGACTTTGGTGTTGGAACCTACAAGGAGGAGCTGCTAGCATTCGGCATTTCAGAGGAGCAATTAAATCAACTCGAGGCCTTCGCAGTCAATCACAACTTGCATGACCCCAACCAGACAATCACCAAGGATAAATATTCCACAGACCCCTTCACCAATAGCGCTGAATCAGACAATGAAGACAGAATCTGTTACGATGATGATGAAGACAACGACTTGCATTTCAGAGGTGAAACACCTGAGTGGGCAGAGTTTTTGAATGTGAAAAGCCCATGCCAGAAGTTAGGTCCAACGGAATGGGTGTCAAAGGTGAAGTGTTTGTCTTGGAAGCAAGTTCCAAGGTAACCCCCTCATTCCTCTACTCATATTCAAGTGCTTATATCTATTTCTACAGTGATCAAGTATGTATTAACTGGGTGGACCCATATTCTCAACCAATCCATGTGTAGCTTGGTGTCCTTCTGTTTGTTGTTCAATTCCAATTCAGTGTACTGCATATGATGTGTTTATGTCTCATATTTTGACACGTGTAGATGGTGTTTCCCTTCTTATACTAAATATTGTAGCGCTCAGCTGATCACACCTGATACGATTACACGATCACCATGTGTGTCCAGACTGAATTCTAGGTTCCACCCTCGATTTGCTGCCTTAATGAAATGTGTGTCTAACTTATTGGCTGCCAGTGCTGCTCTTCATTTAGTTGTGTTCCCCTTTCCCCTCAGCTTTTCCAGCTCACTCTAAGTATGCCTCCCAAGAAAGAATTGAAAGGAAAGCGGAAGTTGAAGGTGCAATATTGATTCTTCATCGTCACTACCAACTAATAATTCTTAGCAAATACTGAAATACCCAGAGTCCACAGGGAAGAACCCATATGGAAATAATGCCAGCACTTAGATTGGACTGGCCATAGAGCATCCGGTAGCACCATCCAGACTGGCTATACAGCCACCAGCTGCGTGCCCCCCACAACCAAGGCCACACAGTGCACAATCAATGGCGGGTCCATCAATGGTACCATATGTACAATCCCTGCAGCAGGGGCTACTGCATACATATGATATGATGGTTGGTTCATCAATGGTGTCACGTGCGTGGTCCCTGCAGCAGCACTGTGGGTACAACAAGTGCTGCAGCGAGAAATCAATCTACTACACAGTTGGGTCTTTGCTACCTGCTGCCTCACTTGAGAACAAGTATGTTAGACCCTAAAGGGGATTGCTACTGGGGAGTGCTAGTCTCTGCCTAAACGACCCTAATCAACCCTACCGCAGGTAGGAAGAGGATCCGCAAAAATGCGGAACAAGCAGAACAAGCAGAACTCAAGCAGAATGGAACAGAATGAAGTGGAACTCAACTGGATACAATGCAGAACATACAGATTCATCGGAACTTGCAGATGAAGTTGAAGGAAGTATATCACAAGGTTTGATTGATAGTGGGCATAAGTCAAAGCGGTCCTCTAGTAAGGTGAAGGAAAAGTGGGAGAAAAGTCAGAAGGTAAAAGATGGGATTCAATAAAAAACACCCAAGCCCTCAGTACCACTATTTAAAGGGAAGATTATTTTCAAGGAACACTGAGGTACAGGTAGTAAGTTTCTCAGAAAGTGGAAGTGAAGGTAGGCAGTGCACATGGGCGCAATACTCTGCAATAGGGGTCTGTGCCATAAGGGCATGTGTCATTGTGATGCGGATAACATTAGAAGCAACGGGAAGAGAGATACAGTGTACCAATGGACCTGGAAGGATGGGGACAGGACATGTGAAGGTTGTCTGACAATGCATGGGAATATCGGATAGTGCGGGCGGGTTCTGAAGGATGCATGGGAATGTGGAACCCATCAGACAATCCACGGGAAATGTGGAACGTGCGGAATATGTGAAACTGATGTGAGACGATGCAGAAAGGATGGGGTTTTATGCCCACAGTAGGGGTATTCCCCACAGCGCGGCCCACAGATAAACCCTTCTAGCCAGGACATGATGGGTGGCCCATCAACGATAGTCCATCCCCAGTTTATGCAGCAGTGGCCCTGGCAGATGGACCTCCCTAGCCGGGATATGATGGCGGGCCCATCAACCATACCATGCGCACCATTCTGGCCACATATGACCCCACAGATATCCCCCTCTAACCAGTGATCAATGGTGGGCCCATCAGCCATGCCGCACACATCATTCCTGCCGCATATGGCACCACAGATACCCCCCTCTAACCAGCAATCAATGGCAGGCCCATCAACCATACCGCACACACTATCGATAGCCAGCCCATCAACCATACCACCTGCTCAATTTCAGCATCAGATACCCTCACAGTCCACTACCCCCTTTCAGCACCAATCCCGTGTGCAGACCCCCGCGCTCAATGTAGAAGGAGTCCACTAGGCTATCGAGAACTACAGGTCAGGCCTGAGGATGTGAACAGACCATAGCGATGCATTGGTACGCGTCCCCTCATTATGTGTAGTGAATAGAGCAGCACCATATGAAGCCTATTGCCTCATCATGGCATATGCGAAACCAAGACCAGGCGAACCAGCATGGGGTGAGGAATTCTCAACCGGCATAATACTTGTACATCTTCTGTGTAGTAAATTACATTGACTAATCTAAATATTAGGTCATACCTGGATCCTCAAGAGCCGTTCGCAAGCCTGTCCACCCATGCCTCCTTCCTGTAGAACCTACAGGCACAGGCCACATAGCCCAACCAAGCTCAAGTTCCCCTGCCATTAGCGGTCAATCTCTCGTGTCCAACGGTATCTGACCACCTCCACTGTCATCAGTCACTGTCTCGCGCATTATTGACAGCACCTGCAATGTGTTCAAGAGGGATTTCCTCAACAACTTGATGGTGGCAGGCAACAACCTGAAGGACATGGCACAGTGTGCATTCAATCAGGGAGTGGAAGTGCATTCATTGTCATTGACGATGGACTTGATCAATGCATGGGTGGTTGAAAGCCAAAAAACTGAACTGAAGAAGCTCAGAGCCATTCCAAACACCGTTCAAAGTGTATTCAAAGATGTAGGTCAATCTGCAGCTGATCTTGCTCTCCCTATCAGTGAGCATGGAAAAGAGTTGGTGCACCAGAAGGTTTACATTGATAGCCTCTGCATCGGCTTTGCTTACCTCAACAATCCAGACACTGTAAGTTGCCTTCAAAGTTTCAGATATAACTGTTTCCAAAGTCTGACTCGGACTTACGTAGAATGCAGCATTCGGAAACCTTGCCCTCTACCACATAATCACCCGCGTCTTACACGAGAAGAGGTTTTCTCGGTGGATTGACCCAACCAAGCGTGATCTCAAAAATATCATTGCATTCTCTGGCACAATCTTACTTTGGGCACTGCGGGAGCATGCTGACAGCTCCAACAGCAAATCAGAATTTGTCATTGAGGACAACAGGACAACATTTGATTCAATTGTTGAACATTTGGACAGCCTGTTGCCGTCGCAGAGGGTAGCTGTGGATAAGCTTGTTGAAGACATTTTTGCTGAGATGCAGTAAAGTATTCTTCTGATCCATGAATAGTTACTAATGTTGTTCACTGGGTGTTCAAGTAGAGTCTTTTAATGTTTGTTTGCCAATCATTTATACTCTTGCGACTTCTTATCAATCTTATTGACTTGAATAATCTTATCGATGTTGTAAGCATTTGACTACATATGCAATGGACTATAATCAGATTCCTTGGTCCAAAGACTTCTTTTCATGCTGTTTGCAAGGTCCTGATTGTGAATTTCGACTTTAGGCATGTAGCGTAGATTTATGAACCAATGGTTTTTTGTGAACTTTAAATTAAACCAGAGTCAGTTGAGACACCTTTGACCGACTGGTAGCAAAACTAGTAGATAACACAATTTTTACTTCAACTGGAAAAAACCACAGCGACACGTGAAGTATCAGCTTGGATGTTTTCTTCTTTGATATGGGATGCGTGGATCTGACTCTCTCTGAGTGGCAAAAGAGTTATCAATTGGACATGATTCTGTTTTCAAGCATTGTTGACAGATTAGCAGAGCACTTCAGGAACTAAAGGTTGAGTTCTTGGTGTTTCCAAATGCTGAATGGAAGGAAAGGATTTTAGACTACATCGAGGAGACCTCAGGCTTTCCTGCAGAATGAGGTGCTGGGAGTCATATGTGGAGTTGGTGAGACAGACAGCTGTGAATGTGCAAGCTAGTATTAGTGTAGATCGTCTGATCCTCACAAATGAGCAAGACTTACTGCAAGGAGAGCCTGTGCATACTCATTAGATTCACAAGCCATCAAAAAGCAGCTATTATGGGTATAGGCTGGGGAGGCATGTCAGCTCACATTTCTGCTAGCCAAACAAAACTTACCTAGGCCACTAGTGATGATTGCTCCTGTATGGAGCGCTTTTTCAATGATCAATGAAACAGAGTGCATGTTATTCATGAATTTTGATGGATGCCGGGTGCTTGCCGAATGTTAAGCGATGTCATTAGGTGACAAGTGAACTCCACTAGTGAACTGAGCCAAAGAATTGAGCAGCCCTACTAATGCTAGAGTATATGGCAACCTGTTACCATTCCAAAATACTTCAGCTCCCAATGGTGTGAGAAATGCAAGTCCCTGAACGCATCACTTACATACCTGGGCAGGACTCCAACCACTGCTCCTGATATGTAACACTCTATATTGGTGAATGGTAAGCAAAGGCACTATATAAGCATTGGGCAAGTTGGTATGTGTGCCCTCAGTGCACTACTTGCAAACCTTAACCTGCAACTGTCACATTCCTCATCCTGCTGCAAGGGTGTTCAGCAGGTCTGTGTCAGTGGCAGACACTTCTCTGTGTCCATTCTGCATGCCTTCATGGCCTACAGCCTCTCCCAAGTCCACTGATGCATGGCGGACTCAAATGTAGTTGGTGATGTGTCGCTGATGTAGCACATGGTGTCCCATACCTAGTCACATGTTGTATTAGTAGTGGTTCAATTAAATCATGCATTTCTTAACACAGTGGTGATGACAATGAGTGGCATGACTATGGATTGGACCAGCACCTGACAATGCTCATAAACAAGGGCTGCTGCAGTAGCCTTCAAAGTAGGGCATAAGCTGAACATGACTGAGTGGTATGGCAGCGAGTTGTCATTGAAATGCCCGTACTAGCCTTGCCATAGTGAGATGTAGAGACCCATTCTGACCTACATCAATGAGTTAGTAACAGCTGCAAAGAAATAAGGTTGAGTCTACAATTTACCTTGAGTAAGGATGTGAAGATAAGCAGACTCAAG
Source organism: Suillus paluster (assembly GCF_016628075.1). Classification (NCBI taxonomy): domain Eukaryota; kingdom Fungi; phylum Basidiomycota; class Agaricomycetes; order Boletales; family Suillaceae; genus Suillus; species Suillus paluster. The sequence continues at coordinate 17,540 of NW_024537602.1, forward strand.
TTCCACTGTGTGTCATGCTTCATTGAGGTTGACTGCAAAAAAAAAACATAAAACAAATGCAGTAGAAAACAATGAAAGATAGAACTCATGTGAAAAGTCACATTGGCTTGGATTGTGGTGACAAAGCGCCATGGAATGACCTATGTTGTTGGTAGAGATGTTGTTGGTAGAGAAGTGAACAGGAACATGCTCGTTGGTCACAAGAGTACAAAAACACTCCCAGGCGATGTTGCAGCACATGCACCATGCTTGAAGTCCACTAGCAACAACATACACTGCTGTATACCTACAGATGGGACTACATTGAGTCAGTAGTGTTAGTGTTTGGTGTGCAGTATAACTTACTAGGCAATTTTGATAGCACTACCAGCTTCATGAGAGAATATTGAGAGTTCTACACTAGCATGCTGAAGTCCAATGGAGACCTCAAACATCTCACCATAGACAGGCATGATCAGAGAGGGAGCAAAAGTTCAAGTTGGGTGGTGTGGACACAAGTGAGATGAGGAGGGTAGATGAGTATGTGCAGCTTTTATCTGAGTCTTGGGAGTGCTTCTCAAAGCCGGGGACCTTGGCTCCAAGTCAGGGACAGACTAGATATGATGCAAACTTGACATCTGAAATATTTGAGGCTAGAACAATGATGGAGCTGACAAATTGTTCCAGATTGTGCATGAGACTGCACTCTCAAGTTGAAGTTGAACATGCCATGTAGTAAGAGAGTCAGCTGAAAATATTAGTACCTGTATCATTCTCCACTGCACTCAAGAGATGTTCCAATAAGACTCACTAATGCTTTCCCATTCCGTTAACAGCTTAATATCCTGAATCGTGATCTGTGGCATTCATCCTTCTGGACCAAGCAAAAACCCTACCCTCTCATGATCCAAACAGCTCCAATAACCTTGATATGCACTAGAGGCCTGGAGACCAATTTGTTGATGTCTGCAATTGAATAGAGCCCCCAGGGTCCTGCTGTGAGATGCAAAGCTAATGTGAGCTAGAAGATCGAAAAAAAAACCAATCTGGGTGTTATCTCACTGGCGATGGTACATGTTGCAGTGGTGGAGGTGGAAAAAGAGTAAAGAAGTGCTGAAATGCAAATGTCCTTACTGGATATGGTAATTATAAAGTGTTGTGGTCTTGCCCAACAGTTAGTCCTCACATACTCAAAGTCAATCCCGTCAGCGAAAACTCACAGCATTATCGCCAGTGCAATTCGCTGTCATGAACATATAAGAGCAACCTTTGTAGGTATGTTTCAAGCTCACTGCTGTGGCATATCTCACAATGCTCTGCTATTCAGAGTGCATAAATACTTCTAGATAATGTTGGTCTTTCTCCATGCGATCTCAACTCCCCATCACCACCATCAACTTGCTCTCCCATACCCAGTGTTTCAGAATTGCCAGCTTCCACTAGCCCTTGCCTAACTGTTCTTGGTTTTCACTACAACCCACCTGCTGCCCAACTTTTCACCCATGATGATCAACAACTTGGATGTGACCGTTTCACTCGAAAGAGTGTTGCACATGCATTTATCAAACATCCTCTTGGTGCCATCATGGAATATCCTCAAACTGGTGATGTTACGCCGAAGTATAACGCAGGCAAAACAATAGCCAATAAGACCAAAGGTCTGTCGATACGTTCAAGACAACAGTCTTAAGAACGTCCTAAGTAGAGTCAAGGCTAAGTACCGAAGAGGTAACTTAGAATCAAGTCAGATGTTCAGAGGAAAACCAGCGTAGGTTAAGCTGAAGAATCAGCGTCACCTAGCCAGGGTTTATATAGGATACTGGGTACAGGGTGTGACGTAATAATAGGTATGTATCAGTAAGCACATGCGTAAGCAATGAGGCGTCTGAGTAATACCGAACTAAATATAACATGATAAGAGACATGCGTAGTAAGCGTGGATCAAGGGAAAAAGAAGCAAAGTAAACACAGCCGTAACAGGTGATAGTTATGATCAGTCAATTGTGCATATCTTCAACATTGATCCCTCTACCTATCACAGCTCTCAGCACCCAAAGGCCCATTTTCAATACTCTTTGGGTGATGCACATGGAGGACATGACATATTTAAGTGTTTGATGCTGTGAGATGCTCAAAAACAGTCTGTATCTTGCTCTAACCTCAAGACATCATGTAAGAATCCCGCTTGCAGTTAACTCAGGCTGTACCATATCTAATGCATTACACCCAGGCAAAGGGCTTAAAATTTGCTCTGCACAACCACACAATACCACAACTCATCATTTCACCAATCTCTTAGAGGTCTCTGCTTTAATTATTGCTACCACTACTGCAGCAAAATCCTCAAATGATGCTGAGAAGGAGGTTTTTCAGAAGACTTTTGCTTTTTTTGTTGCTCTTCAAGAACATGGGTGCACATCTGATGCTGAACTTGACTCCAACACTTCCGTGAATGCTGACGAGTCAGATGTTACCAATGATGCTCAGGCTGCTGTCTTCACCAAGGATGGTCTTACAACTGATCAGTATCTCGATGAAACTACACTTGACTCAGACTTGGATCAGGAATGCTCACCTTCAAGTCAATGGCCAGTAAATAGATCATGGTGTCAGCAGAAGCTTGTCATGGAGTTCAACAAATTTAATCAACCTTACATCTGGTGACTTGTTTCTCACTTGAAGACAACAGCATAAATGACTGACTTGCATTTGTTTTGTAGTTGCAAAGGACAATCTTGACACAGCTGTGCTCACTTGCTTATCCACAACATTCAAGAGTGTGGCACTCGATATCTCCAAGCCTTACTCAAAGATAACAAGCATATCATCACAGAATGTGAAGATCTTGCTAAATCTTCAGGATATGGTCCCCTTATTTTATGCAACTATGTGACAAGTCCTTTGTCACAAAGACAGCTTTGTTGTAAGTCAATTTTCTTTGGCAGATAATTAGTTGTAGAACATTGATGGCTGACACTTGATTTGCAGCTCACTGGAATCATTGGCCGGATGGAAAACTTAAGCAGGGAGTGCTCTGCAAATGGGGGCATAATTGTAGCGCAAAATTCGATGTTTTCACTCCACATGACCTACATGCATGTCCACGTATCCTTGTTGTCTGTCGAAACCCCCACTCACACCCATCACCTGCACCTGTCAAAACTCCACCAGGGCTTTTCAACTTATTTCATGGATTGTTAGCATTGATGAAATGGAAACTTGCTGATGTGACACCCCGGCGGATTTTTCTCAATAGTGCGTTCATAGAAGGGCTTCATCATGCACTCGCATAGGACTTAACATTATCTGGTTGAGATGCAATGCTCCAGGATATCCACCCATCCTTGGCCAACTTAGACCATGTTTGACATCTCATCACCACACTTTGGAACATGAAGTATCCAAGTGGTACTGGCTTCGAAGGTATGCAACCTCTTCTCATTGACTCACATTCCATATTCTGAAGCACATATATTATAGGTGCTTATCTGCTGGCAGATGAACATGCAAGCCTCGCTCCTGAACAACATTATGTTCATTGCACCAAGGTGCATCCAATTGAGCATGGAAAAGAGTCCAAACTGGTTATCTGCATAACAATGAAGATGTCCCAACACCTCTTACAAGCAAAATGCCTCTCTATAGACACATCGTTCAAACATGTGCAAGGCTGGCAGGAATTTGAAATTGAATTGTGGGATGTTGACCATATGCGATGTAAGTCAAGTTGTCTCCTTCATAACACAAACTCATCTTGCTATTCAGCCATTGTTGGTGCTTGAGCTTTCATAATGTCACAGACAGCAAAGGCCCATATTATCCTTTTCTAGTGCATATTCAAGATTGCAAGTGTGGATATGGGCCTGCCCATAATGTTCCATCATATTTATGGTGCTGGATTTGAGACTGTCATTGCTGACAGTCATAAAGGCCAAGGACTTGGTATGTACACTGTCTTCAGAATCATGGTGTTCATGTGAGTAACGGATGATCCAGGTCTTGGGATGTACTGCATGCAGCTATGTTATTCAGTTACCATGCCGTGTATGTATGAACCACACTGCCGTATTTGTAATCTCAACCCATATAATCATTTATGGTGTGTTTTTTCATATTTGTGTCACACACTACAAGAGAAATGTACTCGCATTGCATATACATGTGCCACAGGATGTTTTTTCTGCAATGCTAAGTTTAGCTATATTGGAGTGTCACCTAGACCTTGAAGCAACATTGAATATCATTCAGAGCAGAGGGTTGAAAGCCTTAGGTGAAATTTTTTGCCATACTTTCCTGCTGAATTTGCTAACTTGTTCACTAACAGCATGGCTCAGAGATAAGCTGGATGGCACAAAGTTTGCACTGCCCGCAATTTACCAGCCAGCCAGCCTCATTCCAATGCATTTGTGGAGGGCCTCCCCAGCCATGACAAATGGAAACAAGCAAGCACACCATAATGCCTATCGTGAGGGTGTTCATCTAACACTGCTTGCTGGTGTCATGAAAGGAATGAGATATGACCAAAGTGCAATGACAAGCATTGACATGCACACAAGCTTGGGCATCACAACACACAATCACAAGGCCACACATGTTCACCACACAACAAGATGTATTAGTCATCAAGGTTTGTGCGAGCAAATCAATCATGTTTTGAATGAAACATTGATAAAATGTATCAGTTGCAGTGCAGCACTGCCGTATCACAACAAAGAACACTTCCAATCCATGAAACAATGTTGTGGCACCCCCTTGCCCTTGCCAACCAGCTATATGCCAGTTAAATATAGCACCTTCTCTCGAAATGCCTGCAGTTGTGTATGAGCATCACAAGGCTGCAGAAATCACCAACTCAGATGATGCCATGCACTTTCTGACCTTACATAGGCCATCTACTGTGGTGCAGCTCAGCTCACATAACTCGTTGTCTGCAGCATTGGTTGTTGGTGCGAGTGTCCATGAGTACTGGCCACCAAAGATAATAGCACCTCCAATGGTCGATGGCACAAGTTCTGAACATCCAGTGGTGATATCATCGTACAGTACACTTGCAGGTGCTCTGGATGATTGGAGTTGGTTACATCTGGGTTTTGATTCAGTAGCCTGGGAAGATTTAATTGAAGCAAGCCCAGCAGTAGACCAGGTGCCTGCCAGAGTGAATGATATTGACTATGAGGCAGTCACATATCAGCCACCCACTACTCAGATGGAAGACGATGACATACCATTACACCACACCAACACAATCACTATACCAATGACTAACTTCAGCTCCATTGCAGCTGCCCTTGATGAAGGATTCTACAGTTGGTGGTGAGGAGAGAAGTGGTTGTTGTTGGAGACAGTTAAGAAGGGAGGGGAAGTCCTGGGCATGAGTAATGTGCTAGATAGAGAAGGGAGGGAAGGCTGGGCACAATGACATGTCAGGTATAGGTATTGAGGAAAATACTCAGCTTTGTACCTTTGTGAGGAAGTTCACGGGGTCCAACCCTTACTAAATAATGTCAGTTGAATGGTAACATGCTTTCTGAAAGATAGAGAGCCAATCTATTTTGGAATGGTAATAGGTCACACATCACTCCTAATGCTAGGTGTGCTCAATTCTTAAGTTGTCAGGTCAAGAGTTATCAAGTTCCACCGTGCCTTAGAGCCAAACAATTTAGCTGACCAGTGAGACTCCATTTGGGCACCATAGCCACTGTGCTTACTCCACCTTATCAATGTGTTCTCACATTGTCACATAACACAGTGTGCTTGTTAGTATGCAGCAAAAATGGGATGAGCTCTTAACTGTCCTTTCTGCTTCTGCTCATCACTGGTCAGCAGACTACAGTGAAGTGAAGTGACTTCAAGGTAACTTTGCTTCACTTCGAAAATGTGGGACTTCGGTTGACTTCATTGTACCAAAGTCGGTTGAAGTGTCACTTCAAGAGGTGAATCAAAGTTACTACCAATTAGATTAATCATTATCACTACAACTCTGAAGCCCTGGATGCACCTCCTGTCTCTATCATATTTCAATGATAAAATATCACTGATCATCCTAAGTACACCCAATATGATCCCTCTTGCACATGGTATTGAACATTTGCTGTACTACTGAAGTAGGTTGGTTCTACCATTGAATTGCAATTTACAACAACAGTTGCCCTGAAAGTTTGTGGGACATGCATATAACCTTGCTGTCTGTATCTTGAAACAAAAATTCTTCCACTGCTCTCCATGTACTGCCCAATAGTGAATCATGCCACAGCTGAACACAAAACTGATCTTGTTTGTGTTTGGGAGGTAGTACGTGCACTCTGTCCCTTCTGAATGTGTCTTCTCATCTAGCAAAGAGACTCAAGTTGCACACTTTGGCAGGCCAACCTCTCAAGTTCTCTTACAAGGAAGACTGGCTGAATTTCAGGTTGAATTTTGTTGCTGACACCTGAGACAGTACCAAGTTTGATAGAGGAGAATATTGGGTACATATGCTATAAAATATTTTAGATATTTCACCTAATATGTCAGTGAAACAAATAATGAGCAAATGTAAAATTAGATCTTGACTTTGATTGGCTGTCAAATTTGACTTCAATTGTTGAATCTATTTTAGAATATAAAGGGGGGCATCTATTAGAGGTATGGGATATGACAGTATCCCCCCCTTAGGGCCGAGCCCTCGAGGCTTAAATGACTCATAACTCAGCGAGAGGACTGGGTTTGCTTGGACAGGCAGAGTGGAAGCCTGAGACGAGTTCCAACACATTTCCGAGTTCCGTGGTGAGGAGCTAGGAAGTTTCTTCGTCCGTGCCTTCATAACCAGTCCAATGTACCAGGTACAGGAGTTGGCAATGTCGCTGTCAGTGGTCAAGCTTGGAGTCCAGGATCTCGGAGATTTCATACTCTGGTTCTCCGTCTACTTCAACTGCAGGTGGGGTTGGCTGGATATGATTAGGGATGGTGTTCGGAGTTGTGGGCTCCAACTGCGAGATGTGGAATACAGGATGTACAGATCGTATGGAGTCCGGAAGGCGGATGGTGAAGGAATGGGTACCGGGATGGGAACTGATGTCAAAGGGTCCTAGGTTCTTTTCCGATAATTTCTTGGAAGGCCGGGTGGAATAGAAATATTTTGCTTTAATGAACACTTGGTCCCCAACCTTGAAGTCCAGAGTGGACTTTTGTCTGGCATTGGTGGGGCCCTGGTAATGTTCTTGGGTGTGAGACATTTCTTCCTGGAGGAATTGGTGAAGCTCATCTAGGTCTACAGCAAAATCCCAGGCTCGGGCGGAGGAGAGGTCTCATTCTGGGTATACAGAGATGTTGGGATGGTATCCCTTATTGGCAAAAAATGGTGATACTCCGGTGGTAGCGCTCGGAGCGTTGTTGTATGCGAACTCCACTAAAGGAAGGAGCTTGGACCAGTTATCCTGCTGATAATTGCAGTAGATCCAGAGATATTGCTCTAGGGTCTGGTGGGCGCGTTCGGTCTGGCCATCACCCTCTGGATGGTAACTGGAGGTGAAGTGGAGTATCATGTCTAATGCTTTTCTGAGAGACCAGAAGAAGTGGGATATGAATTCTGTGCCTCGGTCGGAAGTGACGTGAGACAGAACTCCGTGTTTAGAGAAGACATGGAGAAGGAAGAGTCAGGTGAGGTCTGGAGAGGTGATGGTGTCATGTGTGGGAACAAATATTGCCTGCTTGGACAGACAATCTATGATGACGAGGATTGCTGTGAAGCTGGAGAAGATTGGGAGTTGTTCTATGAAGTCCATGGAGATGGAATTCCATGGCCTTCTGGGAATGGGGAGTTGTTTGAGCAATCTGTAGGGCTTATGTCTCGGAACTTTGGCTCAGGTGCAAGTAGTGCAGGACTTGACATAATCCTTGACATAGGTGCGTATTCCGGGCCAGATGTATTCATGCTGGATAAGTTCCAACATCCGGTTTTGACCAAAGTGTCCAGATAGGAAATGGTCGTGAGTATTTTGGAGGACACAAAGATGGAGATCATTGGTTAGCAGGACATATATGCAATTGTCACAACGGAGGAGTCCGTTGTCATCTCCTGTCCATCTTGGGTCTGAAGGTTCCAGGAGATGATTGGAGGCAATGGGGTCAGCAGGAAGGGCGGCTAAAATATCTTTTTGGAGGCTTTCGATATCCATGACTACAGCTACTTGTAGTACTGGAGTAGCTAGAGTTGATGCTCATAGGGATGAGGCAAGCTGTTCTGTGGTGAATACTGGTTGGAGGTTATGAGGGTTAACTCGAGTGTAGTCCTTATCCCCCTCTTTGGGATAGATGTCCCAACATCTAGTAAGGGAGTCTGGTTTAGCTCCAAGCTTTCCGGGATGGAAGCGGATGATGAGATTGAAATGATGGAGGAATTCCAACCATCACGCCTGACAGCACAAGAGAAGTTTGGTGGTGGCAAAGTATTTGAGGTTTTTGTGGTTGGTGACTACATCAATGGGTTGGGAGGAGCCTTCTAGGTAGTGCCGCCAGGTCTGGAAAGCTTCGTAGATGGCCAGGAGTTCCTTATCATGGGTATTATAGTTGAGCTCTGGAGCTGTAAGCATTCTGGAGTAGAACACCACCAGACAGAGTTCTGAGTCCGGACAAATGATGGAGAGAATTCCGGCAATGGCATAGTCAGAGGCATCTGTTTCTACAATGATGGGAATGTCTGGCATCCAGTGCATCAACACCGGAGCTGTGGTGAAAGCCTCCTTGAGTGTTTGGAAGGATCACTGGCACTCATTGGAGAAATTCCATGGAGTGTCTTTGCAAGCGAGGTGAGTGAGGGGAACTACAGTATCTGAGTAGTTGAATATGAAGCGACGGTAGAAGTTGGTGAATCCGAGAAATGATTGAATGTCCTTGACTTTCCGGGGTTCTGGCCAGTCACAAATGGCTTGGATCTTGGTGGGTGACATGGTAAGGCTGTCCAGAGATAGGAGGTAGCCAAGGTATTCTATGGAGCTCGAGTGGAATTCGCATTTTTCCAGTTTGGCATAGAGGCAATGTTTTCGGAGTTGTTGGAGAACTTCATGGACATGTAGTTTGTGGGAGGCGAGGTCTTGGGAATAGATGAGGATGTCGTCCAGATACACAATAACACAAATGTCAAGCATGTCGGCAAAGATGCTATTGACAAAACACTGGAAGGCCGCCAGAGCATTGGTAAGTCCTTCGGGCATGACAAACCATTCATGGGAGCCGTAGCGCATCTGGAATGCAGTTTTCCACTCATCTCCATCTGCTACCCGGATGAGGTGATAAGCAGACTGGAGGTCGATCTTGGTGTAAACTTTTGCACAGCTTGGAGAATCTAAGAGGTCAGCAATGAGGGGCAGGGGATAGCGGTCTTTCTTGGTAATCTGGTTGAGCCCTCAGAAGTCCACACAGAGGTGTAGAGAGCCATCCTTCTTTTTGACAAACAGGATGGGGGCTCTGTGCAGAGAGGAGGAGGAATGGAGCAGGCCAGCTGCAATATTTTCGTCAAGGAACTTCTGGAGAGCTTCAAACTCTACCGGGGAGAGGGAATAAATGGTGCCGAGGGGCGGCACAGCTCCTTCCTCCAAGTTGATCTTCAGATCGTAAGGCCAGTGTGGAGGAAGTTGACTTGCTTTGCCTTTGTTGAACACATCTGCAAACTCATGGTAATCCAAAGGGATACTGGAGAGATCCGGGGGATCAGCGGAGAGTGCAGCAGAGTGGAGGTTGACACCAGAGGGACAAAGGTAAATACTGAACTGGGTTGACCCCTCTAGTTTGCAAGCCCGGCAGAAGGCGACAGCATTTACTAAGGACATATGGGGGCCAGCTTTATCAGCGGAGGGACTTGGTGTAGTCAGGGGAGGTGTTTCCACTGGAGGAGGCGGAGATGGGGTCAGAGGAGTCGATGGCATTCCATGAGGTATTGTTTGGAAATCAATGCAGCCCGTTACCCAGTCAATCAACGGATTGTGTCGGGAGAGCCAGCTATATCCTAGGATGATAAGACAAGATGAATCCAAAGGAGTGACATAAAACGTTTCAGAGGTAACTATGCCGGAGGAAAAACGGATGGGTAAATCTACAGCTTCGGTTATAGTAGTGTTACAAGTACCATCAAACAGGTGGAGTGGAAGTGGAGGAATTGCATAGGTAGGGAGACTGTATTTATGGACAAAATTAGTTTCTATAAAACAATGAGAAGAACCACAATCTATGAGAGCAGGAAAATTGGAGATATCAGAATACGTAGGAAGAGATACATATGGACAAAGAGAGGTTGAATCGGAAAGGGCGACAGCATTGAGACGTAACTCCGGTGTGCAGGTTAAGTCAATGCAACCCTCATCCCACATGGAGTCAGGAGGGTCATGGACTAATTTTTTGCCTCTTCCGAGGACTCCAGATTAGCTTTCAGGGTGACCGTGGCTGCGTGGCCCTTAGTGGCATGTGAGGTCAACTTCAAGCAGTCCCTAGCTGTATGACCAGGGCCACTGCAGAACAAGCAGAGCTTGTTGTCCAGATGCCTTTGCCACTCCTCCGAAGTGAGCTTTCCATCTTTTCTGAGTTTGGAAGTGAGATCCAGAGCTTTGGAGGAAGAGGCAGAGGCGGATCCTTTAGGGAATTTGGTATCGTTCCCGGATCTGGAGGAGCTGCTACGGTCCGGAGCGGACTGCTTAATAGAGGGATTGGGAGCGGAGGTCTTGCTTTCACAGGAGACTTCTCCCTTGCATTCCTAGTAATGTGCATCGATGGTTTGGGTGAGGGTTTTGAATTCCGCAAGGGTGGTAGGTTTCCCCAGGTGACTGATTTTGTCTTTGATGCAGGCTGGAAGTCCATTGTAGAACTGACAGCATAAGGCTCCATCACCCCACCCACAGACTTGTGAGGCAAGTCGTTGGAATTCTACAATGTACTTGTTGATCCGCTGACTTTCGCACATATTCAGCTGACTTCCGCATTGCCGGCCAGGTCATGAGGACTGAAGTTGGTCTGAAGCTCCAACATGAACTTGGAATAATCTTCCATCCAGTCTGGACTGTCATGGAGTTTGTCGGAGAGGAGGTCCAGTTCAAACCATTCAAGGGCCATGCCTTTGAGGTATGACTGGGCAAAGTTTACCTTGGCTCGGTCGGAGTGGAAGGACTGGGGTTTGCTCTGAAAATTGAGCTAGCACTGTACAAAGAATGTGCGGAGTTTTTGGGGCTCAGTACCATCAAAGGTATCTGGCTCCCAGACTTTGATTCTGGAATCTTCGGAGCTCGTTGTACAACAGCTGTTGCGGGCAAGATTGTTGATGGCTTCCAATAGTCGGAGGAACACGCGGTCTTGTGGGTTAAGGCCATTGTTAGATACCGTGCCGGCTCAAGAAGCAGAGGGGTCGGGGCTTGGCTTCAGCTCTTGCGCTGTGCCCTTAGCTGAGTACGTGCCCTGAATTTGAAGCGGGTCCGACATTGTCCGACGATAGGACAAGTGGTCCGCTTAGGTCCACTTTGAGGGTCGAGAGGTAAGTGCTACTAGCAGGCGGGCTGACTAGGAGTGGAGCAGAGGAGGCGGAGGATAATGTGGAGGGTGGAAAGGAGCAGGGGGAATACTTGATAGAAGTGGGGAAGGTGGAGGATAGTGCGGAGGGCGGAAAGGAGCAGGGGGAATACTTGATAGGGGTGGGGAAGTAAGGAGAAGACTTAGAGCATGGCTCTAAGTCGGAGCAGAGGGTCAGAGGTGACAACAAGATGAAACTTGTGTCCAGAGGAGGCAAGGTCCTACTGAGAATTCTCACAAGTAGTAACTGCAAGAAGACAAGGAATATTAAGACTGGGGAAAATATCTAAGTACAGGATATGTTATATACTTCTAAGTATGAGGCAGTGGTCAAGATAACTATGTTGTAAAGCTGTTAAGACCGTGCTCAGGGGTAAAGCGGAGTCTGGGGGGCTTGGCTTCAGCTTGTACACTGCGCCCCTTACCCGAGTACATGCCCCTAATTTCGGAATGTAGTCCAACATGAATTCTATGGATTCCGACAGGACATCGGAACGTGGGTCTTCTGAAGGAGGACCGATGGACTACTAGGTGAGCGCAGGAAAGTCGGGCGGGGGTTGTTCCGGCCCGACAGTGAGGAAGCGGGAGACTACTGCAGTCGAAAACAATAGTAGAAGCGGAGCAGAAGGAACTTGCTTTGGACGAAGTCCGACGCAGAGCAGAATGGAGGGGACAGCTGCGAGAGTGTGGGGTCATTTCCGGACGTATGGGGAAGTTGGAGGAGTGGAGGGACGGAGAGACGGAACGGGGGAGGGAACGGGGGAACGGGGGGGGGAACGTGGGGGGAACGGGGAAAGGGGAAACGGAGGAACGGGGGAACGGTGGTTAAGGGGAAAGGTGGAACGGGGGAACGGTGGAACGGGGGAACGGGGAACGGGAAAGGGGGAACGGGTGGGTGGGGGGGAACGAGGGGAACGGGGAACGGGGGAACGGGGGATTGGAGGGTGGATGACCTAGGGAGTCAATCCCCTAGGCCAGCTAACAGGAGTTGACTAGGATCAGGCCCAAGTCAAAGAACAGAAGAGCAGGGCTTAGAAAAGGTAATATTCAGACTGAGTATCTACAGACAAATGTACATATGTTTATATACCTAAGTGATGAGCATAGCATAGCAGAAGGCTATGTGCTGAGTGTACAGGTTTACCAGAGCATGACTGAGACATAAGAGAATAAGGCTCGGAGAACAGTATGTATGCAACGGATCAATAATTGCTAGGGTATAGGAATTACTGGTGATCTGAAAAGCGGAACTATGATACTAAATGAAGATAGGACCAGTTGAGTGGTTCCTAGTCTAGGAGTGGACTGGTGACACGGTCGGACGGACTAATAGTTGGGTGGGGTAATACAAGCAGAACTGAAGGACCCCCGCGCGGGTTGGAAAAGTGGAGGGAGTAGAAGTAGGATCGGGCGGACTGATAGGGCAGAGGAGCGGAACCCCAGATAGGGTCGGATGGAAGGGGTATGGGGTCGGAGGACATAGGGGTAGTGTCAGAAGAGCGGAACAGGGTCGGGCAGAGGTAGCAGGGCTAATCCTGCTGAGATGCACTCCGTGCATTGTTGGAGAAGGAGGAATGGAGCGGATGGGGAAACAGGTGGTCAGACCACCAGTAGGGATGCTTATAGGTGGTACTGGGGGTACTTGGATCTGGTATATGACAAAAGCTATGTACCAAGGATATAATTTGCAAGTACTTTCACAGGCGAAGACATAAGTCGGAGCGGATATCAATATGTACGCGTTGGATCAGTGATAGGGCGGTAAGAGGAATTACTGGTGATCTGGAAGTAAGGGTCTATGTACCAAAGGGGAAAGTATATATCTAAAAGGGGAAAGTGGTTCCAGTTGAATGGAGACATTATGGAAGGGGACCGGTTGGGCAGTCAAGCAGAAGCATAGGAGCAGAATGCGGACTGTGATTGGATGGAGCAGAGGTGGTCGGAAAGCGGAGCGGATATTAATATCGGAGCGGTCAGATCAGGTATATGACAGCCATCGTCATCATTGTTATCTGGACCATTATCTGGATCATTATCTGGATCACCTCTGAAGTCATCTGGTGGGTTCCTGCCAGGAGTTCCATCATCATCACCATCTCCATTGAAATCTTTGTCATCCGGAGGACCTCCAGCAGGGGTTTGTGTTGGGGTTTCCAGATGGTCACAATTGACGAGTTGGGAAATGCTTTGAGCTGTACTGTGCATGCTAGTGTGGCACTGGGAGAAGCTGGTGAAGGTGTTTACTACTGGTGCGGGGTTGGACCAGGTTGTAGATAGTCCGGCTGCTGCAAGATTACTATGAGTTGTAGGGGCCATAGGAATAGGGGTTAGTATACTTGGTAAGGTGTGAGTTTGAATATACTGTTAAAGTCATACTCAAGGGAAAGACAACTCAAAGGGCTTTGACTTCAGCTTGTGCACTGTGCCGCTTACCCAAGTACGTGCCCTTAATTTCTGAGGGTCAGAGGGGAAGTCCGACAGAAGTCCGGAGAAGTCTGGAGGTTGGATGTAGGGGGAGTTCAGCGGAACTCCAGAAGACTATGAGAGAACAGAGTAAGGCTACTATGGACAAGTCTGGAGTAGAAGCAGAACAGAGTTTAGACTACCCTAAGGTAGAGCCGGAGATTTAGTCCTAAGGTTTAACCCTAAGACTCGGAGGTAGACAAGAGATGAGACTCAAGTCTGGAGAAGCAGGAATGAGCAGAACTAAGATGATATTCAAACTAAGGAGTACCAGAGTACTACAGGAGTTTATATACTGTAGGTATCATGTAAGTAAATCAGTCAGCAAAGTAAGGGCTATGTACAAAGCATGTGGAAAGTCTATTAGTAAGTATATAACAGATCAAAGCAGTGAAGTTGAAAATGAAGTACAAACAGATGGATCAGTAAGCATAGCGGAAAGAGCATAACTCACCTGGGTAACACCTATTCTCACGCTTATTAGTAACGAATATAGCATAGCATGTATGTTACTAACAAGGGGGGAAAAGCTCTGTCGCAGCACTTCAGCAATACCCGCAGCACTCAGCAGTCCCTTGGGTAAAATAAATAGGGCAGGAATATTCAGATATGATAAGGGAATTATCTAGTCTTATCTACTGATTAGATTGGTCACGCTATCTATTTGTCATCCCCCAGATAGGAACAATTGATACCACTACACCTCCGGACACTTCCCACGCCGTTCTCTCTCAACCTCAATGTCGTCAACAACGATGAGCTCAATATCTCCCTTGTCCCTAGCTCAAATCCCATCGCTCTTTCAGTGTTTGTGCTCCTGGTGGATGCCTGATCCCACCGCTGACCTCCCCCACGATCTCACACCCCTCCCTTGTGCGCTATGTCGCCTGGCGACCTCGTGTTGATCGGCCTTACGTCTGCCTGCAACATGCACTTTTTTATCCCTTTCCCCCGTGTACAACATTCACCACCACCACCATGGGTCCCACAAGAAAACGGATGTCGACGTCGTCAAGGGTTACTATGACTCTTCTCGATAGTAGCTCCACGACAGTGCGCACCACCAGATCATCACTCACTCAGATATGCCAGCAGCGGCTTCTCAGAGCAGACCAAGAACGCCACACTCGAGGTACGTTTAATATTCTCACAAAGGTTCATTGCTCACTATGATTAGAAAAAGCCCGACGCATGCAAGAATTGCTTGCTGAAGCTCAGTTGGAAGCTGGGCGTGAAAACATCGATAGTGTTGACTTTGGAGAAAACGCATTCGATACCAGTGATTACGTAGATGTTCCTGACGACGACACTGACGAGCCTGTTGGTGGCCCCCTTCTATCCGAATTTTTCAAGACATTCTCACAAGAACAGCAAGTCAATGTTTTTTTTTCGTTATTCAGGTATCTAATGTACATTGATAGGGAGCCTGGTGTCTACAGGCGCGTTGATGTGCGGACCAGAGCACAGCGTCACCAGTGTGCTTATAATGCTTGGAAGGACCAGATGCCCGCCCTTGTGGATGCTTACTTGGCGTGGAAGCATAATGCGCCCAGCGATGATGGCAATACTGTGGCGCCTAACATATTCCATGTCGACATTGTCGGAATTGCAGGTAAGCCGATTCTTTTTTTAATATAAGGCCCTGAGTTACTAACCAACATCAAAAGACTTCGAACGTGCTGTCGCCATTCAACAACATACTGATGAACTCGCCAACACAGCTCTTCTTCGTGCGGGACTTATCGGATGCTCCCCACTACAGCCGTCTATTGCTATTCGCATAGAATGTCTTGAACTATATCATCAACTACGACAACGCCAGTCCTCACTCAGTATCCAAGCCATTACCAAAGTGCTGTGCACGCTTCACAATGTAAGATTCGAAGGCTATTTTATATTATTATTTCAGGCTCACTTACTGCACAGGTAACATATTTTCGACAGCGTCGTGAGCAATTTTCCAATGCTTTCGACATCTATTTGCAAATCTTGGGGCAAGTTCGGAGTCATGTTAACCGCCTCCTGGGCAGGGACCCTGACCAGTGGCAGTTGAATGGTGCTTGCCCTTCTTGCACGTTCAGGGCAAGTACTTTTCTATCAAGATCATAATTTGAATTGATCGCGTACAAACATTTAGCAACTGGACGAACCAACATTATCGTTGGCGCGCCTCCATGCCATGGATGGTAATTTTTCGGCGAAGCGATTGGACGGTTCTGGATCTGCAGATCCAAGAATATTCCGGAGCCGATATTTCATTTCCGAGGCACAAGTTGATCAATTCAAGGCTGATGTTCAACGTCACTCTGGTGGACGCTCTGTGGCAGACTCGACAACAGGTGCCTGCACAGAAAACTGGACCGCAGCAAAGTCTTTCGAAAAGAACAAAATCACTGTGTTCGATCAGACTGGGATTTTTCTTCTGGCATGTCGTCATGGGATCATTGAGGTCGTAAGTGAGATGAAGCGCAGTGGTGAACTGTAAGCTTTGATTTATTGCATTACTCATCACTTAACTAACTGTTTGTTGATAGCGCAAAGTATGGTCTAGCCATTGTTGATTGACTGCTAGATGTCTGCGGTGCTGACCAAGCAATTGGACATGACATCGCTTGCTCGTCCCGAAAAACAATCGCATCAAGCTCCATTGGAGCCAAGGCGGCCGAACTCAAATTACAGGTTGTCGTAAATGCATTCCATGGGTTTTCCCATGACCACCGTTGTCAACTGCAAAATCACCCCTTATATTTGAATGGCCTAGGCCTCGAAGACCTTGAAACTTGCGAGCGTATCTTTGTGAGCTCGAACAACGCTGCAGTACTAATCAGACACGCATCACCCTTCCATTGGATGCAATATCTCGACCTTCATTTCGATCAGTGGGACGTGGACAGGTATACCGAGCTGAGTATGTGTATCATTACAAATCATGGCATCTCTGACTGTTTTAGGTGCTTTTTTATATAATAATTATGTCCAAGCGCTTCAGATTATCAAGACCAACATGCCCTTGCTTGACGAGTTTAAGCGTGTTCAGAATATCATTGACCTGGACTTCGTAAATTGGCGAAATGAGGAGTATGAGTACCTCAGTCAAGTTGCCGTGGAACCTGCTTCGGATGCCGTTGCGGTCGCTTATGTGGAACAGCTGGAGAAACTTCGATTTGCAGAGTTCGTCTCTGCACCTTGTTATTTACTTATGTCTCATCATGTGTTTTAGAGAGAATTATGGCAATGCCACATCTATACCCTTTCTGACGTACACTCCTGCCAATTTCACCAATACCTCCGGTCTCAATTCCAATGCACGCAACACTTCCAAGGCCTTTGAAACTGACTATGCCTCTGCGCTACGCAAGTACGAGCTTCAATTGAACGTCGTTGAAAATTTCGAGCAGCATCATGGCATCCGAGAGCGGTGGACACCGCACCACCCAGACTATGTGAAAGCAGCGCAATATTCCCAGGAAAGGCAATTTATTCGGTTGGTTGAAGAGTTGGAGGGTTTGGTTGTTCGGCGTCTTTTCGAGATGTCAAAAGCCAATCTCGCTGGCACAGGTAGGTGCTTATATCTCGAGATAAGCGGTGTAATTCATGGGCTGCATAGGTTACAAGATGCGGAAGTATATATCAAAGGCGATTACACGACGTTCTGCCGCCATCAGAACAGCCTTGGACAGGTACAACAAACTGGCGCCCTTACAAGATCCACCACGTCCTATCCTTGACTACTCCGAAGTGGTCGGATACGCTTGCCTTGGTGAATTCTCACTTTTAAAGCACTCACGCCATCAAATCCTCACCAAGCCATGGTCGGTATCTGCCAATCGTGAGATGGCTGCAAAGTACTTCAAGTTGGTGCGATCACATGAAGAGATTGTTCGCCTCAATGTCGAAATCAAGCGCTTACAGAGCTGGGTCGAGCACGAGGACAGGAGCATACTGAACGCCATTGATTCCCTTCTCGCTGATGACACAGAAGCTTTGCTTGTAGCTGAACTGAAGGAATTTCACGCCAAGCGCCACTGCATCAACACTAATCATCGCAAACACCTTCAAAAGATATACGCACTTGAGGGATATACAGGTGAAAGGGTGCAAACGATTGTTCACTCGACGGTGCCGGACGGAGACAAAGATGATGGGCAGGATGACGAAGTGAATGAGGAGGCAGTAAGGCTTGAGGATTTGGTGTCGCATCTCACATTGTAAATTTTGTACTATCAATTCCATACTTTCATTTGCTCCCTTAACGTTTAATGCCCATGGAAGCCAGCCAGCGTCAAGTTGTGGCACTCACATCGTTTGTACGATATTTGAAAGACGGCAGACAGCAGACGAGCCAGGTCCGCCAAACAACTGTTTCAATTGCATGTCCTGGCTGCTCATAGGCCGCACCCATGGAACTTCGAAGGAGCAGAGCCAGGTCCGCTAAACAACCATGTTTTCAATTACATGTCCCGGCTGCTTTATGGCTCAGCGCTCTGGTCTGTTAAACAACCATGTTTTCAATTAGTACATGTCCCAGCTGCTTTATGGCTGCTCTATTACTGTAAGTTAATCATGCTGTAATTACCATTATCTATACCGTCTTTTCTTCAGCTCTTTCTCACTATCCCCACAATGTTGTGCAACTCATCCAACCTCGAAGACTTCCCTGTCAAGCAAGATCCTACTACGAGCCATTTGGATTATCTTGATCTTCATGGTGAAATAGTAAGTCCGCCAATCTTTTGAGTCATTCAACTTGAACATGTTTTGCTTGAAGAAAGATAACTTTGAGATCAAACTAGCTGTCGCCTTCGAGTTCTTCAAAGTACCGGGTCACTTCTGCTCAAAGCCGGTAATGACGACTACCGTCTTATCTTCTTGCCCCCTGGAGAACCAGGCTGAGGTCGCAACTGGCCACAGTCATTCATGACATCTTGCTCCATCGGCTTGCTCCACTCATCCGTGAGCGCTGGTTCTGCTGGGATACAGTTGATCTGCCCGAAAAACAGCGTCAAAGTACGTATAGTTGATGTGGAGTTTTGTTTTGTTCTAATAGTCATGTTTCAGGGATAGCAGCATTGGACCAAAGTCATATCGCCCTCTCTGCGCATCATCAACATGATGGCTTCTTGTTTCCAAGTCCTTCAGACTCACTCAATCTTTCTTCTCTCAATCTTTCTCATGCTCATCAGCCTCACAACGACAGTCTCGCATCTTTTGCATCATCTCCATTGTTGTCCTCGTGGTCTGATGATATCGGCTCAGTGGGCTCAGTGGATACCACTTTCCTTACCTTTTCCGACCCAGCCTTCACTTCCACACCATTGCCTCAACTGCTGGCACTTCCTGCATCCACGGACTGCGATCTCACTGGAAATGATGTGTTAGCCAGTGGGATTACCAAGCGGCGCACTACAAGGGGTCTCAGAGTGACAGCCACTGTCGATTCATCAGAAGGTGCCCTTGTGTCCCCGCCTTCGCGGCCATTCATCTTAGCAAGGTGGTCTCCAAAACCAAATCAATCACCGGCTAAAGTCTCTGCTGCTGGTGTGAAGGGATCAGATAAACAGAAGGTGGGCGTCCTGACCCTAATGATAACTGACACTAACGAACAAAATGCTCAGACTGTTGATGATGTCTCAGCGACACCCACTGTTGATTCTGGTGTACCATCCGCAGGCACTCTCGTGTCCCCGCCTTCACTGGCCATTCATCTTAGCAAAGCGGTCTCCAAAAACAAATCAATCACCGGCTAAAGTCTCTGCTGCCGGTGCGAAGGGATCGGATAAACACAAGGTGGGTGTCCTAACCCTGGGAAGCACCCTAACGCCTACTGATGCTAATGAAAAAAATGCTTAGCCTGTCAGTACGACACGAGCACGAAATGCAGTGCAAATACAAACAACGCTGCACGGCCATGAAGACAGAGTTTCAGTAACGAACCATTTCTACCTTATGACATCCGATCCAGGCCCAGTTGGGCCAGCTCGCGACGCGGGATATGACCATATTTGTCATGAGATTTCCAGTGCACTTGCCGGTCTTACTCTTCACCACTCTACCATGGACGAGATCTGGCGCTGTATCCAACAGATTGAGGGGTACAAAGCTAACTGTTGGACGGCCATACTGATGAAGATGGATATCCCTGAAGATCGTTGTGGCAAACTCATCAGAATCATCAATAGCGCAAGTCATGACCGTCAGCTTCGTGAGTTGCCACTCGGAGTCTATTTCATTGAATGCCCACTCACATTCATTTAGTTTAGTTTCATTCTGGTGGTTCTGTTTACTCCGTCTTCACATATATTTCTAACGTTGTTTGTTTGTACTGCACATATTTCAAACTTTGTCCCTGGATCTGCCCAGTATAAAATACTCCTGCCTTACCATGTCTGTTGTGTCAGCATAAGCCCCCTGGACCATGGTTACTCGCCTGACCACTAAGATTCACCGAGCGTGTGCTCAACTAACGGCAGCTCAAAAGGCCCAACAGCGTGTCCATCAGGAACAGCTGGCAGATGACATCGACACTGCAAAACAGTCATATGAAACAGAGGCTGTTGAGATTGCGCAAAAACATGGCCGGTGAGCACCATTTCTTCTCCTCTGGAGTCCGAGCCGGTCCTTTCTCATTGTGGTCGATATTAATATTTTATATTAGTTCGCTCAAGTGGACGAGAAACCAATTGTTTCTCCGTAGTCGCATGTTGCAGCAGAATAGATGTGTGAACTCCTGGAATGCGTTTGTTAAAGCTCGACTTCAGGATGCAAATGAAGGTTAGTCTACAATTTTATGACGGAGTAAAAATAACAATCACATTTTTAGGACTAGGCAGAGGGGATCGCTTCAAACTTATGGTGTTCATTGCGCAAAACAAGGCGAGATTGCTGCGGGATTATGGAAGACTCACCGTCGCTGAAAAGAAAGGTTACAACATTCGTGTTCTTGAAGCTCGAGAAGCGAAGAACCATACCGCACGCGCAAACCCTAAAGCCGTCAAACACGATGTGAATGCTGCATTCACTTCAATGGATCGCGAGGTATGTTTTCATCTTGTAATTAGGGTTAACTAAAACTAACTAACTAACCTACCACAGTGGATGGCTCTTCATGCGCGCACCGGTATGGAAGGTTTTTACGTTGCTGTGCGTGGCGGAATCGAGGACCTTGCGGAGCTGAAAGTGTTTTTCACCAAGAAGTCTCAAAAGTTCGTTCAGGACGTACTAGGAATCGAGCCGCAGCACCTCGGACTCAAATTAGAAGCCTTCATTATTAGCAAGCTGGGTATGTCTTTCCCTTCAACACTGTATCCTACTAATTGTTCCAAAGACGAACGCGTGTCTCTCAACCGTGCACGGCCACTCAACAAACTCATCAGCGAATGTCGCGAGCTTATTCAAGCTGAGCTAGGTACACGTGCTTTGTGTTATCAAATCTTATTCCGTTACTAACATAAATCTTGATTAAGATTTCATTTTGATGGAGAAAAATGTGTCGAGCAAGGTTAAAATGAACTACACTAACTATGAGCGTGCTATCGTCGAACGTTATGGCATAGAGCTACACAACTGGCCTCTACCAGGGACAGTAAAAAATCCTTCTAAGGTGGGTGGAAGGGCACATGTTCAGACATTACTAGATGCTCTCAAATCCCATTCGTGCGAGTGGGTCTCGCTCTCGGAGGATGATCTTCGTGACAGGATGAAAAACAACCGAGTATGTCAGGCATGTGGAGAGCAAGTTTATGTGCCGAGGAAAGCAAGGGCACGTGCATCACTGCAGCACACGAGCAAAGAGACTGTTGACAGCAATGAGTCAAGCTCAAGCTCGAGTTCGGACGAAGATTAGTATCATATGTACCTTCTGTACACATTGACAATGACATGAATCACCGAGCGCAGCGCTCATTGGCTTTGAAAAATCGAATGTATGATGGGAATTATCACGGCGCGAGTACTGAGCTTCAGCAAGCAATTCTTGCATGCGTCGGGCTTTTTCTAATCATAGTGAGGAATGAACCTTTGTGAGAATATTAAACGTACCTCGAGCATGGCATTCTTGGTCTGCTCTGAGAAGCCGCTGCTGGCGAATCTGAGTGAGCGATGATCTGGTGGTGCGCACTGTCATGGAGCTACTATCGAGAAGAGTCATAGTAACCCTTGACTGATGTCGACATCCGTTTTCTTGTGGGACCCATGGTGGTGGTGGTGAATGTTGTACACGGGGGAAAGGGATAAAAAAGTGCATGTTGCAGGCAGACGTAAGGTCGAATCAACACGAGGTCGCCAGGCGCGACATAGCGCACAAGGGAGGGGTGTGAGATCACGGGGGAGGTCAGCAGTGGGATCGGGCATCCACCAGGAGCACAAACACCGAAAGAGCGATGGGATTTGAGCTAGGGACAAGGGAGATATCAAGCTCATCGTTGTTGATGACGTTGAGGTTGAGAGAGAACGGCATGGGAAGTGTCCGGAGGTGTAGTGGTATCAATTGTTCCTATCTGGGGGATGACAAATAGATAGCGTGACCAATCTAATCAGTAGATAAGACTAGATAATTCCCTTATCATATCTGAATATTCCCGCCCTATTTATTTTACCCAAGGGACTGCTGAGTGCTGCGGGTATTGCTGAAGTGCTGCGACAGAGCTTTTCCCCCCTTGTTAGTAACATACATGCTATGCTATATTCGTTACTAATAAGCGTGAGAATAGGTGTTACCCAGGTGGGTGGTTCGAAGGAGTCGCGTCTGGGACGAGCTGTGGACGGAAAATTCTGGGGACGGTCGGCGTAGGTAGAGCGGTCGAAAATGTAGTTTTGCTGAGCTTCCGAAGCGTCTCCTGCGGTGCGATCGCGCAGCAGAGAGCTTGCACGACATTTCGCCACCGTGCGGAGTCCTGGTAAGCGTTGCCGAGCGGGATTCGAAAGGACTGCAAATTTCTCACCTGAGGACCGTCAATTTTCCAGTCCGAACGTGCTGATCCCACGCGCACAAAGCATGCGGTTCTCCGCGAAATTCTGACAGCTGCAGCTTCGGGTCGAGAAATTGACGGTCCCAACTCCGCTCGGGTTTACAGTCCCAATGCCAGCAGCCACAAATTCGCGGCAACCGTCCTGGCAGCGTGCTCGCCTCGCCGGCACTTGCCATACATTCTCAGGCATTTTCTCGTGCTCATCCTGACCTCCGAGACACATTCTATTGAGTCTAGATACTTCATGAATATATCTTTTCGCCCATCTCAGGACTGTACATCCAGGACTGCAAACCCCACCAAAAGGACCGTCAAATTTTTATACGAAGTTCAATTCGGCAACCCGGCCTTGACTTAGTCACAGCAAGTCACACTCACGTGACATTGGATGGATTCGCATGAAGTCTACCTTACAATGCCAGCAGATTGCCACTTAAGTGCGTGCAACAAAATATCAACTTGCGAGCCAAGGTTAATGCCAGCTGGCAACAAGGACTGGTCAGCTGTCATAGTCTCCAGAAAGTCTGACATTGCGCAATCTTTTGAAAACATTATAAATCGATTATATTGGTCATTGTCGTCTGGTTGGAATTGACCTTCCTTCACCAAGGTGATATTTTGTCCCACGTCAAATCACCAATAGACTTGCAATGATAGACCTTGCTTCACAAGGTAGACTCGGATGTTGAGTGGCAATCTGCTGGCATTGCGGATATCATCTGTCGGGTTTTTCCTACGTGAATTTATGTCAGAACAATATTTAACACATAAAAGCAAGGCGACTTCCTACTGTCTCCTTCAAATTTATTTAATCTCACATCACATCCTCACAAACAATGCGTTTCTCCTGTGTCCTCGCCGTTGTTGCTGCTTTGACAGCATTGATATCTGCCAGTGACGCTGACAGTGAGAAATGTCCTGTCTTTTGCCACCATGACAGTGACTGCGCAGCCTGCCCCTGGGATACATATGAATGCGTGAGTATGAGTAGTTTGCGTCCTGGATTTAACTACATGGCTCACCGGCGTGGTAGGCCATCTTTATATGCTACGACTGAGTCAGTAGTAGTTTGTTGCTGAGTTTATTTCTTACGAATGGAGAGGCTCGGACTAGGAACGGGAAAGAGACTCAGCCTTGGGTCGAAAGACTAGTTTGACTACAGATCATACCTAGGAATGGGAAAGGATCAATAGAACGTAGAACCGTGATTAAGAGAGCTCATCTCAGTCTTAGATCAAAAGACTGAGGGAATTTATTCGAGAGGGAGAAGTATTAAAGCCGTGAGCACTGATTGGAACGGAGAATCTAAAGGTGAACATGTATGAGGCGTGTAATGAGGAGCGATTGCGTATGGGATGAGTACGTACTAAATCAACGTTGTGACAGTTGCCTTGATTGAGTGGCAAATTTAGCACCGATCACGATCGTCGACGAAGAGTCCAGACCTGCAATCGACAGGAGCTTTAATTTAGACATGGTATAGTGTCAGTACCATGCGTTCAAAGAATCCGAGGTAGCCCGTTGAATATCTGGCCATTCCATCTAAGATTTTACTAGTTATTGGGAAAAACTGGTAGGCGTTGATTGCAATGAGTTGTTTTTGTCGGCCTGTCCTACTAGCAACATCACCGCATAGAAGTTCAGAAGTATTAGTGCAGTGGCCACTGAGAGTTTGGATGGGTAAGTGGCCCTGCTGGTAAATATTGAAATCACCTATTGATGCTTGCCATACTGGTCTCTACAGGCAGAACTAATTTCCAGATGAATATTTGGCGTTCGCAAACTTTTGGGAGGCGATACCAGCTCGTCTCAAACGTCAATGCTGGTGAATGATAGACGATATTTAAAGACTGTGATACGCCGAATACACCACGACCGCTTGTCGAGGCTCCAAGGACATAAATGGGCGATGTCGAGCAGCTGCATATCCGTATTAGTTCCAGCCAAAAATGAGTAGAAGAAACATGCCATCATGTCTCTATAATGTGCTACCGAAATCAATGATGCAGCCTCTTGTGAACCGTGACTTCGTTCTTACACGTTAGGAAATATTGGCGAGGTATGCAATCTCCGAAATATCACTGGCAGCATGTAATTCGTTCGCCATAGGCTGCGGGATGCTACACATGCAGCCGTCAGATTGTCTCAAAAACACTTTGATCACGAGGTAGAGGGACACACGAAATTGATCATATGCCAATATGCATGAACACGATGCGCTGATCCAAGGGCACGGTTTTATCACCAGCCAATGAATGGACTGCTTTTGTGCAACGCTCAGGCAGCTCGTTTTGAATTCATTTTGCCATCCCCGCAAAAAAATCTTGTAGAATTCCGCGACCAAGCAGTGCACGGCCCTGTCGTTGACATTCCAAAATGTCCCAATGGCACTTTTCACCCTAGAAAACTGTAGGCCAGCCGCCAAGTGAATGACTTCGTCGGGAGTGTCGGCGACACCCACTGCAGTCTGAGAACCTGGAAGAAATACAAAAGATCCATGTGGCTGATATCTAGAAGTTCAAGTGGTTCGTCGCGCATGAGAAAAGCCGACTTGAAGGGTTCCACGAAATTTTGTTTCCCGTGATGTGCAGGAGGATTCTTAAGGAGGGAGTTGAGGTCTCTGAATTTCTTCATCAAAGCCGCTGCATGATCGCCGCGTTCCTGGAGAATGTCAATAGGCGCATGGAGTCGTGCCATCTGGGTCCAGATGAGAGTCATGCCTTGTTCCAGCAACTCTACAGCACGGCACACATCACCACGACGAAGAGCACATGATGCGGCATCAACTGCAAGTGTGCTTATGGAATCCTTCATACTTAGGGACTCCTTCATGGTATGGTGGCGTGATGACATCGAAGCTGTTGCAGACATGAGGCTAAGCGTCCAGAAGTTGCATGGAAGTTACATAAGCCTCGAGCTCGGTTCCATGTGTATGTTCATCAGCATAGTGAGCCCAGCATAGACTTTCGCGCATGTGGCCTAGCAGACCGCTAGGGACAACCAACATTTGCTGCTGCCTTGATACTGTCGGTATCTTCTCTAGTGTTACCAAGTCCTGATCGATGGAACAACATATAGACTCTAGATAGTAACTGACGGACCGTTATTTGACGAGGATCATGTTGTGGCGTTGACAGAGTCAATGCACAGCGGATATTCTCTAGCTGACTCGTGGTGGTCTTGGGCATTGCCTCGGTGCCCAAAGCTGTTGGAGAGTTCATTCGCAAGGTTATTCAACAATGCAGGCCGATCTGGGTGACCGAACTGAGTATAAATTGAGGTCTTGACCATTGCCTCGACGCTGGAAGCGAGTGAGCAGCAATGCACCTAGGTTGCTCAGTAATTGCCCTTGTCGAGCATGTACCGTGTAGTACCCTAGCGCATCAAAATGATATAACTTCATCTAGGGCATGGGGATCATCTCTATGCAGACACAACTTTGCTCGGCGAGCAAGTTCATACGGGGATCACGGAAGCATGGATGCAATAGGTCCTCCGCCCCGGATGTATTTGCATCAGTGCTTCTGGGAAAAGCGGAGGTTTCGATTGCAAATAGAGCTGCTCTGTATACGTGGCTGTCGGCAAGGGTAGCATTGCAAATTTCATTCAGTAACTCTCCAGCCGCACCAGCATCTGCTTGAAATCCCCGTGTCGCAAAGCATCACAACAGAGCAATGGCAAGATGGAGCTGGATGACGGGCCGGTCCGGATGACTGGTAGGACGTAACCGAAGGGCGTCTTGGAAGAGAGAGATGGGGATGTTGAGGTCGAGGTAGGTTCCATTAACCTGGAAACTGACGAACTTCGTGATAGCTAAATTTGGCAGTGCTGCAGGGCGGCAGGGACGATCAATGAGGCAGAGATCAGAGGTGCGTTCGAATTCCTTGATGGATCGGTCTAGATCCCTATAATCTTGTGTCCTGTGAAAGCGCACAAGAAGACGATGTCCTGCATCCGTCATGAGTCTCAATGCATGTGTGTCGCAGGATGTCGACTGCATATTATGAGTTCTCAGCATATGCAGAATGCATTGATCCACTCACAGGAACAATCGGGCAAAAAACCGTAGTGTCGTCTACATAAGAAACTTGCTGCTCCACAGTGGCAAAGAGCGAAGTACATGAGGATACGATATCGCCCGTACTTGGGCTGAAAGACGAAAGCTGGGTTATTTTGTTAGCATCCGACGGGCATGATTCACAACAGAAGTTACGAACGACGTGAATTTTTTCTGCGTTGCGTTCCAGTAATTCTCTAACGAGGATCTCGAATGTGCGGAGGTGTTCTCCATGACCGAGCATGGGTACCCAATTCAAATGAGGTATACAACTGGCTTGAACTCTAGAAGATGGCTTGTATGGACTAGAACTTTCTCAATACCTGCAGGGAAGACAAGAAGGATGACTTGCAGAAGTGTGTGGTCGTATCATTCGACGATGGCCTGATCTACAAGTACAGGTTTGTTGCTCGTCTGCCATTCAGTACCATCAGCTTGTACTGTCACGTGGAAGCCAACTGGCATCCATCGCAGACCCAGAGTAAGATCAGCTGTGAGAACGCCTTGGACAAAATGGTCAATACATGTTGAATAGAGATACATGGCACATACTAGTAACGACGACTTGTTGCACTCCACCGAGGTATGTATCTCCCGGGTCTTGGGGGCATTCTGTTTGGCTTAGCTCCTCTGCCAAGGGTGGAGGATCGTCACGAGGACCCATACAAAGTTTGACATCTGGTAAATGGAAGCTCAATGATAGGTACGAACTAAGATATGTGGCAGTAGTCGTGAAACACTGCAGTGTCTGCAAGATCTTGATGGGTTATAAAGGAGGGGGAACCACAGCATACACGTGGCACCTGGGCCGCAATACGATGTGCAGCGCCGATGTGTTGGAATGTCCTGGAGCCGGGGCCAACGGACAGAAGCAACTCGCAGCATAATGGACGTCAGAATTGTACAGCAGGGCCACGTTATAGGGCGCGAGGCTCAGCTGGGCATTCTAAACTTCCGAATACTGTGAGGCACCGCCTGAATATCACCACTGTCAGGTCTAAACCCCATCCCACTTTATCAGACAGTATGTACGCAAGAACTCACAGAACTGACAAGAACTCACTGTGCCATGCATGAATAATGCCCCCCTGGATAGACAAAGTTCGCCGCTCGGAAACCCGGACTCTTCAATGTGCACGGGTGAAGGCTGTTCTGCGGCATGGTTAGAGAGATATTCGAATTCGTGTTTTCGGCACGTCAAGACCTTCCAACTGTAACATTCACTTTCTAAGCCGTGAAATAGCAACGCTCAAATTCGGATCTCCGCATGGCCCATGAGCATCTCAAATTGAGTACTTCATGACGCAGTGCAACATTGGGGCTCGCTTCGTTATGTGACCGTTAACGGAGGGACCCCATACGCCGTACTAGCATTCAAGTTCAACTCCACGCAGTGCGAAAGTCTACCTGATAACCGCACGTTTATTACGGATGCTTGCCTCGTAACGGAATCGCACGAAATTCGACACCAGTCATATTCAAGTCCTAATGAGTCCAGACTTCCATTTGCTCGAGCAACGCGGACATTGATTGAGCGGACATAAGTGTGTTTTGGTTATCACTACTCGCATTGCTGGGACGCCACAAGGATCGTCGAACACAGAATGAGGTTCCTTCGGTGATGATAGAGATGTCGGAGTTTTTCCGGAATCTTAGGATCATCCTAGGGTGATGAGAAGAAGGTGCATGCTGTGGGTCCGTTGCTGTAACATGATGTCCGTTGCTGTAACATGATATCGTCAGTAACTGCCGCCTGTGAAATGAATCGCTCCAAACTCGTGATCCTCCGTCGTTTCCTCTCCATCTGCGCATCCGCATCTTCGCCAAACCAGCTCCGCACGCTCACGCTCCTCCTTTGATCTCATTCTTCATAATCCTGTCTAATCTCTGTTGCTGAGAGGCTTTCGGGGAGTCTTGTGTGTTGACGACGACGAGGGAGGGGGGGACTGAGTCTGTGTTTGTATTCGTCAATGATATTCGTCATTTTGTGGTTGAGTGAGGGAGAACGTACTAAAGACTTCCCAGCCTCTCTCGGTCTTGCGTGTCTATAATGTATGCTACGGCGTGACAGTTGTCGTCGTATCTATGTCAGATGGACTGGATAACGCGGTGTCCTCCGAGGTCGAAGAAGGTTAGGATACTCGATGGGAGTGATATCTTTCCCGCTGCACGAGGGTAAGCCGGGGTTATATGTGAATCCCTTATTCTGCCTCACAGTAGGTCCGATCTTAGACGGGTCAAGTCCAGGAGTCGAGTCTATCTTCTCCAGCAACGTATATCTCTTCTCAGCGCCGTGGACTCGCTTGAAGTGCAGGAGAGAAACGTACTGCACCGTTAAGTAATTATCACTCAATTTGAATGCACGGAAAGGACCGGGTATTACGGAAGCAATTCCGCATGCAATTCGACGACGATTCTCCAAATACTTATACCACCATCTAATGGGGTCGTGACAATGCAGACCAAAAATGCATCCATGACGAGTAAACTGTAAGCCAGATGCTTACAGATCGAGAGTCACGTTTCCGTTATAACACCTCGCTTGGCCTTGTTTATCGCAGACTCGGGTCTCTTACATACCATCATATTCATCAACAAAAGAGCCTGAACCGTATGTGTAAATATATGCTGCCCGAAGCATATATTCTTGTTGATGTTGCTCTTCTGTATCACGCTCAGAAATCCACGGTTTTGTTCTGTTAACTCTTGCCTGATTCGTTTATAGTGTTTCCCGCCATCACCCTGGCGGGCTTCCATAAACGACGCCTATGATAGGAGGAGTCGTAGGCTTCTATGTTCAAGCTTACAACAAAATTACAAAACTGCGTCGTAAGTACTTTCTAGTGTTTGAGATGTCCCCCATTCCAGGATCTCCATTGCTCGAGCGGCGCTGAAATTTGTTCAGAAGCAAGCACATTGAACAAACTACTAGTGACTCACGCGTCGTGCCATCAACCATACTGCACCCAACTGCACCACGATTCAGTCCTGCCACACGCATACAAAGAAGATCTACCACGCCAGTGAGTCATGTGGTTAAATCCAGGACGCAAACTGCTCATACTCACGCATGCATATATATCACTGCAGCCTCTGCAGTTTTTACTATGCTAGCAAACTTTAGGACAGCTTTCACTGGCAGCGTCACTGGCAGATATTGATGTTGTCAAAGCAGCAATAACGGCGAGGACAAAGGAGAAACGCATTGTTGGTGAGGATGTAGTATGGGATCAAATAAATCTGAAGGGGACAGTAGGAAGACGGCTTGCTTTTATGTGTTGGATGTTGTCCTGGCAGAGCTTCACGGTGATGTAGGAAGAACCCATTTACCTGAAAATACTAAATGATCGCACTGCCAGCAGATTGCCACCTAAGATATCGAGAACTTGGTTCATACGACATGGCCCTACGAGCACCCCTGAACCCGACAGACGGCTCAGATCTGTTGCTTTGGATTCTTTTTGAGTTACCTTCTCAACCGAGGTGTGCTGCAAGACCTTTAAGTTGGATTTCCAGTGTTCGTAGACATTCGCAATAAGTATTGTCCTGATACTTGCCAGCTGTCGACAACTACGTTTACCTGGGGTCCTATCCACGCACCGATCGACGACTCCTTTACCTCTCCCTGCAATTCCACTCGTAGTCCCTCACCCATTCCTCGAACAACACTTCCTCCGAGTCCTTGCGCGACGTAGGTCGCCCCAACGCACATGAAGTACCATGAGCTGGGAAGTGAGAGTGGAGGGTGTAAAATATTACTTGTGCCGGTGTTTAGAAGTTAACGGCGCCGTAGGACATTGACTGACAACTTGGGGGTCTTACGGATTCCTGTGCAGATGTCTAACATAGAGGATATTCTCTCAATAAACTGGATTTATGGGGGTTTTTTTTTTTTAAAAAAAAGAAGAAGATGCATGCCTTCGAATTCCATCCCATCCAGCTCCTCATTGTCCTTCCCTAGCGGTTTCTTCTGCAGCTTCTCCTGCTGGCTGCTGATCATCGCCTTCAGCATTGTCTCTGATTCGGCAGGAGCTTTTATACACAGTACACCGTCAGTCCTTCAGTCCTATGTGTTCAAAGAATGCGACGTAGCCGCTGGCACAGAGGACGGCAATGCAAACAATCGCTGTTAGAAATATGATCTCGATTCTCACCTCAGGCAACACTTTTCGGTACCTATAAAGGGTCTTACAGACCCGGTTACTATGTTGTGGGAAACCTATCTGCAAGACCCTTCCTCCCTCCATCTAAAAATAGCTTACAGGTAATTTTAGCTCCTTGCACCTACAGCGCCTCCTGCACTCGCATTTGTAGGCTCTGTAGGCTCTGTCTGTCCATTAGTAGGCTCCCATGATGTGCAGGGAGGATCACTTGGTAGGCCGAGGAGGCGTCCTTGGTAGGTATTCGCTTATATCAAACCAAGTAGTCCTAACTATGCTTGTCCCAAGTTCTTATCGCCATGACTCTAATGAACTCCTGCAATACTCACAAAGCTCAAATCGTATCTTCTGGCCTTGGACAACACTTCGTGAGCCCTAGGAAAGCGAGAGATAAGAGGAAGACTCAAGTCCTTGTCAAGCTGCCTGGCGCTGAGCTCAAGCGTCGTCGTTTACTTTCTCAAATGCAACGACTCATGGATCCTACATCCTCTAAACCAGGCCGTTCTCTTGGTACCACACTGGAGGGTCCCTCTGGTGAAGCAGACAATATAAATCTAACCAACGACTTCGATTTTGCAGGCGCTGAAGTTGAGACGGCACACGCAGTATCTTCTGATAGGCCCGCAGACTCGGAGACCAGTCCTTCCAAGCGGCGCACTCTTCCAGATAAATCAACGGGTACATTATATGCTAACTGGAAAAAGCTCATACCCACCCTCGTAGACCCGCAATTGAAGTATTATGCGCGCACTCTTGGCCAAGCCCTGGAGACAACTCACAATGTTATCTCTGCGTGTGGCACTCTGTCATGCGCTCAGAGAAGGACTAGTATATTGTGTCTATTCTTTGATAGTAAGTAGTACTTACACTAATGCCCTATCGCACAATCTAACGAGTGTGAAATACGCCAACAGGATTTATATCAATTGATGTACTAAGTTGTGAATGTTCCAGCCTTCCGCAGGTCCTTCTTCATCACGGGCTATTCCCTACCGCACCTTCACAACCTCGTATGGCGGTCTCCGTCGATCTATTGTCGTTTTATCGAGCGTTATTTGAGCGCTCTTGCGATGCCATCAACGCTCTCGCATCCGCGCTCAAAACTCACTATTTGTGCCGAGGGTTTCAAGTGACCGACTCACACGTAAGTCATATTTATGTATTGATTAATGCTACTAATGTAAATTGAAGGGTGACATTGTGCAGGAACCTTTTTGTCGTGGTTTAGGTTATGCCGTACAGTGGTATGATGTCCTCCAGGTCGAAATCGAGCGCCAGGTTGATGCAGTTCTCAAACAAAGTCGAGATCTTGTGGCCGGTCTTCAATCACCTCAACCACTCGCCTTAGCGCATGCAGAACATTCAGCTGAAATTGGCTTACACCATGGTCAATGTGCATCACTCCTCATCCAATGATGTCCAGCGTGTTTTGGTGGCGCGCTGTTTGGAAGACCCGTTGACCAAGGTGGCGACATACATGTTGCTACTGACGGGAATTTTCATCATCGCCACCGCCGATCTGCCGGCGACTGTCCTCCCTTTTATGAGCCCACCTACTTCCTTCCTAAAGGGTTCGTTGACGCGGTTGGGCGCAGAATTCACACACAACGTAAGCGACCTGCGAAGGTACACACACCCCTTGTCCCTGACAAGGCCATCGACTTGTGTGAGAACGCATATGAAGCTGCTGACGGAAAGAAGCAAAAAGCGGCGATGGACAGCTTTGATGACACGGGATTGATGGCCCTGATTTGCCGTCACGACATCCCACTTTTTTTTGTTAATATTGATTCCCCGGGCGAGCAACAGAAGTATCCGATTGCGCTGATCGAAAATTTGTTCACATTGCTCCCTCCTCAAGCAACAGTGGTGACGCTCTATGACGTCGGATGTGTTCTTGCGCGGACCCTTTCAAAAGTATGTACATGCTCTCAATTTCCTCCATTTTCTAATCATTTCCAGTTCGAGATCCTCCCCAAGGATACCTTATCACGTCTGCGCTTCATGACCACGGCGATGCACGCCTATGGTCACGAATGGGCATGTCAGTTGGCGTACAATCCTCGTATGTGCATTGGGCTAGGGTTATCTGATGGTGAGGGCACTGAACGGCTGTGGTCTCGGCTTGTTCGCTTGATAGGTGTCGAAAGGTCGTCATCAGTACATTATTTTGTTTGTATCCTACTGACATGTACTAATTGCCTTAATTCGTTTAGCGTCAGCGTCGTATCTGGTTAATCGACCGTCAAGCAACTGCGATAGGATCGGAAATGAAATCAGACCTGGGGGACTGGCTTAAACGCTGTCTCAAGCGGGGTGTCAAGGACCAGGGTTCTGCGGCGCTGGATGTCATCAACCGTTCCGAAACATCTGTGGAGGACCTACAAGCTCAGTGGGCTGACCAGCGGCAATCCCAACTCTCAATTCGTGCGCGTGAGTAGCCACATCATTTTTGTACTATCAGTAGTTAATTAAGACCTCAGACGCCCCCACCCGTCTGAAGAAAGAACTAGATACCGTCCTTACTTTACAGGCCGATCTGGATGTCTCGGATCGAGCCTTGCAGGCCACCAAGACTATGCTGGAGAAGGAGGCAGCATCGGATGACACTCTCGATGTCCTCGAGAGCCTACAGAGGGGCCATGATCGTCTCATGACGAAAGTTGAAGCGTTGTATGCTTCACTTAACGTCAATGACAGGTTTCCCGAGCTCGACGGCATCAATCTCAACTTTGTTCATGTCCTTCTCATGGCACGCGATCTCAAGATGAATATCCGAAAGTGTGCAATCACTAGTTTTTTCGAATGGGACAAATTGGATCGTGCAGTAGGCGGATCGCACCAAACATTAGGTAAGTCCTCACGCTAGACTATTCCTACATTCTAACTTTATTTTTCAGGGACGAAGCTTCACCAACATACTTGAAAGGCTATAGCCAAGTGTCAACCTGCGCTTATGATGGCAATCCGAAAGTTTAACTCTTACTGCGAACGGTTGGAGTCACTGTATGATCCTACTTGGACTATTCCCCTCCCTACCCCCCTTCCAACAAAATTAGCTGAACTACGTGGTGACCAGACATTAATGCAGGATGTCTGGGTCACGCCGTCAATGGGAGATGTGCCTTGCTGGTTGGAAGACGCGGACATCAGGGACGGAATTCGTGCCCTTCTCAAACGTGACCGGTGCCAGGAGGAGCAAAAACGCTTAGGCATGGAGGCTGACAATTTGTGCCGCTTCTTCGGAGAAGAGCTAACTGCACTGGAGCTCTCACTCCGATTGCCCAAAAGTAAGTTTGATTCTCGCTATTTATTCAAGGTCTCATTGATCCGGCCTTGCTCGTTTATAGATAAGCGCTTTCGTGTTCCATTGCAACAACAGCACTCACATTTTATCCGCCTTCAGACGCGATGGTCAAACTCGCTTGCACCATCGGCTCGGTTCACAAGCCGTGCAAAAGAGGCGCTAGACCGCGCTATAGCCTACTCTGGAGATCCTCAAGATACTGTTCTTAATTTGGCTAGCATAACAGTGCAGGACCCTGCTCCAGAAGATGAACCAGTTGTCCCTGAGGTGGATGACTTGGACTCGCAGCAGCTTGAGCCTGAGCAAGCTGCGCTTGCAGACATCCTGGAGGGTGATGTTGCCGGAGCGGAGTTTGATGAAGATCAGAACTTAATGTCCAATATGTGCGCTGACATTGTGTGGGATTCCCCAGAGGTACGTCAATGTCGTTGACAGGCCAAACATCACTAATATTTTGTAGGGTCTCCTGATTGATGATTTCCGCGCCCCATCTCAAGATTCGCATGTCATTGTGGCTGGACAGGTAGCGACACGAGTACGACCGTCGATGGGTGGATTCCCCCAACAAGTTTTTGAGCCGAGAGACATCTCATTTCTTGCTTCTCCGACAGCGTACCTGAACGATGTTTGTATCAACGGCTGTGCCATGCTTCTGCAGATAGATATCCCTAACCCCATTGTAGCTATCTTCTCCACGCACGATCTTCCTCGCATTCGCTACAATGCAGCCGATGATATCCTTTGGCGCAATACATCCTGGACACGCTATTGGGAGAAAGATGTGTGGATTATCCCAATTCATAGGCCAGCTAGTGTTGGCCATTGGGTTGCTTGTGTTATTTACTTGT
Source organism: Suillus paluster (assembly GCF_016628075.1). Classification (NCBI taxonomy): domain Eukaryota; kingdom Fungi; phylum Basidiomycota; class Agaricomycetes; order Boletales; family Suillaceae; genus Suillus; species Suillus paluster. Next base: position 52,849 of record NW_024537602.1, read on the forward strand.
CGAGAAAAGAAATCCATCTCTTTGATAGTCTCGCTGAACGAAAACCGTGGAAACACGACTTGAAAGTATGTTTATTTTGACTTACATGCGATCATGAGTTTGATATCTTTTACAGGACATCATGAAACTTGTTTGTCGGCTTCTGGTAGTCGCACATCAACGAGACAAGCAGGTACATATCGATCTGGATGGATGGGTGGCTCGGCCATTGACCGTGAGTTCAAGCGCATCTCTCATGTCTAAACCTCAATTTAACAATTCACGCAGGTCAAACCACTCCAGACTAACGGATATGACTGCGGAGTATGGATATTAGCAGCCATGATTGCTGTCCTATGTGGACGACACATTACGCGACTACAAGAGGAGGAAATGAGCGACTTGAGATATTACCTACGTGCTCGTGTACTTTCTATACCTGCCTTCTAGCACGCATCAATGTACAGTACCCTAGACCTACGAATTTTGACCATTGGCGAGCAATCTGAGCACCTATACTTCGTCTTCTCCCTACCATCATTGAGCTTGAGGTTACCGCTGAGGACAAATCATGGCGCATCAGACAGGCTATCATAGAATGGCATATCTCTGAAATGCCGGCCATATAAAGACTTGCAATATTATGTACATACTCGTGTGCTTTCCTTACCAGTAGACTAGGATCTGCATTAATTCTAAGTTTTTGACTCGGATTAGCGCAGCCTGTCTGCTAACTTGAAGGACATATCATGGTGTGCTGCTACCATATTTGAACACCAAAGACACATCACAACATGTCAGACAGGCTATCACAGACTGTATGATGAGTTCTATATGCATAGTAGATGTATTGAAGAGCTGTCAACAAAGAACGCTTGTGTAGTTAGATTGACATGCTGCAAATGCCTTCCACTGGCACTACCATTTTTAATCTAACTTCGGCGTGTCCAAGTCAGACGGCGCTCTGTCGCATGCAACTCAGTAAGTGTCATTAATATCGAACTCCTACTTATTGAAAAGACTTCTCCCTGCCATCATTGAGCTGCCAGAGGACCAGTCCTACTAACACATCAAACAGGTTATCATAGACTCCGAAATATCCTAACATTCGGCATACTATGTACTAGTATCTTACCTTTCTCGCCATGCCAACATCGCTCGTATTCATCGCCAAACCGCTCTCAGCATCCATCTCACTGTTGGAGAACCTCCTTCCATGTCTAACATCGCACCTGAACAAGCACCAGATGTCGTCAGTCAGTGAATTCATGCTGAGTGCAACGAGCGGACGGTTATCGGACAAGGAAACTTGTGCGTTTCATTAGTGTTCGTACTAAAAGTGCACAAAGCTAATCATGTACAACTGAAGGTAATCCTACTCGTTACAATAGGCTACAAGATACCTGCCGCCGTTTGGTGAAAGTCGATGGCGTGAGTCATTCTATACTGTCATGGAGGATTTCAGGCTAATATATGTCTTGCAGCTCATGTTTTGATGTTAGTAGGAGATATATTCTCTATTCTATTGGCTAATGGACTCCACAGTAGGCTCTTCAGTAGGCCTTCAATCCTCCAGGACCTACTGAAGTCCGATCAGACCGCCGTGAATGTCTCTGCCGAAGAAAACCGGTATGTCATTCGGCTTCTGTTACTGATTACATTCTAACTTGTTATGTAGAAAGAAAACCCCCCAAAAATATATAAGATTTGAGGCTGTGACCATTTTTTCCCCTCTGGCGTGCTCTTCTGGTACCTCTCTGATCTACTTTGGTTGCCTCCGTCAACTCACATCATCCCCCTTGCTCTTGCATAAATTTTGGTGTGTACATGTCTTGCATTTTGTTACATTACTAACAATACTTGTAGAATGACTCAAACCCCGCACGACAAGGACACAGATGTGTTCGGACGGCAGTCCTCTCCCCCTTCCAGATATGATCATTCTTCATCGGGATTTCCTCCCAGCAATGCAGCCTTTCCCCTGGCTGGCGACAACTTCATTTTCCCGCAGTTTGGTGGAGGCCGTCGTTACGAGGACCCGGAGGTTGAGTTAACTCTGTCAAGATTAAGGAGCACTCTGAAAGCCACAGCACGGGACACTGGAGTCATCAAAGGTGCCTCCGCTCGACATAAGGGGGCCCAACAGCCGTCCACAGAAAGTCAAGGCTCGATCACGACCTTGAATGCTGCCCAGGATGACAGCGCCATTATGACCCACAGCAGTCATCATCCCTCGCCGTTTACTGGCGAAGGGGCATCATTCACTCCCATGCTGAACACTGGCAACAGCCGTCACCCCTCACCATTTACAGGTGACCTTTCTTCCCGAACACCAGCTCCCGCACCTATCCAGGATATGTTCTATGGTCCGACGAGGGATCAGCCTGCTTGGGCAGGTCAACAGGGTTCTGACATGTTTGGCCTGCTGGGCGCTGACTCCTTCACGGACTTAATCGGCGACCAAGATCTAAATTCATCAGCCTTTGATCAGGGCTTCTCCGGCCACATCGCGCCATTTGATCTTCAGTGCCCATCTCACTTGCCTCAAGCCTCACTCGCTCCTCCTCCCTCCACAAACATCAACCCACCTACACCTGACACACATATCCCAACTCCGGGGTTGCCTCAACACTCACTCGCTCCTCCACCCTCCACAAACATCATCCCACCTATGCCTCACGCACGTATCCCAACCCCAGGGCCAAGTCAGCACCTAGACTTGAGCCATTACTCTCCCACCACAATCTCCAGTGAGCGGTTTCCAGAAGAATGTCTTACTTCACACTCTGAGGAGCCACCTGTTGTGGGCCGCAGGTCTGCCGAGACTAATGCCGCACTTGATGCAAGCTTTGCGGCAGTTGATCAGATGCTCCTCGAGTTATCCAGGACTACTGGAATGCCGATGCATCAAGTCATCAACCTTTTCATGAAGAGCCGTGGTCGCACTGCAAGTAGCATTAATTATTGGAACCTCTATTCCAATTACTTCAAGGACAACACCAAGCAGGAGCTCGGCCGGCTCGGTCAGAATCTTGCGGTTGGAGAGCGCACACCAAGTAGGTTCTACATATGGACTCATTGTGGTATCGTTATTGACCCTGAAACATAGGTGTAACTAGGCAAAAAGAATGCTATGCAAAATTCAAAGAGCAATTTCCCGACACGTATCAAGATATTCTCGACACCCACGAGGAGCTCGCTTCACTTGGGGCACTGCCTCAAACAATTGGACAGCGTGGACAGGCATTTCAGAGGTTTCATAGAAGGGTCATGAATATAGTAAGTGACTTCGTGAATGTTTTTGCCTCAAAGCTTACCCGCTGCAGTTGGATGTCGCGTCTTCGAAATTTGGCTTTGAATCGGCCACTGTCATGTGCACACAACACCGGGGGTAACTGATGTAAGTTTATATTATATGCGATGTCACGCACATATTGACGATCTGTCTTAGTTCTTTCTAACGCGATGCTGTGCGGACAATGATACGATTATTGGTCATCTCAAGGCTCAAGTCTAGTGAGCTTCTGAGTTTATTTTGAAGTGTGCGATGTCTTATCAAATGTTACAGTAACACAGTGTCTTTATCTACTGTAGAGGATGCTTTCGCGGAACCAGGAGATGACGACATTGTGTCGCTCAAGGACGCAGGTTCCAAGGACCCTGACTCTAAGGATATGGAAGATGATCAGGCTTCTCAGGCTTCAGACCTGCCGGAAGGACGAGAGGAAATGGGACGAGAAGACAACATCAAATGGATTAAGAGAGAGATTACGAAACAAGTTGGTACGTTGCGACATCGGTACTCTCATCATTCAGACTTGTTGACTACCATACACTAGCCAAGTTCGGAGGCAAATTCGGTACCGACAGGGTGTTCCCTTGGAAGCTCATGCCAAGTGCGCTTGCAGACGACAACATTTGTATCAAGGGTTATCCTGCGCACAAGTGTCTCCTGCCAGGTGAGGCGCGCGACACTACCTCAAATTCAAAAAGCAAGGGTGTCGCCGGCCTCACGCAGAAGGAGGTATTGATTCTCATGGACTCTTTGAAGTCAAAAACGATGTATGTTGAAAAAGTTGATGCTTCAAAACATGGTGAGCATGATCCATCCATTGGTTCACATTTTGGTGTTGATTTTCTTGTTTTAATAGCGGCGGTGATGTCATCTCAGCAACCTGTTATTATCGGCGAAGCTCCCCCATCAGACTACTCTCATACAGGCGCTCGACGGCTATTCATTGATGGCCACATAGACTACAATGGTCCTTCTCGCATTCAGGTCAGTGCTGCAACTACCAAGGTCAAGAAATCTACCACTTCGGCCGCAAAATCTACTACTTCTGTTGAAGTACTAGTACCTCCACCATCCCGGCCTTTTAAGGTTGTTGCAAGGCCTGGACCTCCCCCATCTCGGCCTTTCAAGGTCGTCCCCAAGCCACCCGCTCATGAGGTCATCGAACTTTCAACTTCACCCGATTCTCGAGACGCCAATGACCAACATAATTCAGCAACCGACTCGGAGTATGAAGAAGCCTCTCAGGGCAAGAGGAAGAAACGGAAATCTAGTGGTGAGCCGCCTGTGCCAAAGAAGCGCGCATCGCCTGTAGACATTCTCCCCAAAACAGCAATGCCAGCTGGACCTTCGGAAGAGAAATCAGGACCCTCGTCTCAGCATGCTAATGCTTCTCCTACGAAAGGGGGCCCATTATCCCCACTGACGGTCGAGTCGTCTTCAACCGAAGAGCGGGATCTTGTCTTACCCGCTCCTACAAGTAAGTTTGCTCTTTGATCGCTTACTATCTCCCTCATGATTACCAGACAGAGCTAAGCGTCTTCGTGACGGCCCTTCAAGCAAGCCTGGAGAAACAAAAGGTATGGCTTCATCGATTATCTTCATTTTGATGCCCTGAACATTACTTTAATAGGCCGAACTCGAGCACGACCACTTGTGAAAGGTTCGAGAGCAAAACCAAAGCCAATGTCTCGTCATGGTTGGGTCCTTCGTGCAATTTATTCTGAGGACTCTGACTCCGGTAGCGAGAAGATGATGACCACATCCCACCAAATCAACCCGGACAGCATAGATCCATCAGCAACGAGTCAGGCGATTGCATCCAGGGATAACTTTACGGATCCATCAGCAACGAGTCAGGCGATCGCATCCAGGGATAACCTTACCGCAGACGAGGGCCCTGCATCACAGCTACAGTCCAATACGGAGAGGGATGGGGCGCATGCACCATCTCCTAAACGTGATGTGCCTGACATACCCACAGAGTTCACTCCTGCCCCTCAGAGAGGAGGAGGAGGAGGAGGAGGAGGAGGAGGAGATGGAGATGGTGGAGGAAATGGAGGAGACAGAGATGAGGGAGGAGACAGAGGAGATGTAGGAAACGGAGGAGATGTAGGAAATGGAGGAGATGTAGGAAACGGAGGAGATGTAGGAAGCGGAGGAGACAGAGGAGGCATAGGCGGAGGCAGCGGAAGAGGAGGAGGATTTCAATCAATGAACGAAGGTTCATTCGGTGACAACATTCCTCCTCATGGAGGCCTACCTGATTCTGACAGGGTCCCTGCAATTGTTGACCGTCAATCTGCAGAACCTATGCACTCTCAAGAGCCTTTCCGTCATGAACTTCGCGAACCTCACAGGCCCATTCATCAAGATCCACGTGGTTATTACCCTCGTGATTATTACTCTCGTGATTACTACAGGGAGACTCGCTTCCATAATTCGCGTGGTACTCTCCCTCCTGATCCTCGCGGCTCTCTCCCTCCTGATTCTCGCGGTTCTCTCCCTCCTGATCCTCGTGGCCCTCTCCCTCCTGATTCTCGCGGCTCTCTCCCTCCTGATCCTCATGGCCCTCTCCCTCCTGATCCTCGTGGCCTTCTCCCTCCTGGTCATCGTGGTCCTCTCCCACTCAAGCCTCAAGAGCGCTTGAACCGAGAGCATCACGATCCTCGTTATCCTGGTCATACAGCTTATGAATCTTCGTATTCGGTATGTGACGCTTTCTTAATCTTACATGTTTAATCTAATGTCTTTGCATTCACAGGATTATGGTCACCTGCATCCGCGCGATACATACTATTCTCGCAGGCGCAATGCCAATGACAGCGCTCCTGAACACCATGATGCTCGCAGTCGCGCGCACGACTTGTCTCCAGTGACAGAATCGAGCATGGATTATGCTATGGAACGGGAGCGCAGCCGCTCATTAACATACTCTGACCGCGACAGATATACTCCTGCTTACATGCATGAACATGGATACCCCTCGCGTGCTGATCATGACGATCGTGGCTATGGATTTCCTCCCCAGAGCGGAGGTTACTATAACAACCCTCAAGCCTTTAGGAGAGGATATGACAGAGACTCCAGATGGGCCGATCAGGGAGCGCGCAGCCCATACCACCATAACCATGATGCCAATTCAAATACCCAGCTAGGAGAGCAATCCGGCAACACACCCCCTTCTGCTTGATCATGTATATTTCCTTTATTCTCCTAGCTCCATCTGATGTTTCTTTTTATCTCCTCAAAGGAGAAGCCATGTTATTGTCACCTCCCTCGTTGCCTGTCTCTGTTCTGTCTCATCAGCCCTTACATTGTTCATAGTATTGTCTGCATCACCTTCGTCTTCTTCCTTTTCAGTACCTCGTCTTTTTAATGCTATACTTCTGTATGTTTTTTGACCATCTCGTTACTCTACCTTCAGTGGCGGTTTTCTTGAATAAATCCAGCATGTTCCTGGGACGAAGTGTGAAATTTTCATTAAACAAGCCCGTAGGACTCAGACTACATTTGAACGAGCTGATCGAGACTCCTTCCTACAAGTACAGGTGTCATCGAGTGTAACAGGCCTCCATACAAACACAACATATTCTTGCTAGACAATCCTACGAATATATTGAAAACGGTCTTCTCATAACTCGCAAACGGTCCTCTCATACCACGCAAATGGTCCTCTCAAACATCAAAAACCGGTCCTACTGCGCCTCGCCAATGGTCCTCTCATACCTCGCAAACGGTCCTACTGCGCCTCGCCAACGATCCTACTGCGCCTCGCCAATGGTCCTCTCATACCTCGCAAACGGTCCTACTGCGCCTCGCCAACGATCCTACTACGCCTCGCCAACGATCCTACAGCGCCTCGTCAACGATCCTACAGCGCCTCGCCAACGATCCTACAGCACCTCGTTAATGTTCCACTCGAATGGCCTATGAGACTTCTGGGACTTGTGTAGTGCGGCATAGGCAAACGGAAATCTTTTTCAATTCACAGAGGTGGAGGTCCGCGTACTTCGAGAGGAATCTGTCTACAAATTTGGGATTTGGGTGGGAGGTCCTTGCAGGAGGGACGTCTTGGAGAATGGTTGTCGCAATGCAGGAAACCCTGTCTGAAAGACCGTGGGAAGCTCTAAAAAGTGCTGCCAAGGGTGTCGATTCTCGACGGCTCTAGTGTAGCTTACATAATAACGCGGACACATGTACTGTGCATGGAGCTAACAAAGTTGCTTTTCGCCGTCAACATCAGCCCGTTAACATTTACAATCGCATCAATGACTTCCTTTGTGCAAACTTGCTATTTAGCAGGAAGAACAACGTGAATGGATCAAATGTATTCAAAGAATCGGTGTGCAGTACAGCCGTTTGCAGAGGGTGACAAAAACACATCATCCTTTGCTGCATGTTGAACTCGTTCTATCTAAATGTACAAAGGCAAAAAACCGCTCTGGATCAATTCCTCATCAATGAGTTCCGGAACTCCCAAGCTTTGGCTTGAGCCTTGCTGGCCGTAGTGCACATTAACACCGTTTTTCACTGCCCGCCATATTTTGTCAACCTTCCCTACACACGCGTATTAACGCATGGGCTGGTTCGGATATGTTGTCCTGGGTCCGAGTGCTTGGTACATCGACCATTGTCACGGTGGCACCGGACCCTTTCGCTGACCAGTGTACCTCACCGTTTACGCTCCTGCGGAAGTAAGTGAGGGCAATTTGATGGTAAGTTCTTCTAGCGCCGCTTTGGCCATACTGATCAAAGCTATCTTGTTCCTCCTTATGAGAAGTCCCTGCGTTGTTGTTATAGAAGAAACTTCGGAAGGCGATGCTGGTTGAAAGGGTCTGGTTGAAGGTAGGTTCGCAACATTCTCTTGACGATATTATCGATGTCCATTGTGTCGTAGATGAAGGAAACAAGAACGGCGAAGAGTAGCTCAGAATACCCCACACTCCTGCACTATGTCGCACGAGTCCTTTTTCGTACCGACCCGTCACTTACACTTTTCATCGATGAGATGCCCAGTGTGGAATCAGCTGCCTGCAGCAAGTGGCAGTTTCATCCGACATTTTTTGGATCAATCTTATTCGTCCCATAGTCTCCTTCCCAACGTTACAGCAGAATGTGCAGTCTTTTACTCACGTCACTGGATAAGGTCAAAGAAGAAATAAGTCCGCTAAAGCAGAATCGCACACCTTCCGATAATGACCAATTAGTGACAATCACGCAGGTGAGTGCTATTTACTACTTTCAAAGGAGCTCGTGTTCTGATACCCGAGAAACGCTAGCCATTTTCCCTCAAAGTGGCCGAAAGCGCCGTCGCCCTTAATAAGATGGCTGCCCTCGTTGAAATGGACTTACTTCTCTTACTATGGCCAAGACCTAGATCTGTCCAGTTTCACATTTCCGTGGTTTATCGCCACGCAGACCTCCAAGGGACCACATGATCCCTCACACAACTCACTCGTACCCCCTGCCGACACGCACGAACGTTCAACATCTATTGGTCGCGGTGACCTCGATGAAGCTATCCGTACTTCGAGAGATTCGAGAGAAGGTCGCACTAGGAGATCTCGAGCTCCTCGTTCCATCACCAGAGCAAGCAAGATAATCCTTGATGGACGACCCGACCTATCATAATAGGAACCCTGGCAAGAGCTCCACGTTAAATTCCACACCACTGGGCATGGGTCAATCATATTTCATGGGACAGCACTTTCTTGGCGTAACTTACTCCTACACAGGACTACCGTATTGTGGGACTCTGGACTTTGGTATCATCTTGTTCCGGTGCTGGCGGCTGGAGTTATAACATCTTTAGCAACTTTCCCTCCTACGGTGTGGCAAGACTTGCCTCTGTGACACCGGAGGTCGTGTCGACCTGAGGGTCAAACTAGAAGCATAGTATCATCAGCCCATTGTCGGGGAAGAACGACCGATGAGGCAACAATAGGTAACTGACATTATTTGACCTTCCACCCGAGCTAAAGATGAATGAGCCTCGGACACCACGAAGAGAGATAATAGGGTATCAGCCGACCAGCCCTTCGGCAGTATGACGATCTACAGACCTTTTGATTTTATCGCTGCTGTGGGAGCACAAGTGAGTAGTAAGCACTCATGATAATTACGTTGGGTGGCGTACGGTATTGACAAGGGCATCGAGTCAATGATGTCGAGAAACTGTCCTTCAGTAGCAAACTCTGAGGTGAAAGTGACAGATTGTTCGATCGATATGATGCGTACGTATTAGGGGATACAAATTATAGCCCTCAATGAGTTGATTACAACCAAACAATGATTGCTGTCCAGACCTACTTTCCCGATCTTCGCCACACTGGAAAACACTCATAACATGAGGAGTACAGCCTTCTGAGTGGAGATGAAACATGGTCATAACACGAGGAGGGCCTTCTGCAGCCTTCTGAGTGGATATGCTGTATCCGAGCAGTCGTTTTAGTCCACAGGATTCTAGGCAGGTGACAGGAACACGCCGTTTCTCGTGACAGCCAAGCCAGTCCTTGAGTCATCCGTGTAATGGAGCGGCTCGATTCAATGCAGAAGCCTCGCAGTCACCCGACGGAGGAGAAGGCCTCATGAAGGCTTACCGAGATCAGGGAAGGCTTCTCGTGTCACTGGGTGTGGAATGTCACAGGGTCGTAGACATGTGCGCCTCCTCCTTGTTTTACTCTGGAGTCTGGAGAATCGTCGTCTCGTTTCTTCCGGCTGGATTCTGTCGGCGAAAATCAGTGCACGTGTGCGAGAGCTGAAGTCGGATATCCTGGAGGTTGGATTGCGTGCTTGAAGGCAACATCAAAGTGACGGCTGTGAGAGGCTGTGTCGCGTGAATCATGATGTAGTAGTCACACAAGCTAGTAGGACATCATGGTGGCACCGCTGAGTTCAATTGAATCGGCTAAATAACTGATGCCAGTGCAACCGAACATCGACAAATTTCGCGAATCACGACTCCGATGTCACAGGCCCCAACGCATCATTAATCAGCACCAGTCTTGGTTTGATACTGAAATATGAAGGAAAAATAACCTACAGACGACGACAGCTTTCTTCGGATTTATCATGCCCACAGTCACACTAAATACGAATCACTTTAGCCTCGATGTCGGTGGCTTCGCAGGTTTCTTTGGAGGCGAAGAGGCGGTCTCCGCAATGGAGACTGTGCATCTCTACAGAGCAAGACGGTGGACGGGTTGGTTCAATTCCCCAGGCAGCTACAGTGTTGGCAAGCACTATGGCCAACTTGCCAACTCCCGTCTCTGGGATGGAATGTTTCCAGGACCCAATTCAGACCCTACCACGTACATAGGGCTCGATGGAAAGTCCGGGCCCTTGTATGTCGCATCCCAGTCCGGCACGTTCCTGATGCAAACGGGGCACCTTGCATACCTGTTAATGCAGAGGTGCAAGGACCAACGAGCTGTGACAGTAGAGGGAAGAAGGACGAGACCGAATAAAATTACCATCTTGGAAATGCAAGACATCGAGTTCAGCACTGATCCCGTACCTAGCCTCACCATCCGTGCCCGAGATGGCTTCCACAAACACGTTGCATTTCTCCCTATCGCCACCAGCATTGCAACATGCGTACTTTGCGCATGGGACAATGACTGGTATTGCTTTTCCTTGATCCTCCTCGGCATTCTCGTCAATGGCATTTCGTGTTTTGTCATTGGCTCTGCATCTATAGTCCTCCAGAGTGTCGCCCCTTCTAAAAATGCACCGCCAGGTGATGGCATGTTGATGGATGGAAATCACGTGGTCGTCATGCGCGGAAAAGAGAAGAACGTTATTGCCATCACGCAGGGCAAGTTCCAGTTGGAGTACAAGCCCTGGGTCCGTATGCGTATTAGGAAGGAGAGAAGGAATCGAGGCATTGTAGGAGATGGGATCCGTAACGTCCACCACTGGCTTGGCAGACAGGATGCAGAGGGCGGTTCGGGGGTGCAGAATGATGAGGACGCCGAGATCAATAACGAATACGGAGCAATCGGGCTCTGTTCACTCCTCCTAGTCGTTCAGTTTCTGACGCAGTTGCTCCTGATACCACAGGGCACGCTGTTCGGGCAGGTCATGTTCCTAACTTCCTTCGCTGCGTCATGGGCCTATAATCTCTTCCTGTCGTCCATGGACAAGGAATACCTGCAGGAAGATCTGCTCATCCAGACGCTGGGTTTGTCGGAAGATCACATGAAGACGTACAAACTGGGCACAAGAACAACTGCAGCTGTGTTCGCTTGCCTAGCCCTTCAGCCCGACTGCGAATCCGGAGAGTGGGGGAAGAGGGGTTTCAAACCACAAGAGATCCTCCGACAGTTCATTCCGAACGACACGGAAGTGTGGGCGGTCTGGAGAAACCAAGTATTGGAACAGATGAAAAGCAGCAAGTTGGTCTTGCAATCACTTGATCTCGAGGCTTGTGGTGACCGCATAGCTGCGTTCGATGATGCCGAGAAGAAGTTGCTGAGCGACTTGCTCTTGGACGCTCAGACTGCATACCGGCAGCATTTGATACTGCAGGCTCGGCGTCGCAGCGTGATCAGCACGTCGAGTAGCGTGAAAGAGGAGGCGTAGTAAGTTGCTAGTATTATGAGTTAGTTGGACCCCGTCGTGTACATAAATGAGCTCCCCCGTTTTCTATGTTGCGTCGTAGCCGATATATTCAGGATCCCCTATTCAAAGTGTCAGTGTTGCGCCAACACACATCGGGGATTCGAATACAGTCATGGATGCCTCGTTGAACCACGAAAATGAAAACTAACCTCCCGAGCCACAACAACTGCGTGGATTTTTTTCAAAATATTTTTGCCCCATACATAGACCTCTGCTTGAGGTCTTCGTACGTTTTGAAGAAAAAAAAGTGAGCCGTTCGAGCACGGCATCAGCAACAGTGAGGAGGTGCCTAATTTGCTGAGTATGGCTCAATGAATCAGCCTCAATTAGGTAAGAAAAGCTTATCAATCACTACGTTTCTGATTCGAAACATAGATATGTAACTACATTAATATTCGTCGCTGGCGCATGAGCCTATATCATCCAGATCAAAATACTCGCCATCACTTTCACACTCCTCAGTTACAATTACCTTTGGCCGTGGTATGGCTGCAATGAGCTTGCCCAAAGTGGGCTTCTTCTCTGTGAGTTTCCGCTTTTCTTCTTTTGCACGAGCCTTCTCTGACTCCCATATCTTTAACGCTTCGTGATAGTGTTCTCGCCGTGCCTTATTCTCTGCCTTCCTCGCATCCTCAAGCTTTTTCCAATCTGCCAATGCTTCAGCATGTCTCTTCCGCACTTCAGTCCTCATCCTCTTCTCAGCTGCAGCTCTTGTTTGAGCCTCCTCGAACTGAACAACTCTTTCATAGAACATGTCGCCTGACAACAAGTGTGGTAAGCCATCCCCGAGAATCTTTCCACCATTATTTCCTGCCTGCTTTTTGACTCCTGATGAGCAAGCTGACTGCGAATTTTAGCACAGTACATCTCATTCAATATATTGGATGCCTGGAGTGCGATAATGCATTTTTTCAGTGCAGCATTGGCTGCCTCTGCCTCGTGGAGAGCTGCAAGTAGCAAGACTTCGTTTGTGGTTGTTGGATGAATGTTTGTGATGGATGTACGTGATTTCTTGATGGGGGAGATAGTGTGGGCTGTGGCATGCTGCAGGTCAGTTTGCGAGTTCATTGGTGTTGACGAGACGAGTTTTGACAATGATGTTTCAGCGAGTTGTTTGATGATGGTCTCAAGATCCTCCTGAGTACTCGATGATGAGTTTACTGAATGTTCTTCATCTCCGTTGTCGCTAAGCTGTGTTGACATCTTTTGAAGGGCATCAGCAAGAATTCTCACGGGCGTGGATGGTGCGATTGGAAGATATGATTTAGTTGAGGTTTCTTTACTTGGAGCCAGCATGTTGCTAGGGACGACATCACGATCAAATGGCCAGACACCGGTCTTGCGGAAAGCTGTGTGAATAAGGTCCGGTGTGAGTGCGTGGAGATGAGCACGGCCATAAATGGTGATAAAGTTGGCCTTTGTGACGCCTTCCCCTTTCTCTCTCTCCCATTTGTCCCGCTCCTCACTCCAGCTCTGTTTTAGGACTGCGAAAACAACGACATCCAAGCCTTGGTATACATGGGTCATGTGAGCCGGATAGCACAGGATATGAATATGATTTTTACGGGCATATTGCAGGAATCCCCGTGTATAATGCGAGTTGTGGCCATCCACAATAAGGAGACGGTCACGTCCGTCTGCCTTGGCCTTCATCTGCTTGTCGAACTCTTTGATCCATTCAACCCCAATCTCTCCATCTGTCCACCCCTTTTTCGAGTATCCAAGCCTATCATAATGTACGTGATTTTAGCATTAATAACAAATGATTGAAAATGAACTCACGAAGCATTTGCAGGATTTTCTTGTTTCCATTTTACTTGGTAGGCATTGCCCTTTAGAATGACAGCAGGGGGCTGAGCAGTGCCATCAGCACAGATCGTAACGATGATGGTAATGTTTTCTCGATTCCCCATACATTGCTGATACTGAGGCCCAGGCCGTCTCCCTCCAATAACACGTTCGTGCTCGCCAGAATCTGGTGAAATGCCAATTTCGTCGGCTGCATAAATACAGTCTTTGTTGATGTCATACTTCTCAAAGACATCTTCTAGGAGATCAAACCAAGCTTTATTGGTGTGCAGGTTGACAGCTCGTCCGCATTTTGAGTCAAGTGAGCGAGACCATGATGTCTTGAGACTGTCAGCGTGCTTCTCGACAAAGCGATTGGTCCATTTAACACCGACTCCTGGAAATGCATCTCCCAGTTGTGCATGACATATTTCATTAACATGTTCACGAAGTCACTTATGGCTGAGTGGAAAACCACGGTCACCAACTTCTTGAACATAAGCAATGACTTGTTTCGTCTCCTCCTCAGTAATCCATGCCTTGGCTGCATTTGTCTTGCTCAATGTCTTTCCACCAGCTGCAAGACGGATCAGAGTTGAATAGGATAGCTTGATTAAATTTCCTGTTGCTTCGAAGTTCATCTTTTTGAAGTCATGGCAGATTGTCCTTGCCCCACGGCGTCAAATTCCTGGAGCTTTTGTGAGCTCAGCACGGTATGCTTCGACAGTGCACGACATGAGGTAGTCACAAGCCTCACGGGCTTCTTGCCTCTTTCGTGTTACAGATTTGGGTCGTCCAGGCATTGTTGCAAGTTCAAGGTGTGAGGTGAAGGTTTCAACATGTTTGAGCCAAGACAGAGCAGAATTCAGTAGTAATTTACTGGACTGTGGACCCTGACCTAGTATAGATTCCGACTCAGATCACATACCTCTCATGATTTGCTTGCAACTCTGGCAGAAATGCACCTATTTCTATGAATTCAAATGGGCTAGATACCTGAGATGTTCTTCAATGTATTCTGTTTGATTTTGAAGGCTTTGGGCTCCACAGAGTTGTACATGGCAAAGCAGAAATTTCAATTGGGTCAAATTTAGGTTTGTCACAAATGGTAATCACACAATTTCATCATCACTTCTCAATTAATTTCAGTCGTGTTTTTTGAGAGTCCAAGAGACATGTATTTAGCAGGGAACTGAGGTGTATTGAATGTGTAAAAGTATGTAGTTGTGGTGTGATGCGGAAAATGATTCATAGAGCCGTCCTGTGTCATTGACCCATCCTTGACTGTATTTAAGACTGGTTTGAATGTTGTGCGAAATGTCAAGATAATACTTAATATTTAGGTTGTCGTCTAAGTAGATGTAAAATTTCAAATGTTAAAGAGATCTTGCACGACAAGAGAAATATAAAGTATCAGCAAACATTTTGTTACTGTCTGAACATCAATGATAATAAGAAATATAAATATATCTTTAATGCTGGCTAGGGGTTCGGGGAATTTGGGGTGGGCTAATTTGCCTTGCTAATTTACTGTGAATGACAGGGTAAAATTCAGACCCTCAAAAACCAGGTGTCAATTTGGGTGAATTTGGGTCCAGTCACTGGTTCAGTTCGGCTGGTTCGGCTGGACCAATGTAAAAAGCTTAATTTCTGAACACCCTGGCTCGTCATCATAGTCAAAATATATAAGTTGATTTGGTTGCTGACTCAGAAGATCACCGAGAATCTGAAGAATTGTGAAGTTCGAGTCGCAGAAATATTGTAAATATTGTCCTCCCCATCGCAAAGCTAAATGCAACAACATCTCAAGGATCAACTAGCTGAACTACGACTCTGTCTTGCAGCATTGCCAGCAGACATACCTATTCCAAAGGAGTCAAAGTATAAATTCTTGAACTTCAGCCCAGATGCTGAATGGGCTGCAGACATTGGCGAGGCTGCTGCCATCAATCGAGAGCTAGAAGTCAGGTTGGGCAGTTGAGTTGATGGCCTGAAACTTGTTTCAAAAACATGGACTAAGAAATTTCCGGGTGATGTTATCCTGGAGAAATGGGTTGACGACACTCTTGAAGCTGCGCGGGGCCTCATTCTTGCCACTGGAAAAGCTGTGAGTCAAATCTTATTTTTCCCTCCAATAAAACAGACTCACTGATGGTACACTATGAAGTTGCCAGTCCTTGTCTCGCACTTGAGTTCTATGAAACAAAAGCCAATCAAAGTCAATCATACTCAGATACCTGGGAAACGAAAGCCTAAGGTTCAGAAGCTCGAATACCCACATATTGTCAACCTTCGATGACGACCGGTACATCAGTGCTGGTGAAGATGAGGACAGTCGAAAAGGTGGTGCCAAGATGCACCCACTGCTTCGCAAGGTTTCGAAGCCTTGCCATTTAGCAAGTGGTCCCACTGGGGAAAAACTTGTTTGGTGCATTGCCAGCCGTGGCTGTAACATCGCCTGGTCATGGCCAAGAGCTCGGCAACTCCCAACATACTCATACTTTGAAACAGCCAGTAGCACCAACAGTCGCTCCTTCCGTCAAATGGCGAGATATGTATGCAACCATCCATGGTAAACCTGAGACACCACCTGTTGTCCCGCCGCCTGCTTGACTGCCTATCATGACGACGGACATCATTTCGAGCTTGACTCATGAACATCAAGGTAGATGTTCAGACTCGGATGCCGAAGCTGGGGATTGGCTTGATAATGGTGATATTGCAGACCATGTGGGTTTAGCTGGCGTGAAAAGCACTGAGTTCAATGTGGGTAAAGATATTGACTTATCATCCACTTACCTCCTCAATATCCTGTCAGACCACACCGTACAGCCCACGGTTGCTTGCGGAGGCCTGTTGACACCAAAGGTGATGGCTGATCAAGCCACAACTTCGTCCTTGACATCGATGGATGACGAGTGGGAGAAATGGTGATAGGCAGCTTTGTTGTAGATTACGGTCAATTAGACCAAATTTACCTGCAAATTAGCGCAAATCAGTGTCAAAGAGCTATGGGTCAATTTGAGTGAATTTGCTGTCATTTACACCTGTTAATTAGGCCCTCACAGAGGGTTGTGCTAATTAGCCAGTCAACCAGAGTGGGATCCCTAATTCCCTGAACCCTAATGCTGGCATAAACTTTGAAATGAAACTTCACATTTAAGACTCGAAAAAACTTCAACTATCGCACGTGACTGAATGTCTGCTCATGTATGAAGTTTAGACCGTCGCTTAGACGGGCGTTAAAATTCAAAATACCCCCTGACAATAAAACATGAAAATAAATCATCAAGTTTTATCTCCAGATAAAACCGATCGCCCAATGATCGCCCACTCATGGCTGAATCATCGCCCACTTAAGTTTGAGATGCGAAATATTACGGGACTAGATGATGAGTTATATACATGTACGCGAATCTATGTAGTAGAGTGAAACTGAAAATCAATCCTGTTTGACAGTAGTCAGACATCAGTGATTTCGGAAGGTGAATGAATGTACTTACGCGAGATAGAGATAATATGACTACCGTATCACTTGAAACTGCCCATTGAGCAAAGTGACTAACAACCCAGGATACCTTGACATTTTCCAAATGACTACTTGAGTTTGACGAGTACATTTTAGCGGGAAAATGAGGATACATAGCAAATGGATCAATGGTCTGATCGTGACGCAGGAGGAGCTTGTGGACAGCAAACACCAGTTCACCTGTGGGCATAGCATAGATATGTTGGATACTGCCGGGGACAGGAGACGATAACTGGTCACCCTGAGGATAAAAAAAAACTTGACTATTCCCAACATGAGTAGAGGCTCTGCTGTAGACAATCCTGTTGAATTTTAGTCGTGCGCGTAATATTGCTGTGCATCGTTTGATAAGTGCAAACAAGTCTTCAGGAACAGCCACAGCTACAGCGGAGGAAGGAGCCTGTAAACTGTCGTCCAAAGGATCTTCAGCAAGTTCTTCACCGAGAGTTGAAGCGCTCTTGGGAGCATACGTGCTATCAAACAGAAATTTGCACTCTTGAATAGCCGGCGGACAATCAGGTCGACTAAGCCAACGGTGAAGTTTTGAAGTTTTGATAAATGAATATAACATGGTAGTTTCCAACTCGCCTTGAAAAGTCAATCCTGCTATTACACACTGGTGTTCCGTAAAGACTCACCAGTCTTATGATTTACTGGAAGACGCTGAAGTATTCCAATCAAACATTCGAAAGGAAAGCACCACCAAGAGTGGGCCGGGCCAAATAGAAGTAGATAGTCGTATATATGGAAGGCAGCGTGGTGATTTGGATGCAGAGCGAAGGTAGGGTATATCTTCTTCAAATTTCCAACATAATGCACAATGTGAGAGCGATATGCGTGTGCTCTCTCTGCAGTTGTTGTTTGGGCGCACGTGAGATACACCGCGCAAACAAGTTCCATAGTATGGTCGAGAACAGCACTAAGGTGAGTGCCAACTTCATCGGAAGGATGCGAGGTGCCGGCCCCCCACAAGCTCACCAGGGCAATAGGAATGTCGACAGTGATTAGAGAGCGCCATTTGTCCGCTTTCATCGTCCCAGCAGATGCGCTTCCAAAATCACTTGGGACTGAAGTAAACCAAGATGGAACAATTATCTGCTGGATGACATCTCAGACACGATGAAGGGCATCTAGAGAACCAAGCTGAAGCTCCTTCTCAGGAGCAGCAAAAGGTTTTCCACAGTGCTGAGAACAAACATAAAAACTCGCAACAAAGTAGACATATTAAGAACTTACCCATTCCACGAGAGCTTTGACATAGTCAATTTTGAACAATCTACTAGATTTCTGGGGAGTGCATCGCAAGGCCTCGCAAACAAACTTGAGAGGTCCTGTATTCTTGTGAAACAGCGAATTTTTTAGGTTATCCAGATTTTCGTCATTGGAAGACAACTGGGAAACAAGAAGGGTGCGTATAGCAGCGACCTGAGTCATTTCCTTCGAAGTCATCCCTGGAGGCATATCGCCTAAGTCGCATGAAAAGGCCGGAGGGGATAAAGTCGATGAAGTGGTTGCTGTAGTCAAAACGAGAAGGTTACGAGAGTGATGCTGGACTAAACCTTCCAATATACAATGCATCGGGTCGATAACAAGCTGGTGCGAGGGATCCCAGTATGGCAAACGCCACATCTCTGAATAGCGCACACCATGAGCTTTGAATAGTTTCTCTCGTTCAGAGGTCGTCGCAGCGTCCCTCCACCGCTCAGCGAACTTCCGGAGTTCATATTTATCACGATGTTTCCAGCTTTCGAAGTCCACTCTACCGTACGTGGTCTTATGGTAGCAATTGCACGCGCTACAAAAAAAATGGCTACTGGTTCCAGCTAAAGAAGCAAGATGACGAGCGGCAGGAAGATCACAAACAGCCAAAACAATAGTGCTGCGAGCGAGCTGGCCAGTAGGAAAACAAGCAGTCTTGGAAAAATTGATGCTGCGCTCCCATGAGTCTACCATGTCATCGATAAGTGGCCGGATGTAGTGATTGAGATGCTCGAGGGACGGCTGTTTTGGACCCGGGATGATTCCTGCAAGATACATGTTTTCGGGCTTATACCTGATATCCAATGGTAGATTCAAGCATGCCATAGAGATGATGCCAGAGGATTTGTTAGCACCACGCAAATTCATGCCCTCCGGATTGAAGAAGTCCACATGAAGGGCGAAAGCATAGCGCCCTTCATCTCCTCTATCAATAAAAAGTGAACCTGGGTCTGGGCCACAAATTGACGGAGAAACTGAGCCTCGAATGCGTGTTTCATCAAAGGCAGATGGGGGGAATTGATTGAGTCTTGCAAATCGTCGCAGGCTTGATCCATCGCCCCCTCAATATCTGTACGGGAGAGGAGACGGGCGAGGTAGTCTTTAAAATCATGGTAAATGAATGTCTTCTTCAGTCGCACTACTCCATCAGGGCCATGGCTGAGCAATGACTCGCCACATTCGGCCTCTGGCGTGGGGTGGTGCATGCAACGTTCAGGATATATAGGAACAGTCGAGCCGTCTGCATGATGGGGGCTGTAAGTGCAGTGACAGCTGGAGCAGACCGCATATACAACAGTTTTCTCAGTGAGATGGAATCTTGAGAGCGCGGTGTCGAAATTCATTGGAATTTGCCTGAGCACATTTTGATGCGAAGAGCTGAGGCTGCCATCCGATCTCTGGAAAGCGAGGAATAACATGATTGAAATAAGTCCCAAGAGGAAATCGCAGGCTCGCTTACTGACCCCCATGATGACTTTACACGCCACAGTGATGAATAAGGTGACCTGTGCGATTTAATCACACTGATCCAGCGGAGATTCATGGTGAACATCTATTGACTATTCAGAACACGATCATGATGAAGATAGTCAACTCTTACCAGTATCAAATTTGACTGCTGCACGTAAGTCCATTTCGGGAGGCTTTTGACTGTTGAACTGGGCTTCTAAGCCATCTATCTCCAACATAATTGCCCTCTTCTGTGTGATCACAAGGTCTGCATTTTGTTTGACGTTCTCCACAGCTGTGCACAGCAATAGTAGCTTGCGACCAACATCATTGGAATTACCCGCAAGTAACAACCGAAAGCACCGCTGAACGCAGAACTCTATGTTATCGAGGACCGTCAAGGCCTTCACAGTTGGCTGATGTGTGATCTTTTGGGAGATGTCGCCAGCAATGGCGACTCTGGGTTCACGGGCAACAAAAGGATCTAGCAAAGTGAGTTGCTCAAGATCATCTGCCAGAGCCGTAATAGATAATGGTGGAGTGGGATTGGGGTGAGAAACAGGCAGTTTGTTGTCGATAAGGGCGAGTGCATGGAGCTGTGAGACTAACAAATCCATGATGACGTCTGTGTGGGGAGAGCCAGTGGCAGCACATTCTGCTTGGGTACGTTTGGTGCATTGTAGATGTGCAGCCATAAGACATTCTGCGATGAGTACCCCCTTAGGGGTGCCATCCTCAGCACGATCGCCGGTTTTGATGCATTCCTCACAGAAGCACCATTTGAACTGTGAGAGAGACACAGGCATGAGGAGCGGGGCGAAAATAAGACAGCTTCATTTCAGCCGTGGAAGTTGATTCAGGATGGTCACCAATAGCAATGACAGTATGTACCGTCGTTTCTATGAATTGGATGGGAGTGAGAGTCGTAGAATTGGAGAGCCAGAAACGACTGCATAGGCAAGCTTTTAAGTCAGACGAACAACAACAATAGAAGAAACAACTCGCAATTTCCAGTAATGAAATAACAAGACAGCAGTAAGCCTTGTATGAAAATATGACGTTCATTACAAGAACTACCAAACAAGGAAATATAACTCTGTTGTCAGGGAGAGCTGGCGGCGACCTGAGCTTGGTGTGGATTGTTGGCAGTGAAAGCAGAGAACGCCGGGTGGCACGACTGTACATACAGTCATGCCCTGGAAAAGGTTGTTGAAGGTCGTTGTCGACGAGTTTCCACCCAAGTTATTTCTGGGATAGGCAGTCCCATGAAAGACCAGAAGGATGTTAAACCCATGATCAATATGGGACGAAGGGTCCTATGGAAGACCAGGGAAAAGATGTTAAACCTATGATCAATAAGAGGAGAATAACATCATGACGACTCACTTCATAGATCTGCAGCTTCTGCCCAAGTTGTTTCTGCGATAGGCGGTCCAATGAAAGAGCAGGGTAAGGATGTTAAACCCATGATCAATATTGCGAAGGGCTGCCATGGACGTCGAACCAGGAAGCGATGGATGTTGACTTAGAGTTAGGACATTGGCGGTGGCGATGAAAGTAGAGAACGCTGGGCACGACCGTACATACAGTCATACCCTAGAGAAGGTTGTGAAAGGTCACTATCGACGAAAAGTCTAGTGACGATGAAAGAGGAGAATGCAGGGCATGACTGTATGTACAGTCATGCCCTGGAAGGAGGTGAGGAAGGTCGTTGTCGACAAGGAGAATGGCAGGCTTGACAGTACAAACGTCGAACCTCCTAGAAGAAGGTAGTAAAGAACTTAGTAATAGTAATAAAGATGAGGGACTTAGAACTTTGGCGACGAAAGCACCCAACAATCACAAACAACCATATTAGGAAATTGTTACATAACGATAGGGACTTGGAACTTTGGCGACGAAAGCTGGAGAAGGTCGTGAAAGGTCGCTGTCGACGAGAAGTCTAGTGACAAAAAAGAGGAGAATGCAGGGCATGACTGTATGTACAGTCATGCCCTGGAAGAAGGTGAGGAAGGTCGTTGTCGACAAGGAGAATGGCAGGCTTGACAGTACAAACTGTCGAACCTCCTAGAAGGTAGTAAAGAACTTAGTAATAGTAATGAAGATGAGGGACTTAGAACTTTGGCGACGAAAGCGCCCAACAATCACAAACAACCATATTCGGAAATTGTTACATAACAATGAGGGACTTAGAACTTTGGCGACAAAAGCGCCCAACAATCACAAACAACCATATTCGGAAATTGTTACATAACATTGACTGCTCAAGCCTTTCAACCCTGACGTTTATCACAACTACAAGCACAACAGTATGTACTGTCGTGTCTTGTGCTCATTGAGTTCATTGTTCCTATCTTCGGAGCACGACGGTATGTACTGTCATGTCTCCTGTGTTTCAATAAATCCCATTACCACCCACCTTGCCAACTCCATCCTTTTTCGCTGATCAAGCGCCCAACAATCACAAACAATCATATTCAGAAATTGTTACATAACATTGACTGCTCAAGCCTTTCAACCCCGACGTTTATCACAACTACGAGCACGACAGTATGTACTGTTGTGCTCATCAAGTTCATCATTCCTATCTTCAGAGCACGACGGTATGTACTGTTGTGTCTCATGTGTTTCAATAAATCCCATTACCACCCACCTCGCCAACTCCATCCTTTTTCACTGATCAAGCCATCAACTCCTCTGGGTCATCCCCTCTACCGTACATACAGTAGAGTGGGCAATGGCTAATCCGCCTTCGCTTACTGCGATCCTTTAGATCACTGTTGGTCCATTCCTCCATACATTCTCTGAGTCAGGTAAGCTCCAATTGTTGACAGATCCAACCATTAATCAACCAATAAGTCCAGCCGTCAACACCCGTCATCTCCTCCACCGTACATACAGTGGAGTGGGCAATGGCTAATTCACTTTCGCTTATTGCGACCCCTTGGATCACGTTGGACCGTCCTGTCCGTCTTCTATGTCAGGTAACCAAGTCGTTTGTTAAAAATCCAACCCCATTGACCAACCGTTAAACAATCCAGCCGTTAACCCCTCCACCGTACATACAGTGGAGGGGGAATTGACTTATTGTATGTCCATCTACCCAATGTGGTGGAGGGCATAATGCAAAACCTATGCCTATGTTCAACTAGTGTGCTACATGTACTGGACGAGAGATAGGTCCTTCGTCTCTTCACCTCCTTTCGCTGCTCATGGGTAATCAGTATTGCGCTTGCCCCTATGTTCATCTTTGTCAATCTCTCCGTCCGCTTCTTGAGCTAGCTCCATGAGCTTTGCTGCTAATTCCCAGAGCATCATAATGTCGTTTTTGACGTATCCTTCGGTCGGCCCTTCCTTATTGTCCTTCTTGATATCTACATACTCGTCAAATATAATGGCAGCTTGGACACGCTGTGAAAAGTCATCAGTCACATTAATCATTGTTGCTGAAGTCATGTACCCATGTACGTGGTTCAGTGCGCTATCCTGAAGGTGCGTTAGTTAGATCCCTGCTGACCAACTGGCCCACTTACCAAAAAGCTGTCTCTATAATTTATCAGCAGGAAGACACTCATAGATAGCAGTGCCAGTAGTTGTGTCAACATCACCAGTATGTGCGACAGGGACCAGTAATCCCCTGAGGGCACCTTGGATACCTTCGGCACTGCGTAGTCGTACGCCCATATCTTGATTGTAGTTTTCCTGTGCCCTGGCACGGGCGAAGTGCTGGCAATTGTGCAGCGGCCATTGAGATTGCGTGTCTAAACCAGTTTAGTGACATTCTTTCCGACTAGTCTTAATACTTACGGATATTGTTTGCACAAGGCCAGTGTCCGCGTGGTGGAGGGTTTCAAGTATCTGCCCTGTCTTCTGATCAAATATGTATACTAGCCCATGGTCACTTCCTCCCACAACTACCTTGCCTTCTTCCCCGAATGCCACTTGCTTCGGGACCGACACGCTTGGCAAACCAGTTGCAAACATTCAAACAGGCTCACCATCACCTTCAAGGCGATATAATGTAAAGCCGTCTGTTGCATTATCTACAATGAAAACGCCCCGCTTTGAGTACACCGCAGCATGACCACTATATAATGTCAGTAACGCGCCCAGGTCAAGAGCGGTAGTTCCTCACATCACTGATTTGCAGCTAATTTCTTGCACTATGTCGCCATCTTCATCCTTCAGTTTCATGCTGTTCGGCTCTCAGCATCAGGCAATAGGCAATGAAAGTATGCAGTGGAAGGACTGACAAGTTGCCATCATAGAGCCCAAACACATAGATGCTCCGGTTATCTGCAAATGCTACTGACTTGGGCACCATATTTTCAAGTTGCACTGCGAAGATGGGCTGGAGCTGCGAGCTTGTGTTGAGCGTCAGAACCTGAACCATTTTGTCTCTAGTTCCGACTACAATTCGCAGGTTGCCTTCAGAGGAAGTTGAACACCATGACAAGCATGTGATCTCAAAACCTGATCCCAGTCTCCTGGCGCATATTTCCTGGAATTTTTCCTGTTGGTGTCAACGGACGGTTGAACAGCAAACCTAGGCCCTTACATCTGTGAGACTGCATCGCAAACATATGATATAACCCAGGCCTGTTCCATAACAGAGGGTTTCTGCTGTGGTTTTCATAGTCATGGCCCAGATTGCGCAACTGACTGTTCCCCTTGATTCATGATGATTAGCCGAAGATGTGAGTTCTTTCCGAGATTTGATATCCCAGAGTTTGATTCCCTCGGTACCTGTTTTTTTGTTAGCCCTGTCTATGATTGAGTTTCTGCTTTCTTACCACCATATGCAAGCAGGTGTCCATCATTAGAAATCGCAAGTGCATGGATAGAGCCATTATAGGCAGTTAAATGAGCGAGCAGCTTGTAATGCAGTGGCTGCACTGACTTGTTGAACAACGCAAGGAAAGACATTATGATATGATCCGCTGTAGTCGCCCGCTCACAACATATTTATCTGTACTTCTCATTTGTTTCCAAATACTTTTGTATTGTTACCATATTTGTTTGATTCCATGGTAACTTTATAGTCATTGTCGACGCCATTTGTGTAGTGCTATTCTGCTATTCTGCTATTCTTCTTATTCTTCTCTTGAGATACGTTGATGGCTACCCCTATTATTCTTATTCTTATTCTTATTCTTTGTAAGTGCTATTCTTGGTTACCATTTTCGAAGCCCCTTATTGTTTTCGCTCAATATGGTAGTCTGTTGAATGCTTTACCTCTCATGAACTGTCCTTAAGTTCCAGGTAGCTACTCGGTTCTTTCTCTATCATGCGCAGTACTACAATTGTTCCACCTTTCTATGACTCAGAGCCTGGTGCTCCGCCACCTCTTCCCCCAATGCTCACGGACCAGCTGGAGCTGTTTGGCAATGCCAATCGTCGCCCGACTACACTTATTGCCGATGAAATCCTAGTTCCTAAAGCTAGTATCATTCCCACTGCAAGGGCTTCATTGTCTACACCTGCCCCTGAATTCAAGCTTGCGAAGCAGATGCGCAAGCATTCTGATCGCTCTTCCTCTCCATACACCAAGAAAGTCACTTCCACGCACTCCCATTCTCAAATGCCTTCACCCTCAGATTCCTCAGGCTCTTTGGATTCTTTCTCAGATAGCAACTCCTCAACTTCGAGTGTGAGTTTATCAGAAGACTCAAAGATTCCTAAACCTGCCGGTGAACCTGGGTGTCCGGGGCGTGGGGGGTACACACTTCGCGAAGCTTTAGATTGGAATCCAAAGGCATATGCAAAATTCAAGGTTCGCAAATTGTCATTGTACCCTTAGTATTGCAAATTAACTCACGAATTCCTAAGAGGTCTATGCATAGTCTCATTGAGGACCACCTTGACACAACAAAATGCGCTTCTGCCCAAAGTCCCATGCTATTGGACGTCGTGCGTGGCAAGGTGAACAGTTTCGCAGAGTCTCGATATTGTCAATGAACTTATCATCTCAGGCACTCGACAACTTCCCAGACCTTGATAATTATAACAACTTGTGGCCAGTCAACGATTTGATCATGACACGCCTGAAATACACGTCTGGTCGCATGAGACAAAAGGTGGGAGAAATGGCTGTAGGCAAGAGCAAGAGCAAGGTCAGGAAGTGATACCCCCACTGCATTAGATGTCTCCGTCATTATTACATGCTGTATGCATTCTATGTTAAGCTGGCATTCCAAAATCAAGCATATTCATTTACGGTATCAGACAGGATGGAATACCAACTAGTAACCATGAGTTTTACGCGCATCAGGGAGAGCAAAACTACATCATGCAAGTCGTCTGCGAAGCTACCTAGAACCCGTCAGTATCAGTTCAAGCCGGCGCTTTCGAATGTTTGGTCAAGATCATCATGGCACTGTACTACGACAATATGGCATTCTATATGGAACAGATATTGTCATCTGCAGTCCAGCTGAGAAATTTGGTATGTAATAATGCTTTCATAGTCTAGGAAATTATATTACTCCACACCTTGCAGCTGACCGACAATTGGTATGAGTGCTCAAGGGTTTCACAAGAGTAAGATCGCGTGGGAGCCTAGCTCTTGGACGACTACTTATGCTTTGCGCAAAGCTGAAAAGATAGTTATGGTAGGCTCAATAGATCATCGAGTTTACTCACTGGTGAATTATAAAGTCAGCAAGTGCATTATCTCTGGCTCGCATGTTCACAACTGAGGGATGGTTGACTCCAACCCTCATAACAACTGCATCGCCTCGGAACTTATGATCACCCCTGCTAAGAAGCACGTTGGCTCTGAGATGAAGATGTTGCTTGAAGAAGATGCAGAATCAATAGATGTGTCTCCCTTTGCACACATTCACGAAACAGTTGTGAACATAAGGCTGCACGGTAGCCTCCTCAAGAAGACTTTCAGGAACAGGAAAATGCTGAGCAGTGCGTGAGTGGCCAGAGCAACACATCAACATAGTGACCTGACAGGGTCTGGTCCACGATGCTGAATATAGCCTGCACTGCAGGTGAAGCTCCGGGGTCTGATTTGAAGGTAAATAAAGGGTGTGAGGTAGTAAGCGATAACTTACAGCAGATGTTGGAAGGATATATGTGCGAGTGTTTACCATCTGATTGTAATTCAATCAAGGCAATAATCTAAGAAGTGGGCAATGAATGCGGGCGATGGAAGCAGGCTATAGCAGCGATCCGTCTTTTAATAACTTCACATGCTGAGTCAAAGACAATAACCATAATCGTTCGGGGGATGTAGTTGACGAAAAAAATAGCGGAGAGCCAAACCGAAGCATGACAATACTGCAATGATAATCCTGCAGCGCTAGTTGTCAAGGGTAATTGTATGAAGTAATATGTTCCTGTTAATACATTGGTCACCAAGGGTAATTGTACGAGATAATTGTAAGAGCAAATAGAGCAAAAGATAATTGAAAGTGATGAAGATGAACCTGGACCTGTTGGAACTTCTGTTGTTCATTCATACAACAAGACATCTAAAAGAATCAAGACAAAAATGCATGCACATAACTTAAAAAGACCCAGGAATGATGTTTACAAACTGACGATGGATTATTGCCCCGTTATGAGTGTCAATAACATTGACATCAACATGCAACATCCCGAGTTTCAGCCAGAAGATGTACAAACATCTCATGACGCGGATTTATTTGGTGACGATGAAGACAACGATAAGGGTGCTGGTGACTTTGTGGATGCTCTCAGTCAGCCTCCCACCAGTGTGCCACAACTTGACAAGAGGGCCAGAGATGAAGTGGTGTGTAAATAGTACGAGTCAGCTTCCATGACTCATAATGCCCATCCAGATATCTGGGAAGCGTCGCTTTCGTGAAGTCGACTATTCACAGATACTTCGCCAGACTGTGTATGAACAACAAGAACATATTAACAATATTATACAGGAAACTGAAGTGGTACGCATGAGAAACTCATTGAAAATACACTGCTGATCATACAGGCAGATACACCGAAAAGCTCAAGACCACATTGAGGAGCAATGACGTATTGCAGAAGAAGAGTGTGAGCACCACATGCGCGATTTCAACGAGCAATGGGAAGCAGCTCTGAGAGAGCGAGAGCGGGAAAAGCAAGTAAGTGCAACAGATGCATTCAGTCAGATGCATGCTTACAAGTTAATAGGAAATTCACACATGGCAAGAGCAGCAGCAAGCACTGCTGAGGAAGAACGTTGCTGAAGAACTAGCATGGCACGAAGCAAAAATAAGTGCAAGAAAAGACCAAGAGGTGAGAAAGAACGACTGACCAAGGAATTACTAATGATGGCAAGTAGTTGACTGAAGAACTGGCACGACACAACGCAGATTTAAATACAAGAAAAAATAAAGAGGTGGGGAAGAACGACCGAACACGGGAATCGCTAATGATGTCAAGCAGTTAGAAGAACGCGAGAGAGCCATTTTTGCCGAAATGGAGTGAAGGCTACAACTAGAAATAGAAAAAATGAAGGTAGAAAAAGAGAACAAGCTCACTAACATGGAGCAGCGCTTTGCAAGACACGGTAGGCAACAGCATGCGGCCACAGAAATCAGCACAGACCCCACCCGAAGGAATGCTCAACAGCCACCCCAAATGCCCCAGAAACCACAGTTCAAGACTCCGTGCCTCGAGACGATCAAAAAGATCAGGAAGGCACATGGAACAACATGCAAGATGCACCTGGTATCTGTAGTAGAGGTAAGTACTAAGTGGTCAGAACTCGTTTTAAACTCACATCATAGCAGGACGCTGATGACCCTATGGAAACGCATTGAGAACAATCAGTGACAATTGAGCAAGAGCCACAGCAATTTCAGCCTGACGACGTCTACCCTATGTCTGTGATGGAAAATGCGATCTCCAAAGGCATAGAGGCGGCACTCAGACACATCCTCGTCGATAAGGATATCCTGACGTCCACGAAGCGTAGTCCTTGAAGGAAAAAGAAGCAGGATGATGAAATTAGGATAGAAAGGGCCGCAGAATTGAGCCACGAAAGAGACTTCCTTCTTGTGAGAGTTAAATTTTTGATGTATATGCTGATGCTAAGCATGAAGTAGGGTGAAATCTGGCATCTCCTCAAAGATACCTTCAGTATATCTCAAGATGCAGATTTTATTGTGCACCAACCAGCGGATCGTGAAGATGTGTACTCGTACGAGTACAAAGATGGCCCAGGCCCCAACACCCAGAATCTGGCCTTTGATCTCAAACACAGATTTAACACCCCCTGGAATGCGAAAATTCTTGATATTCTCCTTGAAGAATTGAAGAAGAGGAGTGTAGAAGAGGAGTGGCCGTTCCAGAGGTCGGATGGCTATTATAAGGCGATACTTGAAGATCGCTACAAGCGGCTGCGGATGGTCTGGAGAGCAGCACAACCAAAGGTTACAGCAAAGGGCAGCTTGGAGACTGCGGCAGAAGTGGAGGAGAGGTTAATTGCAAAAAGAGGTGAAAATCTGAAGTCGGTTCGTCAAACAACTCGTCGGTGAAATGTATGTCTGCAGCATGATCTCAAGGCTCTTCGGATACTAATGTGTCTATAGAAATATCTCTGCAGAGCAAAAGTTCTGGAGCAAGTTATTGAGCTGAAGAAAGATGGCGAGGACAACGACCTACCGAGCTTGGCAGTGGCTTCAAAAACTAATCAAGACGCTGGGAGATGGGGGTATGAGTTCAGAAGAAAGTGATGTAGAAAACGACATCAAATGCGTACTCCAGGTCAAGAACATGGCATGGCATCAGCGGGATAGAGCGAGAACTGAATATCATCGATAACCAGAGAGTGTTGGATGATGAAATTTTCGCGCCCCAGGGTTCCAAACCAATGAAAAGAATACGCGCATCGGGAAATTCGACGACTGTACGGAACCCGGTCACTGGATTACCCAAGGCCCTATACAACGGCAGATGGTTTGATGGTCTTACCGGAGGTCAGGTAGAAAGGTTGAATGTGTCAGATGAGACGTTCCGATGGATGACAGTTGGGGTAGCATAGTAGCGTGTTGAATAGACGGTATAAGTCAATTCCCCCTCCACTGTATGTACGGTGGAGGGGTTAACGGCTGGATTGTTTAACGGTTGGTCAATGGGGTTGGATTTTTAACAAACGACTTGGTTACCTGACATAGAAGACGGACAGGACGGTCCAACGTGATCCAAGGGGTCGCAATAAGCGAAAGTGAATTAGCCATTGCCCACTCCACTGTATGTACGGTGGAGGAGATGACGGGTGTTGACGGCTGGACTTATTGGTTGATTAATGGTTGGATCTGTCAACAATTGGAGCTTACCTGACTCAGAGAATGTATGGAGGAATGGACCAACATGATCTAAAGGATCGCAGTAAGCGAAGGCGGATTAGCCATTGCCCACTCTACTGTATGTACGGTAGAGGGGATGACCCAGAGGAGTTGATGGCTTGATCAGTGAAAAAGGATGGAGTTGGCGAGGTGGGTGGTAATGGGATTTATTGAAACACATGAGACACGACAGTACATACCGTCGTGCTCTGAAGATAGGAATGATGAACTTGATGAGCACAACAGTACATACTGTCGTGCTCGTAGTTGTGATAAACGTCGGGGTTGAAAGGCTTGAGCAGTCAATGTTATGTAACAATTTCCTGAATATGATTGTTTGTGATTGTTGGGCGCTTGATCAGCGAAAAAGGATGGAGTTGGCGAGGTGGGTGGTAATGGGATTTATTGAAACACAGGAGACACAACAGTACATACTGTCGTGCTCCGAAGATAGGAACAATGAACTCAATGAGCACAAGACACGACAGTACATACTGTTGTGCTCGTAGTTGTGATAAACGTCAGGGTTGAAAGGCTTGAGCAGTCAATGTTATGTAACAATTTCCAAATATGGTTGTTTGTGATTGTTGGGCGCTTTTGTTGCCAAAGTTCTAAGTCCCTCATCGTTATGTAACAATTTCCGAATATGGTTGTTTGTGATTGTCGGGCGCTTTCATCGCCAAAGTTCTAAGTCCCTCATCTTCATTACTATTACTAAGTTCTTTACTACCTTCTAGGAGGTTCGACGGTTTGTACTGTCAAGCCTGCCATTCTCCTTGTCGACAACGACCTTCCTCACCTTCTTCCAGGGCATGACTGTACATACAGTCATGCCCTGCATTCTCCTCTTTTTTGTCACTAGACTTCTCATCGACAGCGACCTTTCACGACCTTCTCCAGCTTTTGTTGCCAAAGTTCCAAGTCCCTATCGTTATGTAACAATTTCCTAATATGGTTGTTTGTGATTGTTGGGTGCTTTCATCGCCAAAGTTCTAAGTCCCTCATCTTTATTACTATTACTAAGTTCTTTACTACCTTCTTCTAGGAGGTTCGACGTTTGTACTGTCGAGCCTGCCATTCTCCTTGTCGACAATGACCTTCCTCACCTCCTTCCAGGGCATGACTGTACATACAGTCATGCCCTGCATTCTCCTCTTTCATCGTCACTAGACTTTTCGTCGATAGTGACCTTTCACAACCTTCTCTAGGGTATGACTGTATGTACGGTCGTGCCCAGCGTTCTCTACTTTCATCACCACCGCCAATGTCCTAACTCTAAGTCAACATCCATCGCTTCCTGGTTCGACGTCCATGGCAGCCCTTCGCAATATTGATCATGGGTTTAACATCCTTACCCTGCTCTTTCATTGGACCGCCTATCACAGAAACAACTTGGGCAGAAGCTGCAGATCTATGAAGTGAGTCGTCATGATGTTATTCTCCTCTTATTGATCATAGGTTTAAAATCTTTTCCCTGGTCTTCCATAGGACCCTTCGTCCCATATTGATCATGGGTTTAACATCCTTCTGGTCTTTCATGGGACTGCCTATCCCAGAAATAACTTGGGTGGAAACTCGTCGACAACGACCTTCAACAACCTTTTCCAGGGCATGACTGTATGTACAGTCGTGCCACCCGGCGTTCTCTGCTTTCACTGCCAACAATCCACACCAAGCTCAGGTCGCCACCAGCTCTCCCTCTCTTCAGACTTCACATAAGATTCTAATACATGCCTGTGTCCAAATTCGTTTTCTTAATCATCGGAAAATGTCATCTTCGTTCGGTAGTTCTTTACTCCACGTCTCAAGCCACATAGTCGAAATCCTGTTTTTAATTTTAATTTTCTCCACTCATCTCACGCCACAGCCCTGGCATTGTTCTGTTTTCCTCCGCTTGTCTCAATCCACATGGACCACAGACCACACCCCCTGGTATTGTTGCCACTGATATGGTAATTGTTTGTTGAAACTCCGCTATGTCTATATTAGACGCACCAAACTTCTCTCATTTCGTTACCTTCTTCCTTATCTAATGTAATGGTTTGTACTGTTGCAGTAGTCTTGACTGCAATATTCTCAATGTCTCTCATCTAAACCTAATGTAACGGTTTGTACTGTTGTGGTAGTCTTGACTGCGATATTCTCAATGTCTCTCATCTAAACCTAATGTAACGGTTTGTACTGTTGCAGTAGTCTTGACTGTGATACTCTTTGCGTCTCCTCGCTTCCATGAGTAACAATCTCCGAGTCATCATCCGTGATGGGCAGGTTTATACCTCTCTTATCACACATTCCCTTCCCGATGTTATACCTCACGAACCTCCTTGGGATCCTCACAAAGACTATGATTGTTCTCCCGACGATAGTAATACGCCACTCACTACTCGCTGGGCATACGGAACTCGTCCGTGGTTTCCCCTTGTACCTTTGAATCCTAGCTTCGATGGGCCGATCTTTGGATGCCTCAACCACTCCAGGTTTTCCCTCCTCACAGAGGTAGATCCATCGGGAAAGCACATTCTCCACCGCGATATTCAGGCAAAATGGGTCAACTTAGAGCAGAAACTGCTGGGGTGCCAGGAACGTTTGGGTGCTGGATTATTCATTCCGTGGGGGACTAAACTTCCACGTGCTCCAACTACCTATGGGTACCAATGGTCGCATGCAGATGCTAGCATTGCTAAGAAGGTTGCAATAAGGTCGTGTGATGCATTTCTATGTAAGTCAACCAGTTTATTCATCATTCATGATTGCTTGATGGATTTCCAGTAATTGCTGCCACCTGCTCATGGTACATCATGAGTCGTCGATACCAAGGTGCCAATCAGTGGACGGCTATCTTAATGAGTGACCCCCGACATCCCATACCCGCTGAATGGGTTCTTGAGTTGTCGCGCTCATTCATTGGAGATCTGACGACAAATGTGCCATGTACGGGAGCCTTGATCTCTTCCATTCACTGTCCTTGGCAAGTTCAATTGCCCATGTTTGAGAAATTCTTGCTTCCGATTTGGGTCCACATTTCTCAGAATACTTCTGCCGCCGTTGATTCTACTTTGCGTCATTATATCCCGTCTCCAGCAGCTATCGCCCGTGTGACCAAGGAAGCCCAAAGGAAGCAGATGCCTGACACTTGGGGTCAGCCGGATGACAGCGCGTGGGGTGAGCCAAACTATAGTGCGTGGGGTCGACCAGAGGACAACACTCAGAGTGTCCTTAAATGGGACAATAGTGCCCTTGGATGGGGTCAGAACAGTGGGGCACAGCCCGTGTCTGATGTTCCTGAAGCACATGCGGACTCTCTGTTCCCAGTCTCCCAACCCCACTGTGGACAGAGGCGAGGAGAAGACTGGAAGGCATTCTTTGCACGGCGCTGTCAGGAGAACAAGAGGAAAGAGGAGACGGAGATGCCAGCTCAACGGCAGTCGCGTCAGAGCTGTGAGCAGGTAGCCATGAACCACAGCATTCCTGGCAAATCCAACACAGTCATGGTGTTTGAATGGCAACCTAATGACGAGTTTGGCAGCTTTCGTCAATGCATCCGTCTCACAAAGGCTGAGATACCGATGACTTGGATGTCATATAGCAAATCTACCAGGGTATACAGTGGCTCAAAAAACTGTCCACATGTTTTCGCATTTTTCACTGTCTATGATATTGTGTGAGAATGTACAAACACATCAAGGACATGCTGGTACCATATTGGAGTACTACTTCAGGGCTTCCAATTGAGCCCTATGGCGTGGGAATCGGCCAAGATATGGTGGACATATGAGGCTTACAAAATGATGACTCATGCGGACAGTTTTTTGACTCAAATATTTTACAGTGATAATCAGGTATTCTAGTACATTGTGTGACCTCCCTTTGCTTTAATTACTGCCTCTATCCTTCTAGGCATACTCTCAATCAATTTCTGGAAATATTCTGCTGTAATCCTTGCTCATTCCACTGCTACTCTCTCCCATAGCTCCTATACTACTTTAGGGGGGGTTTCATAGGCTTGAAGCTTCTTCTTGAGTGTTCCCCAGAGATGTTCAATGACATTGACATCAGGGGACTGTGCTGGTCAGTCAAGAACATTGATATTATGTTCTTTAAACCATTGTCTGGCTCTTCTAGATGTGTGCTGGGGATCATTATCCTGTTGGGAAATGATGTCTTTTTCATCAATCCCTAATTCAGCTATGCTAGACAGCAAGTGGTCATTTAGAATGTCCACATACTGCTCAGCATCCATCCTCCCCTCAACTTCAGCAAGTATATCCACACCATTCCATCCCATACAGCCCCATACAATTAGAGAACCTTCTCCAAATTTGACAGTCTCACTAACCTCTCTGTCTGTTAGAAAATCCCTCTTCTTTTTCCACACATATACCTTCCCATCTGACCCAATCCTATCGATTTTGGTCTCATCTGACCATATAACATGCTTCCAGTCCTCTACAGTCCAGTTTTGATGGGCCAAGCCAAAGGTAGTCTTCTCTGTCTATGTTTGATAGAGAGAAGAGGCATTTCTTCTTTGTTACTGCCTTGAGATGAACTGCCTTGAGAACATTCCTCACAGTTTGTGAAGAGACAGTGGTGGTGATGGTGAAATTGATATAATGGGTGGCTTGGACGGCATCATTAGCCTTTCCTGTAGTGATATGTTGGATGATAGCCCTCTTATTAGCAGAGGTGGACGTCCTCCACAAGAGTTTTCCTTGTCCAGATGGCTTTCTTTGATACACTTGGCCACAGTAGACTTGCATACTTCAGTTCTAGAGAAAATTTGATGAGCAGAGAGGCCAGCATAGGACAAAGAGAGGATATTATCCCTTCGAGTAGAGGAGATGGCTTTCATAGTGATTATGACTATGACACATAAGACATTCTGGTTTATATAGTTAGATGTAGTTTTAAGAGTATGCCTAGAAGGATAGAGGCAGTAATTAAAGCCAAGGGAGGTCACACAATGTACTAGAATACCTGATTATCACTGTAAAATATTTGAGTCAAAAAACTGTCCGCATGAGTCATCATTTTGTAAGCCTCATATGTCCACCATATCTTGGCTGATTCCCACGCCATAGGGCTCAATTGGAAGCCCTGAAGTAGTACTCCAATATGGTACCAGCATGTCCTTGATGTGTTTGTACATTCTCATAAAATATCATAGATAGTGAAAAATGTGAAAACATGCGGACAGTTTTTTGAGCCACTGTATGATTCATTCCGTAATGAGTGGGACTTGTGCGATGCATTGGATCTTACCAGCATTCCCGATGGCAATTGGGAGGAAGATGATTTCCCGCCTGCGTCTGCTCCTTCTGAACCTCCCCCTGCTCCCCCTGCCCCTCCACCACCCTTGTCCAGTTTCTTGAAAGACATTGAAGCCTACTTCGGTCATTATGAGGTTGCACCCTCTATGCAATACACTCGTAGTATTGAGCAATTTGTCTTGATTTTGCATTTTCATCTCAGATATCGCCTTGCAGCATCCACCACTACACCCCGAGGCAGATCAACTACATTTGATGATTGGACTCGCAAGACACAGTGGACTCACTTATGCAGACTCATCGGCGACAACCCCACGAATATCATGTCAATTCCAGACGCACAGAAGCATGTTATCACATGTTTTATAGGTTACCTCATCACCCTCCCTCAATCACAGTTGTCAGACATCCCGCCCGATCTCTGGGATCTAGGACCTGACTCGTCCCTGTCAGTCTCAAACGCACACATTTGAGTTTCCTATGTGCAACAACCCAAGCAGCAGCTCTACATCATCGAGTTACTGTCATCAAATCTGGTGCCCTGGAAACTGGCAGTTCCCAACGCTATTACAGCTGCAATGTGCCTCCAGCATGACTGGGGCTCGGATATCACCAAGATCGCACATAACCTCCTTGAAAAAGAAATCGCTATAAAGACGTTGCAGCCAATCTCAGTTCCACCTCATGCTCAATGCCCACTTATGGAACTCCGTACATACTCACTCGGACACGTCTTCCCCCCTGAGGATCGCAGGCTCACCCATTTTAGGCCTGTTTTTGCTGACTACATCGTGTACGAGCAGCACCGTCACGAGTTCATGAACCAGCCTCGCGCAAGAGCGGCTTTTCTTCATGGTGGCCTCATATGGCGGCTGGCTTTACATAGTCTTGGGTTCGATGTTCTCCCCTCCATTCTCGATGGCATTTCATGGGAAGCGGTACCGTTTGGCCTCATGCTGGACATTAATGGCCAGACTTATTTTGGTGATGAGCTGTCAGAAGAGGAGGTAGATTTCATGTGCGGGACGTATTATTTGCATACCAGTAAGTTTCTCTCATTTACATCGACAGAGGTGCTTATGTTTGAATAATAATCTAGACGACGGGAATGTTGAAATTGTCTCCTGGTGGCCCAGGCCCCAGGCATGGGCTGCCTCAGGACTAAACGTGGGGTTCTGGTCCAGTCGCTGTGAATTTTGGTTTCAGTCACGCCTGGACAACATTCAACAGGGCGTTTCACGAGAGCGACATAAATTCACTAATGATGCTAACGGTCCAATGACTGGCTCGCAGTGGAAAGGCTCACTCAAATTCAATGTGGGCACCAACAAAATGATGAAAAATGTCAACGTGGCATCTTGCAGTTTTCTTGCCACCAAAGCAAGTGGTAAGAATAAATTGGTTGTTACTTGTGCATCTCTAATCTCCTGCTCAGCTTTTACAGACAATTAGCACTAGCCTGTATACAAGTTGAAATGATTTTGTAAGTACATTCATTCACCTCGAGAAATCACCGGTGTCTGACTACTGTCAAACAGGCTTCAGTTTCACTCTACTATGTTTGTGTACAGTAGATTTGTGTACGGTAGATTTGTGTACAATATTTCATATCTCACTTCACATTGTCTAGTCCCGTGATATTTTGCATCTCAAACTTAAGTGGGCGATGACGTTGTAAGTGGGCGATGATTCAGCCGTGAGTGGGCGATCGGTTTTATCTGGAGATAAAACTTGATGATTTATTTTCACGTTTTATTGTCAGGGGGTATTTTGAATTTTAACGCCCGTCTAAGCGACGGTCTAAACTTCATACATGAGCAGACGTTCAGTCACGTGCGATAGTTGAAGTTTTTTCGAGTCTTAAATGTGAAGTTTCATTTCGAAGTTTATGCCAGCATTAAAGATATATTTATATTTCTTATTATCATTGATGTTCAGACAGTAACAAAATGTTCGCTGATACTTTATATTTCTCTTGTCGTGCAAGATCTCTTTAACATTTGAAATTTTACATCCGCTTAGACGACAACCTAAATATTAAGTATTATCTTGACATTTCGCACGACATTCAAACCAGTCTTAAATATTCGAATCCCCGATGTGACATCTGTTCCATCCCAACTGAGACGCTTGCAGCAATGATCACAGATCATAGATAGATGCTGCTGACAATGCGACGTTTGAAACTTGAAACTTGATCCTCGCACCTCTTGCGCCATGATGTATGATGGACAATGCCAAACCGTCGATGACATGGACTCGGACAAGCGCCAACGACGTAAGTACGGGGCATCAGATGACAATTCCATTTGAATTCCCTTTTTTGGGTTTCCCCTGGGTCGTTTTCTTGTTGGCCGCCACGCCACATGCGAGTAGATAGGTTAAATAAATGCAGTAGAGTCCAGAAATTATCATACAATGTCATAGTGGTTCATAATCGTGGAGTTCAACATAACCGTCATGGTAGGAAAAAAAATGAGTAAAGCAATGCAGAGTGAGCGCTGGCGAAGAGCAATATAATCGCAAAGTTTCAATGTACGAGGAGAGTTTTAATACCCCTGAAATCAACGAACCCAGAGGATACATAGGCAATGCTACAGTCCTTCTAATCGGTCTCGTGCGAGATACCTACCCAACTTTCGCCATCTGACCTACAAGAACGATTCTCAATCAGACCTTATATATTCGTTCGCCGCTTTTCGTGTGCTGACGCGCCTGGTGCCTTTGTGTCTGCTGCCTTACGGCATCCACCAGCATAAAGCACCACACTCGAAGACTATCAAGAACTTCTTGACATCGCACCCTCCGGAAGACAGTGAACACGCCTCGTCATTCGACAGCGAAATAGTCGAAGACAAATCCTACGATCCAGCTGTTACCGCATATTAAGTCGGATCATCGGATATCAATGAAATCCTTGATGCAGACTTTCAAGTTGGAGACATTATTTACATACATCATGCGTGTGATAGATTCGTGAAACTGTCATTCCTCCTCACTTCTTCGTCGCCCTGAGTTGCGCACGAAGGTTCCCATTCTCCGTCTGCACGGTGTTCAACTCGTCCAACAGGGCAATACGCTGTGTCTGTTCCGACGATCGCATCGCATCGATCTCCTCCTTGGCTTCTCGTAACGCGTCGGCGCACTCTGCTAGTTGCCTTCGTATCCTTTCAGGCGCTTCAGCAGCTTCTTCTGCAAGCGTCAACGTCTTTGCGCTCAATGCATCGTTCGCTTCTTCAAGCTGTCGACAGGTCTCCGCCTGGTCCGCAGCCCGCTCCTCCATCTCTCGCCTCTCTCCCACCGCACGTTCAATCGCGTCTTGTAATTCCCTTATCTCATCCATCCTGTACACACGTAAATTAGAAATCAAGTTCCATAATACGCCAGAACAACTCACAATGCATTCTGTTTCAACACAAGAGAGACATTCTGCCGTTCGAGCGTCGTCACCTGGCGTTGATAAGTTTCTAGGGCTGTATTGCTGTCTTGTGCGAGTTTTTGAGCGCGTTCTGCATTTTTCTTGAGGAGGGAGTGCGCTTGTGCGAAGCGGATGAGTCTTTCGATTAAGGCTCGATCGTCTATGACGAGTGCTTGGACGCGCGCGACGAATGCTTCGATACTGAATGTCCCTTTACCTTTGCTTTGGTCTGCGGGTGGAGAAGCGGGAGAACGAACGTCGTATAGAGATTTAAGTGCGCGTACGTCCATGTCGGATAGGGATGGAAGCGTATTTTTAGAAGGGGATGATGATGATCCGCCTGGATTTGAGGTGCTAGATGTGTTCCGGAGGTGTCGTTTACTGTTCAGTTTCGTAGCGCGGAGTTCGGGTGCAGGGAGGATGTCCCAGATGGGTTGGAGGAGGGCGATAATGTCTGCTGCTTCGCCTTTGTATTCGATGGGGGGGAGGTTATGTGATGGGACTGTATCGATAAGTTCCTGGAAAGTATGAGTGTTTTTGTTTGGAGTGGGATGATGTGGGAGTTACATACCTTGATTTTTGATTCTAGGGAGAGGATTTCGAGGTGTGCGTTGTCTCTTTCTTGACGAATGACGTCTAGGTCCTTTGAGAGTGATTCGGTTTGATCCGCGTGTACTCGTAGCTCGTCTTCAAGGCGCGTATGCATGTCGCTATGCTCTTGAAGCACAGCTGACAACGTTTCGAGGTGCGAGCCAACTGAGAAAAGTAGGTCCTGGAAGGTCGAGTCTGGTGAAGCCTGGATACTATGGAGCTGCACCACCGTCCGGAGTGCTTCAATGGCTTCTTCTAACTCTGCTCGTGCTTCGCCACCAGCCCTCGCATCATCCAATTCATCCTGCAAGGCACCAAGCCTTGTCAGCTTGTCCTCCTCCAATACGGCTCTCTCTGCTTCCCATTCCTCTCTTGCTTCCTCCAACTCATCCCGTAGCGCACTGAGCTCAGCGAGTTTATCCTCTTCCATGACGGCTTTCTCAGCGTCCCATTCCTCTCTCGCCTCCTCCCATTCCGCTTTCAGTGCGATAATCTCCTTGTCCTTTTTCTGCAGCTCCTCGTCGCACTGTGCTTGCACATCCGAGAGGACACGTTCCATCTCAGCCGCCTCGCCGCTTTTCTCCTCCAAGACCTCTAACCGCCTCTCCAACCTCTCCACCTCCTTCTCTCGAACAGCTAACTGAGCCTTGTTTTCTTCCCACTGAACGCGCTCCTCGAGTAGTTCCTGGCATTTCGTATTCAACTCCTCGAAACGCGGCAACTCCTGCTCGAGCGCAGCAACAGTTTCCTCAGCAGTCTGCAGTTCCATACCCATCGTCGTTTCGATCTGTTCCTTCTCGAGACGAAGGTGGGATAGTTCACGTGCCATCTCAGCTTGCTTCTGGTTTGCAATACTGAGAGCCTCTGTTGCGGCGCGGAGCCTGTCTTCGAGCGCGATGACATCAGATACGGATGGTGGTGCTTTGGGAATTTGTGCATCAGCATGGCCTGCGAACAAATGGGCTCCGTCGAATCGCGCTTTCGAAAGTGTGGAAGTATTCGTGACTGAACTGAACGTCGAACTCCTGTTCGGCGTATCCACATCCCCGCTAGGCATCATCTTTCTTTCCATCTTAGCGACAGAGTACCCAAGCACGCCTGCACGATGCTCTAGGAGCTTCCGTTCGACTTCACACGCTCGTTCTGAAACGCGCCAAAACTCTGTTTGTGCAGCATTGACTTTGCGCTCTGCGGTTTCTAACTGGTCGTCTGTGGCTTTTGAAACTTTTTTGTGCGCGGTGTTGACTTTGGAGAGGGATAGGGCTGCATCGCGGATTTTGGTTTCGAGTTTGAGTTTCTTCTGCGTCGCTACGAGTCGGATTTTGAGAATTTGGTGTTCCTAGGGGGATGATTCATTAAAATTAAAATAAAGGGCGCAGATCGAGTGATTAAACCGAACCTTCTTAAGTTCCTCGACTTCCTCTCCACTCAGGATCTCGCATTCCCGACTATCAACCACAGCCTCGCTAGTGAGAAGACTCATAAGTAAGTCATCCCTTATATTGAGTAACCCCGAGGTGCGTTTCCATTCTGAAGCGGTAGACGTTCTTGGGCGTAAAGGTGGAATTCTGGGAGATGTCGATGAGGGACCTGGGCCTGGTATGCTATTTGGGACTGGTTTGCGTGAGGGTGAAGTGATTCTGGTGGGTGAGACTATAGGAGATGAACTTGAGGCACTGGCAGACCGCTCAGAACCGGTGACGTCGTTTCCGTTCCCAGCGTCTGTGACAGATGCCACGGATGACTGCTTCTTGTTCTTCCTTATGAGAAGTCCCTGCGTTGTTGTTGTTATAGGAGAACCTTCAGAAGGCGATGCTGCCCTCGAGGGTCTAGCTGAAGAGACGGACGGGGGAGGCGTTTCAGGTGGTGGTGGAGGCGGAGGTGGTGTTTGAGACGAGCTTCCGCCTCCCCAAAGTTTGCGAACGCCATTCATTTGTTGGAGATCTGATGGAATTTGTAGGTCGCTCTGCCTGCAGAGGCCAGTACTGCACTACTTACGGCCAGCAAGCCTTGGGAATTCCAGAACTCATTCATCAGTTAATTGTTCCGGAGCGGTTGTTTGCCTTTGTTGAATTCACAAGATCAAAACAAACAACCCATCGCAAACCAGCTTTCTGTTCTTCACTACTTGCGCAAAATCTTAGGTAGAACAAATTCAACGTTACAGCCGTTGGTAACATAGGATTGTGTGTTTTAGCCATCCTCTGTGTAAACGCCTGTAATACGCGCTGATTCTTTGAACATATTTGATCCATTCGCGTTAACGTTCTTCCTGCTAACTAGCAAGGTTTTAGATACACTCATGGCCAGGTATTCAACGTTACCCTTTTGCACAAAGGATAACAATGATGTAACAGTGTTTTTCATTGCCATTCTCTGTGCAAACAGCTACGTCGGATTCAGATTCTTTGAACGCATAGGACTGACGGTGTCACAGGCATGTTACAATCTAAAAACTCCTGTTGATCGCAACACCTGAAATGCGGTACTAACGGCTCACATACCAGCTAGCTGTTCATCGACATGTAAGTTAGTAAATCATGCGGGGGACGATGTGAAAGCGTAGTTTCGGTTCGAGATCCGATGTCATTTGTTGACCGTGCTGCCAAAATCATCATGGCGTGAGTTGACAGTAATAATACCACAACGCTAAGGTCAACGGGTATCTCTTACTACATAATACGGAAGAAAGAACGGGCTCAGTTAATCGCCTGAATGAGAGAGCCTTTGATCAACACGCCAATGGACCTCTCACTGCGTCACAACTAGTTATATGAATACTAAGGGTTCTGGACTCTTCGTCGACAATCGTGATCGGTTCCTTTGCCGCTTGAAGGCAACCGTCGCAACAAACTACTACACACTCAGTTGACGCATATAAAGGCGAACTACCACGCCGGTGAGTGATGTGGTTAAATCCAGGATAAAAACTACTCATACTCACGCATGAATACGCATCCCAGGGGCACTCTTTGCACTCTCTCCTCAGCACGCAAAAGACAGGACATTTTTCACTGTCAGCATCACTGGCAGATATCGATGCTGTCAAAGCAGCAGCAACGGCGAGGACGAAGGAGAAATGCATTGTTTGTGAGGATGTGATATAAGTCTGAAGTGGATGGTAGGAAGACACCTTGCTTTTATGTGTTGAATATTGAATATTGTTCTTCATGACAATGTAGGAAGAACCAATCCACCTAAAGTTCCCTTTTGATCAGATGATATCTGCAATGACAGCAGATTGCCACCTAAAATCTACCTTGTGAAGCAAGGTTTATTGGCAATTTGACGTAGAACAGAGTGTCGCCTTGCGAGGTAAGGTTAATGCCAGCTCGCAAGCCAGGCAAGCCTCAGGATGATGCTGGACCTAAAGCGTGTCGTCAGCTCACCGTGACAAGTAACAGGACACACATGATAGATCATAGGCCGATACACAGACACGATGCGCTGGTAGAAGCCCATATCCTCACAGACCGCTCTCTGGCGGCCCTCTCGCCATCGAAATTCTTATAGAACACGACCAGGCGTTGCGCAGTGCGATCCTCGACACTCCAAAAGGTTCCAATAAGTAATGCTCTTCACCGCAGCGAACTGTAGGCTAGCCGCCAGGTGTATCACTTCGTCAGGAGTGAGGGTCATCATATGGGGTCCC
Source organism: Suillus paluster (assembly GCF_016628075.1). Lineage (NCBI taxonomy): Eukaryota > Fungi > Basidiomycota > Agaricomycetes > Boletales > Suillaceae > Suillus > Suillus paluster. The sequence goes on from NW_024537602.1 coordinate 96,006, forward strand.
AAACAAGGGAATGCAAATTCATGCCGAGACTCCGTTCGTGTAGTATCGGGAAGTGAGTGGGACAATAGACCATTGGGAGCGCATGTCCATTCTGAGAGAAGTATATGTGATGAACACCACAAGTTAACAAATGGGCTACGATAGAGGGAAAGCACGACAAATATTCGGCACCACTGCTCGTAGCTCAGGGCCAGGGCCATTCCGGGTGGGCTTTCCTCTCTGACATGCATCTTTCCATCTCTACACGAGATAGAGGGCAACGTTACCAGTGTTTCCATCGCAAAGGTTTTCTTCACTCCAGTAACAAAGGACGGGAAGCAGCATGAGCTCGCGGACGTCATTCGCGGCCCTGTGGCAACGAGTTCTATTACCCTCGTGAGGTATGCAACCCACCTCCACCTCAAAAAACTCGAATGATGTTGACATGTCCGGTCCAGAAGCGGCGCATGAGACTTGCTCAAGACGAGAAAGCTTGTCATAGAACTCCTCGAAGAGAAACCGAGCCCATGTGGAAGCGTCTTCGCGCTTCCCCTCCATCCAGAACGTCAACCTTTTCAAATTTGGGATGTTGCCAGCACGCGATGGAGATGAGATCCCCAGAATTCGAATCCTTCGCTCAGTCTCTCACCCAGGTGCTATATGGTTGTTAATATTCCTGCCATAAAGTAAGAACGAGTATTGGCAAATGCTGACCCGAGTAGCAAGACCCGTCAGAGTGATTTCCTCAACAGGCTCTAGAATTTGTGCGTAGGTGTGCAATTGTCTTGGGCGCCAAATCATGAGATCAAGTCCCAAATTCCTGACAGGCACTGTGGAGGGGCCGACGATGGCAGGAAGCAAGAACCTGGTGCTGGGTGCATGGTCGCCCTTGAACCGCACAGTGTGAACCGGGCGACCACAGAGACTTGCGTTAAATGCGGAAGAGATGTGCGAGGAAACTCTTCAGGATTGAGGTGTTGGGGCGTGTGCTGAGCCAATGGCAGGGAGGTCACGGATGTTGTCTTGCTTGTTCAAGAAGCATAGCAATTGTTGGTCGATTTCATAGGTGCAATGGAAAGCGTGAAGGTCGGCACTGCAGTGTTGAAGGACGGACGAGTGGCTCGCTTGGGAATGGATAAGCTTGAGCGTTGACAGGCAGGTCATATTTTTGAGGGCAGATGTGAGATTCTCAAGGTGCGCCTCGGTCCGTGATCGTAGGATATGTAAAGATAAAACATTTGACTTTCTCGGGTAGATGAGGACGCTCTGCAAGCGTTGTGCAGACGTCAGAGTTGTCGACCGTGATAGACTCGTACAGAAGTGCCGACTACTGCATGATAGAAGCCTGTGGACACTCGGCAGGGCACAGTTAGGTCATTCGAAGAAAATCTGAGAGCGTTTGTAAGAGACTAGACAATGAGCCGCAGTTCAACAGGCAAGCGGGCTAGCCATGATAGATGAGACGAGAGTTGTACTTAGGAATGATTGACGCGACGCTATATTGGTATTGTAACACGTAATCGTAATTACTATATTAATTACCTAAGTACTCCGCTCTCGTTCTCTATGTCATCGATTTATCGCTCAGCGCTCAGCAAAGGTACTTTCAAGCCCAATTCAAGCCTGTTGAATTTATTCCGAAGGATTTTGTTGTTTTTACAGGTTAATATATATGCATCTAGCTAGTAGTACAGATAGTAAAACTAGTTTTTTATCCTATTCGTGCAATAATTGTGGACATGGAATAAAAGGGTGCGCACTGTAGGAGGGCAAAAAGGGGTGTGTGGCGAGCAGAAGAGGGAGAGAGCATGAGGCGTGTGAAACTCCGAGTGAGGCAGGTACCAGGGCTGCAGGAGGCTGCAGGAAGTCGTACTGGGATGTGGACGGCGTGGGGTTGCAAGAAGTCGCAGGAAATAGTAGGAGCAGCAAGAGATATGGTTGAAATGTGGCGGCAGCAGCAGATCGCAGTACTTGGTTGCGGGAAGGCAGTGCCACGTAGCGGGTGGTAGGGGTTGCAGGAAGGTGCGGAAGCAAGTTGAAGTTGCATGTGGAGGGTAGCGTGCTTGGGGGTGCAGGAGTGGTTTTTACTGCATGTGCGGTCAAACGTGGGTGGCAACACCAGAGACTGGACTGTCTGTCGCAGTTGTCCCGAGGTATGGAGAACCGGAATTTCATTCATGGGGAAACAGGTCCACTTGGCGGCTAGCCTACAGTTCCTTGCGGTGAAAGCATTATTGGCACCTTTTGTAGTGTCGGGGATCGCACTGCGCAACGCCTGGCCGTGTTCTATAAGATTTTCTATGACAAGATGGCCAGAGAGCGGTTCGTGAGGATACGCGCTTCTACCAACGCATCGTGTCCATGCATATCGGCCTATGATATATCATGTGCGTCCTTTTACTTGTCACGGTGAGCTGACGACACGCTCTAGGCCTGTAATCATGCTGAGGCTAACACGTTGCCTGGCTTGTTGCGAGCTGGCATTGACCTTGCTTTGCAAGGTGATATATTGTTCCAGGCCAGATTGCTGATAAACTTTGCTTCACAAGGTAGATCTTAGGTGGCAATCTGCTGTCATTGCAGATATCATCTGTTCGAAAGGGGATGTCAGGTGGATTGGTTCTTCCTACATCGTCATGAAGAGCAATATCTAGCACATAAAAGCAAGGTGTCTTCCTACCATCCACTTCAGATTTATTCGATCTAATATCACATCTTCACCAACAATGCATATCTCCTTCGTCCTCGCCGTCGTTACTGCTTTGACAGTATCGATATCTGCCAGTGATGCTGACAGTGAAAAATGTCCTGTCTTTTGCGTGCTGAGGAAAGAGTGCAAAGACTGCCCCTGGCCAACGTATTCATGCGTGAGTATGAGTGGTTTTCATTCTGGATTTAACCACATCACTCACCGGCTTGGTAGTTCGCCTTCGTATGCATCTGAGTAGTAGTTTGATGCTGACTTGGTCAATGTTCAAGTTCTGATGGTTGCCTTGATCGAGTGGCAAAGGAACCGATCACGATCGTCGACGAAAAGTTCAGACCCCTTAGTATTCTCCCAGATATAACTAGTTCGACGTGATGCAGCGAGAGAGGTTCATTGGCGTGTTGATCAAAGGCTCTACCGTTCAGGCGATTGGCTACGCTCGTTCTTTCTTCTGTATTATGTAGTAAAATATACCCACTGACCTTAGCGTTGTGGTATTATTACTATCAACTTTGCGTGCGATAATATTGGCGGAACGGTCAACAAATGAGATCGAATCTCGGATCTTTCACATCGTCCCCCGCAAGATTTGCTAACTTACACGTCGATGAACAGCTAGCTTGTATGTAAGCCGTTAGTACCGCATTTTAGGTGTTGCAATCGGCAGGAGAGAGACATAGTACACCGTCAACTTCGTAGTATGCGTTCAAAGAATCCGGCGTAGCCGTTTGCACAGAGGATGACAATGTAGGTACTTGAAGCATTTACCTGTTCTACCTATCTAATTGCGTACTAGATTATCTTCCCGCCATCAACGCCTCCCGCCCCGAGCTTATACTCCCCGACTTCTATTTGGCACATTCCCACGCACTCCTGATATTCTCCACCATAGCGTACGACGCCCAACACCTCCACACCCAACGCCTCCACACCCAACGCCTCCATGCCCAATTGCCTCCCAGCCCAAAGCCTCCCAGCCCAACGCCTCCCAGCACAATGCCTCCCAGTGCAATGCCTCCCAGCCCACGCACTCCTGGTACTCTCCACCACAGCGTATGATGCCCAACACCTCCCGAGTCCCAGCCTCTCAGATCTCACTGACCACAATCATCACCAGTCTCATGTCGGGCCCTGCCTCCTTCGACATGCCCACCATAGCGCTATGCAGCATTTTAACCCCGTACTTGTAATGTGTCCTCTGCCTCGTGATTGCAATGTGTACTAGGCTTGTATGTATGCCCTCCACTACTCTTGCTACCTTCTCAACGTCTCATTCACAGAAGTCAACTGAAATCAGCGGCTTCACTGGCCAACCTTAGCAGTACTGGAGCTTTCCTTCCTCTGGAATTTGTGTTCGGAGCATGGCAGATGACCCCGACATGTTGTCGGCTCCTGCAGCCTTTACTTACCTGTCCTTCCAGCCTGACACTGGCCCATCCTCATGCATTTATCACTGGCATACTAGTAGCATTGAGACAAATTATTAGTATTGGCTGTGTAATAGGTACTGAAAATGACAATTTGCTTGAACAAATGCAATCCCAGCAACAACGAATAAGACTGCAACTGTACGAAGGTCATATTACAGCAAGAAAATAAGTTGAAGACTTAGAAAAATGTAGAGGAGCTTCCACCATCATTGAATCCGTCAGAGTAAGGCTCAAAAGACGGATTAAACATTGAAAGAAAGTCATTGAGACCTGGAGGCAAGTTCAAGTCTGGGCCTGGCCCAAAGCTGCCGGGGGTGGAGGGTGGAGGCGCAAGGTCTGGAAAGGGTGGTATGTTGATGCTCTGACTGAGGATAGGCTCTGGCGCAGGAGTTATATTGGCACGATCTGTAACGAGTGGGAGAGTCAAAGCACTGCTAGCACTAGAGACAGGTGTGTCGGCAATATCAGAGGATGGTGAGGGCCTTTGTATGAAACACGTGATCTGGGAGAAGATAATGAGATGATCAAATATCCAGTCATTGGAATGATGTTAAGGTAAGCTTGATATTTGCTCTCAGAGAAGGTACAGAGAGAGTGTAGATGCAAGGAGGATGTCTGTGGAGAGTGTGAACATATAAAAAAGTATCTGTGCAAGTCAAGGAGGTTTAATAATGAATCAAGTTGAAGACAATGTGCTAATGATTCATTTTGTGTGTGGGAAGGTCTGGCAAAGCCAGGCACGCGCGGGTATCATATACCTGATCCGACTGCTCTGATATTAATATCTGCTCCGCTTTCCAACCACCTCCACTTCATCCATCCTCCGCTCCGTCCAATCACAGTCTGCATTCTGCTCCTACGCTTCCACTCGACCGCCCGACCGGTCCCCTTCTATAATGTCTCCATTCAACTGGAACCTCTTTCCCCTTTTAGATATATACTTTCCCCTTTGGTACATAGACCCTTACTTCCGGATCACTGGTAATTCCTCTTACCGCTCGATCACTGATCCGACGTGTACATGTTGATATCCGCTCTGACTTATGTCTTCACCTGTGTAAGTACTTACAAATTATATCCTTGGTACATAGCTTTACAACATAGTTATCCTGATCACTGCCTCATACTTAGAAGTATATAACATATCCTGTACTTAGATATTTTTCCTCAGTCTTAATATTACTTGTCTTCTTGCAGTCTCCACTTGTGAGAATTCTCAGTAGGACCTTGCCTCCTCCAGACACAAGTTTCATCTTGTTGTTGCCTCCGACTCTCTGCTCCGACTTAGAGCCGTGCTCTAAGTCTTCTCCTTACTTCTCTGCCCCTATCAAGTATCCCCCCTGCTCCTATCCATCCTCCGCACTATCCTCTGCCCTCTCCACTCTGCTCCTAGTCAGTCCACTGCTAGTAGCTATTATCTCCCGACCCTCAAAGTGGACCTAAGCAGTCTACTCATCCTACCGTCAGACAACATCGGACCCGCTCCAAATTCAGGGCACATACTCAGCTAAGGGCGCAGCACAAGAGCTGAAGCCAAGCCCTGACCCCTCCGCTTCTTGAGCCAGCACGGTACCTAACAGCGGGAGGCAGTGCCTGGACTAAGCACATGATCCTGGAAGACGATAAGCAAAGACTTGAATATCGAAAAGTTTGGGATCGGGGAAAACAGACCTTCGGAGCATGTTTGGTGCGAGACATGTACAGACCAAATTGATGGTCTGTCAGGAGAAACACACGTTCAGACCACCATAGAGTGAAGCTCACAATGAAAGTGGGTCCTGACGGACCCAACCCACCCACCCAAAGCAAACAAATGGATGCACAGGATCATGTCAGATTGAATGCGAGATAATACACGAGAAGCCCACAAAGTACGATGAGTGACAGAGTAAGTGATAAGTATTACAATGATGGGGCAGAGCAAGATAAGTGATGCCGTTGAGCAAAAGAGTCCATGACCAGGTCTAGGTCAGCCAGACGCTGCATATTGGCCGATGAAGCGATGAACAATGGTAAGATAGTGTCGATATGATGCCAATATTCTAGAAATGCATCTGACAACCACCTCCCTTGGGTTGAGACAATATCTGGATGAACACCTTGAAGCAGTAACTCCGTGGCACCCCCGATGCAAAACATGTGTCCCAGCAAGTTAGGGAAACCTTGCGAAACCCAAATTTTGTTGCAGTGCGCGAGGAAGGCTGTCCTAGTCATAGGGGCCCATCCAGAGGCTGTGAGGTATGCGAACAGGGGGGTGTCATTGGGAATACCACAATTGATGAGAAGATGATGTTCCAAAGTGTTCAAAGGACAGGTACAATGATCTCGCGAGGTGAGGGAGATTTCAGCGCCTCATTCCATTATAGTCTTGGTCCACAGGATGTGAAAGACTGCTGCCTGTGAGTTGTTCTTATCCAGAACTTCAAAGGGTGAAATCGGTGTGACTGAACGTGAGACATGCTTCAAAGGATTGAAGATGTTGACACTAGGTATAACCAGCTCTCCTAGTCTGTGAGAAAGGAGATTGAGAAGTGATGAGAGTGAGAGAGTGGGTGATGCATACCGACAACAGCACCAGAAAGCTATGAGAGCAACTGCACAGACAGCCGCATCAAAAGAGAGAGTGAGGTCAAGATGATCAAATAAAAGACATAAGGCATCTATGGTGACAGGTGGGTGTTTGGCTCTGTGAGATGAAGGAGGCACCATCTTAGTGAAGCCGTGTCTGGTGTGATGTAGAAGCTGTGACCCCTGCCAGTGGGCACTATTAATAATGTGCCAGAATTGTAGGCTGGCAAGCCAGTTATTGAGTGTCTAGGAAGAAGTGGTCCCTGTGAACGCAGCCGCGAATTGAGTTAATAGAGCCTCTGCTGCAGGCATACATTTGGTCTCAGGTATGGAGATAGAGTCACAGAATTGAGTATAGCGCAGGAGACCCGCACCATAGTTACTACGCGTGTTGGTATCAAGAGAACAAATCATAACCTAAATGATTGATGTGAGATGAGACGAAGAGAGAACGCGGGAAGGCATACTTGGAATAAGCGAAAGAGAGACGAATCAGGGTATTTCTGTTCGAGTATAGTCTACCAGTCCATACCTGACAGAGTGGTCCAAAGAAGAAGACGATCACTTGCGAGAACAAGAGGACAATGTTGAGAAGGAACAATGGATGAACTGGCATGTGGAGTGCGTGCGATACATGTGCGAGATTGTTGCAAAGAGAGAGAAACAGATTGACAAATGGAGGGAGGATGTGCTGCCCAAAATGCAGTGGCAGCAGTGTCGACGTCGACACCCTGCATAACTCATCTGTAAAGATTGCTCTCGTTCATTAGAGAAAAAACGATTCAATATCAGGAGGGAGAGAGGGGAGTGAAGAAAGACGTGAGGCGACAGGAGGTAAAATACCCCAGGAAATGGGATCCGCGAGGTTGACTGATGTGTGAACATACACGAGGGAGAGAGACAGGTGAGATTCGCATAGAAGCTCCTCTGAGCAGTGAATGGCTAGATTAATCATAAAGTTGGAACAGTGCCCTTTCTGAAACGCTGCGATGACACCTTGGTTATCGCTGCGGATTAAGACATCCACATGACATACGCCTTTAGTGTGAATAAGACGAATGGTCAGCTCAACTGCTGTGGCTTCCAACCAGCCTATGTCCTGTGACAGACCACACCAGTCTTCTGCCAGACACCAGAAAGCCCAATGCTGATTCCAGAGCAAGCCTATACCCGAACCTGTGGACGCATCAACCCAAATGCCATAGTCCCTAGTAGGAGGTTGAGGTGATAAGTCGAGAGGTGATTGAACACGAGTGAGAGTCTTAAGCCACCACTTGAGATCTGACTTAGTGGACTTGTTGATGAAGCATGAGATGAATTCTTCCGTCCCGTAATCGGACATGTCAGAATAGAGATTAGACAGGTAAGAGCGACCCTGAGGAAAGATGAAAGAGGTGTGGTTGTCATATCCCGTACCTCCAGGTCTGGAATTCCGGATCTACTTCATTAAAGTCCAGTCCTCCATCTTACTATTCTGCCCGGCACTCTGCCTTCATCTCCGCACTCACCCCTAACTCCTTTTAGATTAGCTATTGCTCTGGTTACTGGTTATGTCCTATTCCACTATGCTTACTGATCCGTCCATTCTTACTTCATTTCCGACTTCACTGCTTTGATCCATTGCACTTAGTAATAGACCTTCCACATGCTTCATACATAGCCCTTACCTTTGCTGACTGATTTACTTACATGATACCTACAGTATATAAACCCCTGTAATACTCTGGAACTCCTCAGTTCAAATATCATCTTAGTTCTGCTCATTCCTGCAATCTCTGGACTTGAGTCTCATCTCTTGTCCACCTCCGAGTCTTAGGGGTTAAACCTTAGGACTACTTCTCCGGCTCTACCTTAGGGTAGTCTAACCTATGTTCTGTTTCTACTCTGGACTTCCATAGTAGCCTTACTCCGTCCCCACATAGTCTTCCGGAGTTCTGCCGAACTCCCCCGACTTCTGTCCTCTGGAATTCCCCGGACTTCCGTCGGACTTTCCCTCTGTCCCCCGGAAATTAAGGGCACGTACTCGGGTAAGGGGCGCAGCGCACAAGCTGAAGCCGAAGCCCTTTGAGTAACCTCTCCCTTGAGCATGACCTTAACAGTGGTTTAGGAAACCCACAATACATTCTAGCTCTCGCTTGGGAACTTGCGCGTCTCAATATAGAGTGAGGAATTTGGAGAGGTGTGTGATGTATTTGAGATGTTTGCGTTCCACCAGGATAATGGTTCTCACAGGAACATCCCAGAAGAAACCTAGATAAACCCCTGTGTCTGAGAAAGGCTGTCCCTTATCCTCATGCCACGGGACTTGAGCGAGAGCGATGAGCGACTTGGCATGTGGAAGATCATAGTTGTAGTGATAGAGTTTGCCATCTGAGATGGCGGAAAAAGAGCCACAAGGAGATGGGAAACGAAATACACTGACATTGTTGACCCATTTCTTAGAAGGTTTGACATCTAGAGCGCACCATATCTGGATGGTGGCATCGGCGACTTCCCCTTGAAGGCCTGCAGCAGATGCTAAGCCAAAGGGAATGTTATGATCAATGTAGAGTTTACTGTCATGGTATACGATGAGATAACGCTTGTGCTCAGGAGCGCAGGGGATGCCGCAATATGCCGCTTTGATGTCCAGAGTGGCGAATTGCGCACCTGAAGGGGCAGTACAAATCTGTGTGATGGATTGTGAGGATGGAGATGAAATGAGGTATGCGTAAGATGACGCGTGTATGTGTACGTATACATGCCTTCGAACAACAAAATTACATGCATCAGAGACACACGTGAGATTATCACAAAGAGCATCCATATACAGAAGTACAAGAGGAGCGGAGAAGAGTTAGATGTACAATATCAGCAAATTCTGCAGCTGTGCCCCATTCTGTAGGGTATTCGGCCGCATCGATTTCATCATTGACCGAGTGAGTGACTCATAGTCCCTGCATATAAGAGATGATGACAAACTCTGTGCTTGTCTGGAGCGCTGTCGACACCTTTCTTGACGACGACTTGTAGCGGAGAAGATCAAAAATGTCTGATTTTGGAGAATAATTCTTGATGCGTATATGGGCCTGAGTAATGACCTTTGGATAGTTCTTCAGCGACATACTTGTCACAAACTCCCTTGAAGATCTCAGCGCCAGGTAGGTTATTTGGAGTATAAGAGCTGGTGAGTGGTGTGAGATCGTGACCAATGGTGAAACCGTTATGCAATTTGTAAGTGAGTTTGGGAAATTGATGCATGAGATTGGTTCATTCAAAAAGGATATCAAAACCATCGGCTGAGTAAGGTGTATTAATGTAAGAATATTTGAGGTTGTTGTTGTAGGGTGATGAGAAATGCTGCAGGTGATCATGATATATGTGCCGTGGTGAAGAAAGAGTCAATGTGCAAGAAGAGTCTATGGTACAGAACAAGAAGAAGTCTTCATCCGGGAACTCAGACACAGAGATGTGACAAGGTGCTGTGCTCTGAACGTCCAAAGAAGGAACAAAGATGTTGATCAGCATGTTCTCGTTTGCAGGGACGTCTGGGGTTATTGAGATTGAAGGTAACGCATAGTTGAGAACCATTGGACTTCTTGCATAGGGTACCTGCGGAATATTTAGAGATCATTTGTGTTCCTTTCGACGAAGTCTCTTCAGCGCACGCTGAGAAATGATGACCGGATCGGCCACAGATAATACACATGGGATCAGTGGATTTGGCAGGTTTGTTGTCCTGAAAGGACTGAGTGTCTGTATCTGAGGGTTTCTTGCCTGCACGCTTGTCATAGGGCTCATAACGAGCAGCATGAATGGAATGATCCAAAGAAGAATGAGAGGAAGACTCTTGCTGCCGAAAAAACATGTCTTGCATGGTCTTGTATTTCTTCATCTGTAGTTGATCGCGCCATTCGCGCTTGCAGTGTTGGTGCAGACGCAAGGCATAGTTTTGTCTAGTTTCGACATCAAATTCGAGGATAGCACAAAAATTCTTACGTATGGCTTCGTCTTTGGAAAGGGTGGTGAAATGGTTAGACCAGCGGGTGTGTGAAAGGGGGTTGCCAATATCTTTAATCCATGTGAGGTAGTGTTGGTGAGCTTCTTGCCAGGATAAGGCGTCCAGTTCCAACTCATTCTCAAGTTGGGAGAGATCAAGCAAATGGTGCAAGATGCCGTTGACGTTGATCTTGGAGTGTTTGAGGGAATAGCCTTCTCAGTGAAGATGTTCTGTGTTAGCATTGGTGAAGAGCGTGAGTGGACAATATTGCCCGGCATTGAAAAGATCTTGAATGAAGCTGTGGATACTGAAACTATAAGTAGAGTCTACCCCAGAGCCAGTGGGAAGTTCCTTGGATGTATCAAAAAGAACCTTGGCTAGAGAAGTGATGTTGGGCCTGGAAGCGACCTTGGGAATGATCGAGTCTAGAACGGCCGAGCCTTGAGTTTGAGAAGCAGGCAAAAGTCAGGTAAATGCCGATATCCACTGTGGAAGTGCTGTCCCAGATGGCTGAGGAGGGACTGGTATAAAGAGTTCATCTGCTGGGACATTCGTGTCTCCGGCATCTCTGCATGACTGTAATATAATATTTTCTGCGATTCTGCGGGTGTTTTCAGCAAGGATTTGGTTATGAGTCATAGTGCCGGATGAGGTGGCAGGAGCTGATAACAATTACTTGTTGGGGCAGAAGAAGCTGAATTTGAAATGGCCGAAGTGCCAGCAGGTAGAGTCAAGGAAGACATGAGGCAGATTTACTGAAGATTTGCGGTGTCGAGAAGGGAATGGACAAAAATGAGAGAGTGATGTGCAAATGGGGATGAGCACAGAGACAAAGAGGGAATGATGTGTCAATTCTCAAATCAAGTCCTTTTGACTCTGTGCGTTTGAATGTGTGCAATACTTAGATTGAAGTGCACAGCAGGAGAATCTTCATGTGATCACTTACAAAGGCCATGTTTTGCGTGTCAACACTTGCAAGCTCAGTGATCCACTTGAAATGGCCATGTGGCTGATGATCCTGGTATGTTGTCAGTGGTGTTGGGCACAACATCAGGGTTCTCTTCCTCATCATCGCTGCTGACCATCTCCATACTCTTATATACCTTCTTCCTCTGGTGCTGAGGAGCATCATCATCATCAGCACTGTGGCAGTCTCTTCTTGCCCTTGTCAGAGCGAGCACGCTGGCTGCTTCTCAACTATTGCACCATTTTTGATGCCTTGATGCCCTTTCCTTGTCCATGTGCTCCAATTCTTCTGGAGTAAGGCACTTCCAATAGATGGCCCCAGACTGCCACTTCCTTAGAAGCATCTCAAATTCAGGAAGGGAGTTAGAGACTGCACTGAGATTTGCAAATGGAATTTGCTCTGGCCAGCCCTCAATGATTACAGAGTACCGTTTGACAATGTTACGCCAATATTGTGCCCATTGCATCTTGGCATCTGGATCTTTGGCAATGGTCTCTGGAGACCTTCTGTCAGACAACATTAAACTTTAAAAAAAATCAAATTAATACTCATGGAGGGCTTTATTAATTTCAGAGCGGATGATGGCACATACTTCAGCCATGCGCTGCTGATGATTCTTTGCTGCCCCTGCACAAGGTCAGTAAGTAGCGCCCAACAGAAACCACATTTATAAACATATACCTGTCATGCCTTGTATCGCAAAACCTTCCAGCTTGCTGACTAGGTCTTGATTATTGATGCCCATCACAGATTCCATGAAGCTTTGCACACCTTCAGTCACAAATTGAGAACCACATAGCGGAAGGTCGGTGGTTCCTTGGGCCATATACATAATTGTCTCTGCTCCAGTACGAGAGCAGAGATTATTGAGCTAGTAAAATAAAGAGTTAGACACTGGTGGTTGGTTGACTGTGAGACATGACAGAAAATTGTACCTCATTTTCAACAATCTTGAGAGTGTTAGTGACATTGTTGATTTTCGACTTAGTTGAAATGTGTTGCCCAGTAGTCTTGGTAGCTTTGTATTCTTTGTACTCCTCAACAAGATTTGCTTTCTCCTCCTTGATGAGGCTATTGTACTCATCTTTAAAGTCCTTCATGATCCCTTCAAGTACATCTTTACCAGCATCCGTCTGCAGTGAAAAAAATAAATTGGATTAGGCTGTATCAAAAGAGAGAGAAACTTACAGTTCTCTTTGTTGCCGTCTTGGCCTTTCTTCCATAGGAAAGAGTTCCATGCGCTGACCTTGGAATGCTTCAAGTGCAAGAGTGAGTGTCCCATATGCAATTCATTTTGCACTCGATGGACACTTTTCTTGTGATCCAAAGCAATCTTGATAGCAGCATCATCTAGGACCTGCCATGTGTCCTTGAGAGCTTTCCGAAAACTTTGAGAAGCTTTGTGGTGTTGTAGTGTGATTGCAGTGCAAGCCTCTTTGGTAAGCTGCACCTTAGTGTGAGTTGGCTTAGCTAGTCCTTGGGTGCGCTCTGCCATATCAACCTAAGGAAGTGGGGAGTGTGAATCAGTACCACTAATATATATCATGCAAAGACAGTAAAATCACACCAGATCAAAAGATTGATTTTCAGACAGTTTATTTACTATAAATATTGGGCCGTGCAAGCACACCAAAAATTAGTTTCATCGGCCACGCTAGTAGACACCAGCCAAACCAATGACACATGATCTACAAGAAAACAAGATAAAAAAGGTAAAAAGCACAGCAACCAGCAAGGGTGACGAAAACTAGTGCCACGATCCTGACAATCTGCCAAATAGAGGGTGAAGAAGAAGCCTTGTGTCAAACTTTAGCACAATGTGAAGTGTCAAATATTAGATCTTGCTTACCCTGAAGCCTGAGCCGAGCTGCAAATCAGCATGAAGAGCCCAATTAAGTTTAGACACTTGCTCATAATTGAGGCCCCATTTTGGAGAGCGCAGATTTTCCTCCCAATGGGTATTACGAACCATGGTGGTCAAGGTGTGCAACTTCGGAAGGATTTCATCACCCAGTTTGAACCGATCAAGAATGGTGTCAGTATGCGGGCCAATACTAACAAGCGGTGGACCCAAAACTATCGGCTTCGTGAGAAATGCATCCGCTGGACGATGATGATAGATCTGAGTGTGAGGACTGGCAACTTGAGTAGTAGTGCAAGGATTGGACACTTGAGCAGTACCACGAGGACCAGTAGACACTTGAGCAGTGGCATGGCAAATAGCAGCCAAAGAAGTTGAACTCTTCAATCTGGATGCAAGATCCCACTCAAAAGACTCTTTAGGATAGCCTGAACACTGGATACGTGCCCCAGCAGGATCACAAGGTGCTGGAAGGTGCGGCAGCTCACTAAGATTGATACACGTGGAGGTGACTGGAAAAGACCATGAAAAGATGTATGATGGAAAAATGTACTGAAACTGACTTACAACGATGTGGTGCCTCAATACCTTTGATTTGACAATGCTTCATGAAGTGTTCCATGTGCAGAACAACAAATTCCTCACAAAAAGCTTGAACCAAGACAGCAACATCTCCACTGATTCATGCGGGGCTCTCCTGCAGCTCATGGGGAGTGACATACAAGTCAAGTGCCACCTCTTCTGGAGAGGGCGTGGTGTTGGCTTTGAAACCTGGGCAGTGAATAACAATCAATATCCCTCCATCAAGATGGTCTTGCATGGCAATCTGCAAGAGTATTTGATTCAATCAATATGAAAAAAATAGGCTGACACATACGGAATCAAAGACATCTTTCAGTGAGGCTTCAACAAACTCTTCACGAGAGAGGGAACGGTCCTTTGTCATAACAAAAGAGTTGAATGCTGCATAGGATGGATGAAGGTTGCTTGGTTTCCTGGCGTGGTAGTGAGTTCCGTCAAGATGAGCATCATGTCAAAGCAGCACATGGGCTGCAGCCTGTCGCTTGGAATTTCCGAAACCTTCTGCAAAAGTAGAGCTGTAAAGTGCTGCTATGCTCTGGACTGAGAAAGACGGTTCCATGGTTATGGGGGGAAGTTTGGTGGCTTTTGATTGGGACATTGCTGTTGAGATGGAGGTGGTATGTGATTGAGAGTCGAGCTAAAGTTGATGGTCAAAAATAGATGGCGAGTGCTTGTAATTGTACTAGTCACCTGAGTCATAGATGCATAGTATACTAGGAATGCAACTTGCCACACCCGAGTACTGAATCATGTTGGTACACTGCTACAAGTAGATAGTGTGGCCGTACATTCAAATATATGTCAAGTCCCAAGTAGTATATGCATATGTAGCAGGGAATATATCCAGAGAACTTAGCACTACAGGACAAAAAGTATGTTGAGAACCTGCCCCTGAGCATGACTGATTTCAAGTTGGAGTTGCTGTTTACAAATGACAATCCATCAAAACACATCAATGGTTGAAATTACAGTAGCTAGCAGATGATATGTAGAAGGGAATATGATAACTACTGCATACCAAGTACCCTCACGTCAATTGAAAGTAGCAGATGATATGTAGGAAGGGGATATGATAACTCCTGCATACAATACATACCAAGCCAGCTCACGCCAATCAACCGAACATTGCAGCGAAAAGCTATCATAGAAAGTATTTATTCTTCTATGTGACATATGACAAAGTATTAATCTACAATGGAATTGAGATAGCTAGCCATATTCTCCATATCTTCGGCATGCTCCTCCTGCCAGATGATGTCTGCATCTGCATACTCAGAAGTGATGACATCATGCACATCTGAATCTCCTCCTATGCAGGAATGTACTCCAATGCCCCGCATGCCTGAGTAACTTGGGAGGTCCTCAATCTGATTGAGACAGAAGATGTGAAACATGTTGGTGGCCAAGTGACTTCACCATTGTCGCTGCAGCCCAGATGCAAGGAGGGGATTAGATGATTGAAAGTCCATAATAACTTTTTTGGTCTCCATTTCCTCATCATGGACGAAGGTGTTATGATCAGCGTTCACCAAATGGTAAAGGCCTAACACAACCACTAGGACTCGTCAAGGATAAGAGCAAAGAGATGTTATTGAGAGTGAACGTCTGAGTCTACACTGGGTAGGAACAAAGAGGTTAAGTCTAAGGAGTACTACTGACTACGACCTAAACTATATACTACTCTCTAGGTGGAGATATCTGAGTATGAAAGGTAGTGATATATCTATATAAGATCATAACATTGCACCTAGGGTATAGGGCGTCTTATCAACCAATCAACTACAAGGGAAAAAGGGTATCGGAGATTAAGCAGGGTTCTCAGGGTTCTGCTTCTATTCAGGGTAAACGGAAATGAAGAAGGGTGTGAGAGAGTTCTGTGATAAGAAGTCTCGAGCGGTAATTAAGGATCTCAATAAGAGATAGGATCTGGAGATGTATTGGGTACGATTGGATCTAAGGGTTTCTCCAGGGTCTTCGGTAATGAGCATGCTTCTCTATGAGTGGCGCTTCTGTGATAGGGGTTCAGGGTTTCAGCTGTGACTGTGCAACAGGTTCTTATGTAAGGGGTTCGGTAATGACAGAGGTGACTCTTAACATGTCATGTGTGGGAAGTGAAGGTCTGCGATGTAAAGGGATGATGACTCTTCGAGAGATAGCTCGTAAAGGACTCTCGGTTATGGTTCAATCATAGAGGCGTGTAGATGCTTATGATGTAGCCAGTTGCCTAATCGTAGGACTTCTAAGGATGTGATGACTTCGTATATCTAGGGTTACGGATATAGATGGATGACGTTGATGTAGTATAGATGTGATGTGAAGATAGTGATCGTTAATTGGTTATCCATCTTATCTTATCAGGGATCTTATCTAATCTAATCTTATCGGATGAGGTGACTTAGGGTTCAATAATCGAAAATTACATGCAGTTGGTAACATTCATGACAGAAGGTGCGTAATCAACAGACTTCAACATTGAGGCAAGATACTTCTTCTCACGCACGCAACAATTTGAAATATTTTGTGGTGGCCTCACAGTGAGCAGGTTTCGTCCAGTCGAGTTTGCAGATGTCAGTACGTGAGTGACACAATAAGTTGAATTCTCCCAAGAAGCTGTACTCTGCAATGTTCTTCCAGGACAATTTTGGACATGGCAGGTTAAGTGCAGCAGCCTGGGTATTGTACCAGTTGATCGCATTGTGAATTGCCTCCAAACGGTGCTGTAGTGCCTTTCTGATTTGCTGACGTAGTTTATATCCTGAAAGAAAATATGAAAACAGTAAAATATAATGAGATGAAACATACTACCTGTGCCCAACAAAGAAAGCTTTGAGAGCTCAAAAAGCCTCATGGCTACAAGGCGCTCCAGTTCATTTAACGCTGTGCGATACTTGCCCAATATTGCTTCTTCTTTGAACTGAATGTACTCAGGACCCCCAATAACCCAGTGCTCCTCAATGTGAAGTTGAATTTCCATGTGGGCAACTAAGGCTTCTGCATTTTGCAACTTTGTGTAAGCAGCATCAACACGAATGCGAGCTGTAGTAAGGGCAGCACAGATCTCTGCGAAATCACCGACTCCAACAGTGGTTAGTGCATTATTGGCAGCCAATTGAGCAGTGTTCCATTCCTCCCTGCCATTTAAACCTATTCAACAAAATAGTATTATATGAGACAGCCACTCACCGGCACGAGTCAAGGTCATCTAGGACTTCAACATATCAAATACAAAGACAATCTCAGATTGGAGGTTCTTTCAAGTGATTGAGATACAACTTTTCCTCATTGTAGAACTTCACAAAGTCTGCATCATCCAGATTTAATTCGCATTTGATGACGGAGAGCTCGGCTTGTAAGGTTTGAATGACATGTATTGCTTCTGTTAGGTACCATGCCGACTCAGGAAGCAGAGGGGTCGGGGCTTGGCTTCAGCTCTTGCGCTGCGCCCTTAGCCGAGTACGTGCCCCAAATTTGGAGCGGGTCCGATGTTGTCCAACGATAGGACGAGTGGACCACTTAGGTCCACTTTGAGGGTCGGGAGGTAAGAGCTACTAGTGGCGGACTGACTAGGAGCGGAGCAGAGAAGACGGAGGATGGAGGGTGGAAAGGAGCTGGGGGAATACTTGATAGGAGCGGAGGAGGCGGAGGATAATGCGGAGGGCGGAAAGGAGCAGGGGGAATACTTGATAGGGGCGGAGAAGTCAAGAGAAGACTTAGAGCACGGCTCTAAGTTGGAGTGGAGGGTCAGAGGTGACAACAAGATGAAACTTGTGTCCAGAGGAGGCAAGGTCCTACTGAGAATTCTCACAAGTAGTAACTGCGAGAAGACAAGTAATATTAAGACTGGGGAAAATATCTAAGTACAGGATATGTTATATACTTCTAAGTATGAGGCAGTGATCAGGATAACTATGTTATAAAGCTATGTACCAAGGATATAGTTTGTAAGTACTTTACACAGGCGAAGACATACAGTGGCTCAAAAAAGTGTCCAGATGTTTATGCATTTTCAAGTAATTGAACAATAGCAAGGCAGAACCAAACAATGACCAAAGGGTATAGGGACATGTCTGAAGGCCCTATATCATGGCTCAAATCTGAGATATATAGCGTGGGAAACCGACCATATATGGGCAAGCTATGGTAATTCTAAATACATGACTCATTTGGACACTTTTTTGACTTTGTATTTAACCAAGACTATTCTATGATTCTAGTACTTGGTGCTACCCCCCTTGGCTTTAATAACTGCTGCAATCCTTCTAAGCATACTTTCTATCAATTTTTGATACTCCTCTTCAGCAACCTTTGTCCACTCTGCTGCAACTCTCTCCCATAGTTTAAATAGCCCCTGTGGAGGATCTTGATAGGCAGCAAGTAGTCTTTTGAGTAATTCACAGAGATGTTTAATGAGATTGAGGTCTGGAGACTGTGCTGGCCATGATAGAACATTTATATCATGGTCTTTAAACCATGTTGTAGCCAGTTTTGAGGTGTACTTGGGGTCATTATCTTGTTGAAAGATAATGTCTTCTTCATCAATTCCTGACTCCTGCATGCTTTTGAGTAGACACTCCTCTAGAATGGAGATGTACTGCTCTGCATTCATCCATCCTTCCACTTCACAAAGAATCTCCACACCATTCCACCCCATACAACCCCATACCATCATACTTCCTCCTCCAAACTTCAGTGTACCCTTGACTTCTCTTTCTCCTAATGGTTCTCCTGCCTTTTTCCACACATATTCCTGGCCATATGACCCCATTCTATTGATTTTTATTTCATCTGACCAAATAACCTTCTTCCAGTCTTCCACACTCCAATGTTGGTGCTTTAAAGCAAAGGCCAGTCTTCTCTTCCTATGAGCTACAGAGAGGAGGTCTTTTTTTCTTAGTTACAGCCTTAAGATTGGCTGCCCTGAGGGTGTTTCTGACAGTTTGGGTGGAGACAGGAGTGGTGATGATGGAATTGATGAACTTGGTAGCTTGGGTAGCATTTGAAGCCTTGCCAGATAGAATTTGGTGAACAATAGCTCTTTTGTTCTGTGGAGTAAGCTTGGGAGGACATCCCATTTGATGATTTTCCTTCTCTGGCATGTGCTGCTTTATGACTGTAATAATAGTAGACTTTCCAAGACCAGTTTTTGAGGCAATTTGCCTAGTAGATAAACCAGAGGTACAGAGAACAAGGATATTATCCTTGTGAGCAGAGGAGATGGGCTTCATGATGATTATGTTGAATTTCATGATCTTATGTGGGTTTATATATTCAAATAATATTGCAATCAGACCATATTATCATTATGACATGGCTTTAATTAAGAGTATTATGTATGAATGGTCTGATTTTGTGATTTCAATAAAAAGTCAAAAAAGTGTCCGAATGAGTCATATATTTAGAATTACCATAGCTTGCCCATATATGGTCGGGTTCACACGCTGTATATCTCAGACTTGAGCCATGATATAGGGCTTTCAGACATGTCCCTATACCCTTTGGTCATTGTTTGGTTCTGCCTTGCTATTGTTCAATTACTTGAAAATGCATAAACATCTGGACACTTTTTTGAGCCACTGTAAGTCAGAGCGGATATCAATATGTACGCGTTGGATCAGTGATCAAGCGGTAATAGGAATTACCGGTGATCCGGAAGTAAGGGTCTATGTACCAAAGGGGGAAGTATATATCTAAAAGGGGAAAGCGGATCCAGTTGAATAGAGATGTTATGGAAGGGGACCGGTTGGGCAGTCGAGTGGAAGCGTAGAAGCGGAATGTGGACTGTGATTGGACAGAGCGGAGGATGGATGGAGCAGAGGTGGTCAGAAAGCGGAGCGGATATTAATATCGGAGCGGACAGATCAGGTATATGACAGCTTCCCGGTAATGATTGAACAAAAAATTGCCTACGAGATTTCAGGATCGGAGGCGCCACTGACAAAAATTGCTTACTCAAGGCGGCATATTTATTGGCATCCCAGAAGTTGAAATGTTTCTCAATAGACTGATGCCGATGGAAAGGACTAGCATGTTGCGTACTCCGTGCGAGCTCATTCGATGATGAGAATATATGTTCGCAGCCTTCACCTTCGGTGTGACCAGTCCAGCTGGCACTTGTGGTTATGAGCATGTCCATGGAATGTGCCCACCATCATGCATAAAGCAAGTGCATCTGCACGTGGACCCAAAGAACTAGTACTCAGTGTCTTCAAAAATGCGCAACCAATGTCGTAAGCACATGAGCCATTCTGCCCATATACAGCCATTAGGTGATCAATTATAGCGAGCAGATACTTCGCTCTAAATAATATATGAGTTTCAGTATATCTGGTCCCGGTGGCCTCGGTGCTCACAATTCTCTGCTGCAAATCATATCGCAGGCAACCAAGACAAAATGGTGACGTCACGCAGCAATGAAAATACTGGATTCATCAAAAACTGAAAACATTTTCTTGTATTGTTCGGGTCTGGCGTTGCACCAATGGACTGTACAATGGAAAATGGCCTCGCCTGGGACTTCTTTGTCATTGTGTACATCCTCCCAGTCATCGACCTTGTTGTTCTTGTCGAGTGCCTGGTCATAGGGTTATTTTACATACTTGAAACTGATGATACAAAGTACACCCACAGTTCTGGACCTGACTTCGTCTTTGAATTTATCTACTGCATCACGACTGATCCAGTAGTCTGATCTCGGCCAACGAGAGTCATCACGAGGAACAGAATTAGGACTTGAAGACGCCCAGCGCTTAAGGCTATTATTACCGTCGATGGTGGCAAACCAAGCAAATTGGAGTGGTGATTCATCTACCAGTTTGTAAGTACATGCTGGGCATGCATTCAACAGCCACCAGTTTGGAGTGTCGTGCTTGAGTGCCTGCTTCAGCAATACATCAACACAATAGACAATTTCAAGAAAAGTGTCATAAGCAGCAGAAAATTGAGAGCAGAGATATGGGCAATACGGCATCTGACGAAGGGTAGGTTGAAGTGTAAATAAACGCAAAAAAAGTAAGGTAGTACAAACATCATGCAAGTGGCACAGCATTTTGCATTGCGCCTGGATGGTGAATCAGGGACAAGTCCGGTGAGCTTGCCGATAGGCTGCAAGAGTACGAAGGCTGATAGCAATGTTCAGAAACAAAGGTGAACACCCAAGATAACCATTATAAATCAGTGTCTCATTGGCGTACTTATGGCATCGCAGTATGTTGAATGATGCTCGGTGCCGAACTGCAGGTCAAACTTAAGTATAAGCAGTGGCGACAATAGTCAGGACCTACAGAAAGTATCAACGAGCTCAATGTTGCTGAGTACCAGGGCAGTATTGAGAGAAGGATTGTCATTTTCATTTGAGACAGTAGGTATACCATCTCCAGAATCGCGAGATTGGTAGTCCAGATAGGCATGAATGAGTTCGTTCATTTGCATGTCCCAATGATTTGTTTGAAGGTCAGTATGATTGTGTCAAGTCCTAGGGTCCACATAGTGGCTGACAAGGAATTGATAAGTGTGTATGTACAAAACAAAATGCACACCTACAATCCCAAAAGGTCTGCCATTGTGTGAGACAGCCCTTCAAAAGCCTCGTATTTGCCACCTTTGTGGCTGAGGTCAAGTCCCCCATCACCTGGGGCTGGCTCATATGGTATGTCATCAGTGATCATGCCTTGATCAGCAAGCATGCTCTCGACATTTTCTCAATCCACTGCATTCAACTCTAAGACTACATCAGCTCTGAGCGGTGGTGCTATGACTAGCGTTCACCAAATGGTAAAGACTAACACACAACCACTAGGACTCAGTCAAGAAGGATGATGATGAACAAGATAGATTTGAGTGTGAACGTCTAGGTCTACCACCAGTGTGGAAATGAAGAGGTTAAGTCTAAGGAGTACTTACACTAACTAACCTACTTATAAAAGAGTCGTACGATACTGCGGATGACTGAGCATGACATCATGATATAAGTGATGAGTCATACAGTGACTAAATAGAAGCCCAAGATCCGACCGGTACTTTTTTCGGAAGCGAGATTGTTCTAGCCCATGGAGTTGGGGAACCAATCAGTGAAACAACTGGTGATATGTGAAGAGGTGAAGATGTGACGGGAAGTGAAGTCACATGACCAGTTCGGTAACTAGAAGTAGCTGGAGGAAAGCCGAGGAACAAAAAATGATTTGTATTTGAAATTCGTGACAGGTGGTCATGCAATGGACATACCTCACAACTCAGACTGGCACCTAGCGTCAACAGCATCCATGTGCTTCTTTTGAGCTGAAGCAGTAAGCACACCAGAAGTACGCTGACCGTGTTTGAAACCATGTGTGATGACCGATTTCGACAAGCCACTGATTTTGGTTGATTTCTGTGAGTGAGACATTGAGAGGGCAGAGAGAGAGTAGCAGAGGGCATACATACAAGCCTAGTACATGTGGCAATCATGAGGCAGAGGATATGTTATGATCACAAGGCAGAGGACACATTACAAGTACAAGGTGAAAATGCTGCATAGTGCTATGGTGGGCTATATTAAAGGAGGCAGGGCCTGATATGAGACCGGTGACGATTGTGGTCAGTGAGATCTGAGAGGCTGGGACTCGGGAGGCGGTGGATGTTGTATGCTGTGGTGGAGAGTACCAGGAGTGCATGGGAATGCTCCAAATAGATGGTGGGGAGTGAATGTTCAGGGGTGGGAGGCATTGGGCTGCGAGGCATTGGGTGTGGAGGCGTTGGGCGTTGTACACTATGGTGGAGAGTATCAGGAGTGCGTGGGAATGCGCCAAATAGAAGTCAGGGAGTATAAGCTCGGGGCGGGAGGCGTTGCTGGTGGGAAGATAATCTAGTATGCAATTAGATAGGTAGAACAGGTAAATGCTTCAAGTACCTACATGATTTAGGGCAATATTTAATGCTGGCGTTGAGGAATCTTCGCTGTTGAGCCAAATAAGCGTGGGTGAGACACATAATCGTCCAGCCTAATAAGGCTTACTTATTGGGACACCCAGGTGACCGTGTCACATACGAGTCACTGGCTTGTCACGACATGTCACACATTGCCACGCCACACACAGAAACAAACTGTGAAACAAACTCAGCTGTCCAGGCTCCAAGGTACAAAACAACCCATCGCGATCAACGCCTGCCAGTTCTTCCTACTAACTAGCAGGATCTTAGATAGAATGGCCAGGTATTCAGCGGTACAGCCGTTTGCACAAAGGATGGCATAGATGCGGTATTTTTCATTGTCATCCTCTGTGCAAACGGCTACGCCGGATTCTTTGAACGCATACTACGAAGTTGACGGTGTACTATGTCTCTCTCCTGCCGATTGCAACACCTAAAATGCGGTACTAACGGCTTACATACAAGCTAGCTGTTCATCGACGTGTAAGTTAGCAAATCTTGCGGGGGACGATGTGAAAGATCCGAGATTCGATCTCATTTGTTGACCGTTCCGCCAATATTATCGCACGCAAAGTTGATAGTAATAATACCACAACGCTAAGGTCAGTGGGTATATTTTACTACATAATACAGAAGAAAGAACGAGCGTAGCCAATCGCCTGAACGGTAGAGCCTTTGATCAACACGCCAATGAACCTCTCTCGCTGCATCACGTCGAACTAGTTATATCTGGGAGAATACTAAGGGGTCTGAACTTTTCGTCGACGATCGTGATCGGTTCCTTTGCCACTCGATCAAGGCAACCATCAGAACTTGAACATTGATCAAGTCAGCATCAAACTGCTCAGAAGGCATACAAAGGCGACCTACCACGTCGGTGAGTGATGTGGTTAAATCCAGAATGAAAACCACTCATACTCACGCATGATAGCCAGGGGCAGCCTCTGCACTCTTTCGTCAGCACGCAAAAGATAGGACATTTTTCACTGTCAGCATCACTGGCAGATATCGATACTGTCAAAGCAGTAACGACGGCGAGGACGAAGGAGAAATGCATTGTTGGTGAGGATGTGATATTAGATCGAATAAATCTGAAGTGGATGGTAGGAAGACACCTTGCTTTTATGTGCTAGATATTGCTCTTCATGACGATGTAGGAAGAACCAATCCACCTGACATCCCCTTTCGAACAGATGATATCTGCAATTACAGCAGATTGCCACCTAAGATCTACCTTGTGAAGCAAAGTTCATCAGCAATCTGGCCTGGAACAATATATCACCTTGCGAAAGCAAGGTCAATGCCAGCTCGCAACAAGCCAGGCAACGTGTTAGCCTCAGCATGATTACAGGCCTAGAGCGTGTCGTCAGCTCACCGTGACAAGTAAAAGGACGCACATGATATATCATAGGCCGATATGCATGGACACGATGCGTTGGTAGAAGCGCGTATCCTCACGAACCGCTCTCTGGCTATCTTGTCATAGAAAATCTTATAGAACACGGCCAGGCGTTGCGCAGTGCGATCCCCGACACTACAAAAGGTGCCAATAATGCTCTTCACCGCAAGGAACTGTAGGCTAGCCGCCAAGTGTATCACTTCGTCAGGAGTGATGGTCATCGTGGGGGTGTCCCAAACAGGGGAATGCAAATTCGTGCCGAGACACCATTTGTATGGAATCAGTACCACCACTTGCATTAGCCGTTCAGGACCAGGAAAATTCCAGATGGGCTTTCTTCGCTATCATATATTTCCATCTCTGCACAGTCAAGACTTTTCAAATTTGGGATGCCTTTCAGCATGCGATGAAAATTATATCGCCAAGGGATGGATATTTCACTCGGTCCCTCGCATAGATTCTATACGATTGTCAATAATATTCCTGCTATGAAGTAAGGACGGGTATTACTAACCCGAGTGAGGAAACCCGTCATGATTTCCTCAACATGCTCTGGAATTTGTCCGTGTAGTCGGTTTGGGCTCCAAATCATGAGATCAATTCCCACGTTCATCACAGGCAAGTTCCGAACGTGTACACAGGATTCAGGCTATCGCACCAGGTCCGGGAGCTAGAAATCTCAATATATCGACAATGAAGTGACTTTTGGACAACGAAACTGGTAACTGTCATCGCCTCGCAGCTCCCCCCACGATATGTTGTAGGAGAGGCTGAAAGCTTTCTGTTGTACATTTGAAAGTATCTGTATCACTATACCTTATCGAACCACACTTCAGCTCGGTCTTTCACAGTCGTATGTGTTCGCTCCCTCTCCGTGAGTTGACCAACCAGCCCGACCAAGCCAAACCCAACAACCTTTCCATCTTCCACGACAAACTCTGCTGTAGCCTGGGACGTCCCTATTTCCGCTGTCTCGAATGGCGTACTGTCTCGTCCATACCCTTCAGGGAACAACGAGGTGTACTGCACCGAGAACGTATTTCCAGACTGATGCACAGCCCGAATATGAGATGCCCATACGCGAGGCCAGGCTGCGAGCAGCTGAGGCGAATTAGGAGCACTTGACTGTGCTGCATCCACTGCAGTGAAGTCGGAGATCACATCTCGACAATACGAGGAGCTGCTGGAGGGACTGCAAAAGGAGAGGACGCCGTATCCGGGGTTGGCGTATGTGCCCGAAAATGCTTCGACTGCAAGCTGCAAGCCAACGACGCCTTCATGTTGAGGCGTGATTGCTTTCTTCTCAGGCATGCTGGGTGAATCAATGACATGTAAGCAAAGACAAAAGCAGCATTGGACAATGAAAAGAACGAACATCAACGGTGAAGGCTGCGACCGCAGGTGCAGAGCAGCATCAATTATGCGGTTAGAGATATTCATCACAGGCGTTGCTCGATCGCCCCCGTTGGCAAAAAACTACAACTCCAACATCATCATCTGGAAGGAATGAGACCAGCGTGGAGAGACCTGGAATTGATCCCGAGTGATATACGACCTAATCCTCTGACATCAGTAATCGTGGGAATGAACGAATGAACATTTGTTACATCATGTCCGAGGTACGAGTTTCGGAACCATCCCATCCCATACCCCTGAATCGAGTGTTCAGAATCATCTGGGGCGTTGATAGATACGGAGTACGACTGCGATGCATTTCCATGCACAGACAGCGGTATGACTGTAACGTTGTCGTGCACACCCTTATTAAGCCACACCGCAACCCATTTCGACTGGACGACGACGACAACACTATCAGTTAGTGAAATATAATGAAGGTGAAAAGAACTTACCATGTCTATGGCGTTCGAGATTACACCACCTGGACCGGCCTTCAGCATCGCCATCTCTTCTGTGAACCACTCAGGCAGGAGCCTGCCACTGCCAGTCCATCCCTGTGTGAATTTTCCCGTCTTCCCAGCTTTTGCTGGTGAGAAGGTGGAAGAGAACATTCCTAGGGGCGTGAATATCCGATCCTCCACAAAAGAGGTGTAGGTTTGTCCGGAATAAGTTTCGATGATGTGTGAGGCCACCATGAACATCTGTTCGTATCTTGTAAGAAAGGATTTCGCGGTTTTGCCCATTCTACGTTACCTGGTTGTTGTATGACCACTGTTCCCGCAGTTCAAAAGCTGGTCTTAGATAGCGTAACCGCATTACAGCATCTTTCGCACTGTCGTATGGTCCATACGAGTAATCATGACTGATTCCTGCTCAGTAGAATCCTGTTCTGGAGCGAGGAAATTGTGTAAAGGCTTACCGAGGAAGACCCGAAACATGAGACAGGATGTCCTTCATATTAGCTTTCTTGGACGCCCATTCATCCATCAATTGCCATTCTCCCGGAAGAATGTCTTCTACTGTGGAGTGCCAATTAAATTCCTTCAGATCGGGGGGAAGCGGCGTGACGTTTCTTCCGTGTTCGAAGTCGTCCATTAGAATACCAAGAGCGGTGGCGCAGAATGCCTTGGACACGGAGGCCATATGAAATAATGTCTATAAACGAGGTTTCAGATTTCATACTGGTAGAAACTTGAGTAGTCCGCACATCCTCTGTTGTCTGCTGCCCGTTCTCGGACCTGTTTCCCCATGAATGAAATTCCGGTTCTCCATACCTCGGGACAACTGCGACAGACAGTCCAGTAATGTTCCAAATGTCAAGGATCTCTTGAATGGAGTTGGAAAGCGCCGGGGTGATAACCTGACCATTGTTTACACTGACGGAATCAGTTGGGAACGATAGCTGAGAAAGATGGGCGAATGGCTGGCTCAAGAAGCCTAACGCTACACTCAACAATCTAGCCATATTGTTGGGAAGGGGATGGCAAAATGGACACTCTGTAACCTGCCTTGTGTTCGAGTGGGACTAATAACATCGTGACCCTGAGACATGGTGAAACGTAAGATAAGGAGGCTGGCACCATATAAATATCTTCCTCACATGACCGTCTCGAAGTCGGACGATCCTGTGTGGGCGCTGATATCTGTCCATAACTTGTGAGGATGTCTTGCGCGGTTTTTCCCATTCGACGTCACCTAGTTGTTGTATATCGGCATCCCTTCAAAAGCTAGGATGCGCATCTGCACTGCCGTGGAGTTTCAGGAGTCGTATGAACAAGATTAGAAGGCCATCAGCTGGTCTTCCCCATGGGACCTTCTCGAAGCTGAATTCGATTACAGAAGGTATATACATAGGCACTGAATGGTGAACGCTAAAAGCATGACCCGCATACGGAGGACCGTCTGCCAGTCGCTGGGCTTGAGCTCGAGTCCGAAATGTGGAACTCTAGTATTTTACTTGCGCAAATTATCTTTCCACAGGAGTCGGGCAGATAACAAGTAGCTCACCTCAAGTCGGAGCGACGTCCCTGTTTCTTTTGATAGGAAGGATCTGGATTCGAGACATACGTGGGCCTTGATGGGCTTCGATAGTACCTCGGCGTCTCAGCGTGTCACGGGTAGTGATCACCAATAGGTAATAGGTTCCACGTCCTGTGACATGGAGCCTATTTCGTGAATTTCATACCGGTTCAAGCGCTTATCGGTAGTAGCGTTCGTAGACATTTTCAAAACGCCCGGTGAAAGTCTTTGCAGGCGGCTAAATCGGATCTGGCATGGCCTGTTCGAACGGTCCTAATGCTTTAAAAAGTTACCTTCAACGTACGTTCGTCAACTTGAAGTGGGCTTCAGTGGTGGACGTAGACCTACGTAGAAGAAGTGATTGAATCGTACTTGGCGGTTGGGAATTGACAGCTGGGCATTATGTCATTTCTCGATTTAGAAGTGCATGTTCGACGCGGCGTGATGAATCATTTGCCTCGGCTCAGAGTTATCGAGAGGCGCTCTAGGTTAGCTGCCCACTCCACTCCTTTAAGTCTTCTACTGTAACGTTTTCACTACTGCCTTGTACTATAGGCCTTACTTTTTGTTGTTGCCTCTGACCTCCTTGCCTTCGTTTTGGCCTCTCACACTCAAATCATTTCCGCGTGTAGTAGACTTCTCTCGCCATGCATAGCAATCATTTCCACAAGTATGGGACTGCATGTGCCTTCTCTTCCTCGCTCACACAATGTTATATTTGCAGGATGATGGCCATGCCTCGAGCCAATTCAAACTGCGAGCCTGCTGACCCAGACAACACCCTTACAGACCGCCTTAACACACTTCTCAACTCTTCGGGTTCAGGATACGTGTTGAACCTATGTCCAAGCACGCAATACCTCATACAAGCCCCCATCCTTTTTGCGGCATCCAATCAAGAGATCAGTACTCTTGGATATCCCACCGATGACAGTCGAGCTGTCTTAGTAGTCAATGGCCCTGTGTCAAATGGTACCGGCCATACAACAGCCGTCGTCGGCAGTTGCGCGAATTGCGACGGAGTGAGGTTGCGGAACGTGCAGGTAAAACCATGGACACTTCATCGCTTCCCTCGCCCTAATTATCTCACAGATAAATGGTACACGGGGTGGCGCGCCTCCCATCTCAGGAGGCGCAAATATTGAAATGGGCGGTCCGAACTCGGATCAGCTTATCGAATACGTGCATTCTTATGAC
The DNA here is from genome assembly GCF_016628075.1 of Suillus paluster. Taxonomy (NCBI): domain Eukaryota; kingdom Fungi; phylum Basidiomycota; class Agaricomycetes; order Boletales; family Suillaceae; genus Suillus; species Suillus paluster. The sequence continues at coordinate 124,996 of NW_024537602.1, forward strand.
CCCAGAGGCTGGTCATGTCTCCATGTCGCTGAGGGATCATTGAATTGCAATAACGTCACGGTCCAGAACAATGATATTGGACCCGCCGGATCCGATCTTTTCCAGCAGTGGGCAGATGGAATTAGTGTGGCTTGCCAAAACAGCCTTATTCGTAATAACATGATCAATAATCCGACGGATGGAGGCATTGTACTCTTTGGCGCTCCTGGGACTCGCGTTGAAAACAACACCATCTGGGTCGAGACTGTAAGTGTACAAATTCCATGCTTTTCTGTTGGTTCTTAACGGCGATGCAGAATACATTACTCGGAGGAATCAACATGGTCGACGTATCACCCTTTAGTGGTGATTATAAGGGGGTCGTGGTCACCAACAATATCATTGCTGGTGGGTTCGCCTCTGATCCTGCCACAGGGTCGGCGACCAAGGGTACAAATAACGAAGATGTCGTCATAAAGTACGAGGAGTCACCTTATTTTTTTTATAAAGGTGCTGACAAGAACGACTCAGAATCGGAATTGCAATTGGTCCCCGCACCTGGTTCGGAACCGAGTATCTCAATAACGTTAGCACTGGCGGAACAGTGCTCGACAACCAGCTCACTGGCGCATTCAGCTACGGCATTGCCATCTCGTCTGCAACTAATTTTACGGTGGAGAATAATGTCCTTGTTGGAAACACTTCTTTTATTGGGGCGCGGGGTCCGAACTGCACTACTGGCGACCCGACACCTTCTCCTGCAGCGTTTGTCCTTGATATCAACACCACCTCGAAGAGCACGACCCAGTCAGACTTTCAGGATAACACGAATGGTGACAGTTTGACTTGTGTTCTCCCCCCTGCCGGCGGAGACTATTGGCCATACGGTGGAAACCCAGGCTCATCGTCCCCGCCTGTTGGTCCTCCCGAACCCTCGCCTTCGACGAGTAGTCATTCATCAACCGGTGCAATAGTTGGTATCGTGCTAGGCGTCATTGCTGGCATCCTCTTTGTGGCCTTACTTGCATGGTATATCCGCAAGTGGGCCCTAAAGCGCACAGCGGATCGCTCTCACTTCAGGGCTACGCGGCAAGCCCCGAGGGGATATATTCAGAGTAAGGAACAATTCTGAGTCTCCTGGACATACTTGCCTGCATCTATCTGCTTTTTTCCTGCCCGTCCTGTTTATTACAACACTTACTTTTTCCCGGCCAATGACGATAGATTACCCGGTGTTATTGCATTCTACCTGTGATTATATCGACACGCTACCTCTTATATTAGTGTATATTGCCGAGTTGTACATACCCTACCTTCACATTGCTACCCATAGAATTCACAACCCGAGCCTTGAACAGTTTTCCCGGCCTGCCTGAAGATAACATTGTGGAAGCTCCAGAATGACTAAGCAGACTGAAATAGTGGCGCGGGTGGTTTCTAATTCCATTGCCCGCAACTCTACACGATTAAGTCGTTTGACGCAAGTTCAGTCGCAAGTGTGTTTAAGTCTCAACTTCACGCAGTCATGACCACGGAGAAAGGGTAAATACAACCTTCAGTCATCGAATAACCATCTAACTGACGTTGCTCTAGGTATCTTGGGGTTACGCCGCCAATCTCGACTGCTGAATCGACCGAGAGGGAAAAGGAGGTCACAGCGACCTTGATGGAGGAGCTGAGAAGACAGAATACTTTCGAGAGCGTGGATGAGGCCCGGCTCAGGTAGGATCAATGCTTTTTTGCTTTCGTTGGACATCGATGCGCGAACCAAAAGTCGGCTCGCCGAGAACCTCGTGGACACTGCGCTATCACAGAAGATGATTGGATACGCATTTCATGGTTCTTGGGTTGTTCCTAGTGTCTAGCCTTTTTAGTCTATGCCTTTGGAGAGGGAGGCGATACTGAGGACGCTTTCGATTTTCGCAGGGAAACGGTGCTTGGACGTGTAGCTGCCGTCGTCAAAAAATTTGTGTATGAGGTGTCATTGTCTCGCGGACTTTCGGAAGCGGCAGCGAACGCTGCTGGGGGGAAAATATTTACCTTCGGTTCATATCGTCTCGGCGTTCACTCACCCGGGTCCGATATTGATACACTTTGCGTTGTTCCTAAACATGTATCCCGCGAAGACTTTTTTGAAGTCTTCGAGAAAATGCTTGTCAAGGTAGAGGATATTACGGAGGTATCGGTAAGTTTTATCCAATAGTGATTACTTCTGCGACTTGGACTGATGATGATATATTAGGGCGTTCCAGAGGCATACGTTCCGATTATCAAGGCCAAAATCTCAGGGGTACCATTAGATTTCCTGATGGCTCGTCTGGCGCTGTCATCTATACCAGATGATTTGTCACTGAAGGATGACAATCTCTTGCGAAATCTAGACGAGCGATGTGTGCGAAGTCTTGGAGGTAAGGCCTGCGTTTCGTATCGTTTAACGATATTCATCGTGCACAGGTTCACGGGTGAATGATGAGATTCTGCGTCTGGTGCCCCATGTTGAGGTCTATCGAGATTCACTTCGATGCATCAAGCTCTGGGCCCAACGTGAGTGGTTCTGCTGGATGACTTGGGGCGAAGGGCTTTATTTATACACCGCATTCAGGGAGAGCCATCTACTCGAATGTAAACGGGTTCTTGGGCGGTGTCGCATGGGCAATCCTTGTTGCCCGAATATGTCAACTGTATCCTAATGCTACTGCGGGGGCAATCGTCAGCCGATTTTTCATCATCATGTACCAATGGTGCGCCTGCTCATGGAAGTGCTTTTTGGTGTGCGTGTATGCTATTGATGTCCAGGTCATGGCCGCAACCGGTGTTGCTTAAACAAATAGAAGAAGGCCCACTACAAGTTCGCGTATGGAACCCAAAGGTATCCCTCATTTCTTGTGGTGAATCAGGCGCAGAGCCTTATACACATTCGTAGCTTTATCCTGCAGATCGATCGCATAGGATGCCCATCATCACACCCGCATATCCTGCAATGTGCTCGACTCACAATGTAACAGCATCGACACAGATGATCGTCACTGAAGAGTTCAAGAAAGGTGGGTTTACTGTTCCTTTAATTCTGCCTTTTGTGGTATTCTCAAGGGTATATAGGAGCAGACATTGTGGATAAGGTTATCGTCGGCACGGCAAGTTGGTCAGAACTTTTCCAGAAACACGACTTCTTCCACAAGTATCGATATTACCTTCAAGTTATCGCCTCAACGGGCGGCGCTGATCTGCAGATCAAATGGTAAGAGTTTCTTTCGTCGTATGTTCGGCAAGTCTGCAAGTCATGTTTAGGGCAGGAACCGTCGAGTCTCGGATACGGCAATTGGTTATGAAGCTTGAATACGTTGATTCATTGATTCTCGCGCATCCATTCATCAAAGGCTTTGATCAAGTCTCACATTGTATTACGGAAGAGGAGGTCAGACAGGTTGCACAGGGACAGATCTCCGATGCTATCGCCAAGCGAACGAAAGCTGACATTGAAGGTGTCGACGGTTCCAGTACAGTGCACTCGACAACCTTCTATATTGGTCTTCTGATTGAACCCAAGCCCCGTGCGTCATCAGTTCCTATGCCGTTTCATCTGGGATATTTGCGGCTCATCACGTTTCTATTTTGAAGTTGGCGCCGTGGGCCCGCGGAGGCTCGATATATCATACCCAACCACCGAGTTTACAAAGCTCGTCAAGATGTGGGAGAAGTACGACGAGGATTCGATGGGTATTGTGGTGCGGAACATCAAAAGGTCGTGCAATTTGATGGGCAAGTGACCGCTTCCGATCTCACTCATTTCATTAGTTCTGCTCTTCCCGATTACGTGTTTGATGAAGGCGAGCGGCAACCAAAGCAGGTACTGAAGCGTCCGAAGACAGGCAAAGTGGGTGGTTTGGGTATTTGCTTGAGCATGACTGACCTGCATTACGCTGTATGTGAAGGGATCGGGCAAGTCACACAATACCTCGCCTGATATGCCCAACAAGAAGAGACGGTTGGTACACACTCTTTCACATGTTTTTACCATTGATCTCGCGTGGCTACGCGCTCAGCAGATCGGAGATGACACAAGATAGCGAGAATGGTATTCCGGGCTTGTCGTTCTTGAGTGGACCTCTACATGGCGAAACCAATGGCCTATATGCTCCTATCAACAGGGCTGTTAACGAAATCAAGACTCCTCAACTTCCTCTCGGTGAAAACGCTGCCGTCGCCACGGGAGCGCAATAGAAAGATGGTCGCCTCCCTGGTCCCTTGAACAACTTCACCAAGCTCTAGCTCTGCTCCAGCTTGCTCGTTCTGGGGGCCACAGACCAGTAGCCCAGTCTTTATTGTCATGGCCATCCTGCAGGTGTTTGGTTTATTTATCCATTTTTCTACAGGGACCGAAGCACATGGCGAGATGCACTGGGCAAACGTCCAGACCTCAACAGCGCAGTTCAGTGGGATGAGTGCTTCACTTATGTCCGTTGGCTTTTTTGTTGCATCTCCCTTCCCAGAGTCCGCGCTACTTTTCACTTTAATACTCTTCCCTTGGCACTCAAAGCTTCAAGTTTGGCAGCGTCAATTTTCTCTTCGTATTTCAGCATTTTAAAATCCAGAGACACAAATTTGTACCGTAACTTACGCATGAACTATAAATTTTCCGCGACGTAGAACGTGTGCGTAAGTAAACAACCGTGGTCTGTGAAATATCTCAAGATGAAAAGCCGCTGGCATAAATTGAGTTGCTATCATTCCCAGTGTTCTGCAAAACTTTTAGCAAAACTTTTGTAGCTCCTCAATCACCTCACATTTTCTTTCGCAAATTTGCACCATTGTGGATTCGTATCTCTTCTACGTAGCTCTCATTTTTACTCATTTTTAGGACGATGTGGTGTAGTGTCGGAGGAAACCCGAGAAAATCCAGTCACGGGTTGTCACACCTCGCCACAGTACCGGCGTAGCCAACTTTTACTCTCCGCAGCGACTAGGTTGTCGGGTTTGTGCGAAATAATGTGGAGGAGATTGAATTTCTTACACATCCCCCCTGTCTGATGTCACGTTGCCGCATTCGCCGTCAATTCTACCACCATAGCACCTCAACGCAAGAGAATCATCTCTATCGAATTTGTGTTCTGGCATCCCTACAAGATGATCCTCGTGCTCCGGGTAAAACTTTACGAATACCTTTGCAGGATCTTTGGGATCTGGGTGATTTGTATTCGAGCAAGGTTGCAAAATACCACTATTTCATCTCTCGCAGTTGCAACATCCAAGAAACTTTCGTTCTACTTGTACAATACATAATTTATAGGTACTCTGCATATGCCTGAATTTTTCAGACGCCAGTCGAGTACGATGTTGAAATGCTATAAACCTTTTGCATATTAGGTACCCTGTGCAGAGTACTGGATATGATAGTATAAATACAGTCATGGATCAACGATGTAGTGGGAGATGCCTTGACGAACTACCAACTGCATCCACAGGTGTCCGGGAGGCCCGAGGCCAATTGGGGTTCAAACGCGGGAAATCACGTTCTATCCGCGGTGAATCTGGATCGCGGACGCCCATCTCGAGTTTTGAGCCCAGTGCTTCAAAGTTGAGACCCGCGCCGAGCTTGAATTCGTCTGATTTCCAGAGGCGCTGGTAGATGTAGGATTCGCCGGATTGAGAGGTGGCGGAGGAGGCGGGGGAATGTGATACGAAGGGCGTGCGAAGCCAGAAGCGGAGGCGGTGAGATGCTCCTGGAGGCGTTGAGGTTACGGGTATGGTGCTTGGTGGATGTTGGTGAGGTTATGAATGGAAATTGTGGAGGGAGAACATACTAGATCATGAATGTGACGATTTGTGGTTCGCAGTCTAGTCTAAGGTAGCAGTCTTCAAAGAGTGTTTGTCCGGCGCCTCCGGCTTCGTACTCGAAGGAAATACTATATAGGCCGACTTCTACGATCTTCCATCTACATAATTCACATCGAGTGGATTAAGATATCATGTTATGGAGAAAGTGATGCGAAGGACGAACCTTATGATGAAGCTAACGTGCGCACGACCCACGACACCCTGATATATTAGCATATCTTGCGTTGCATTTCGCAATACAGCGAATGAGGCGTCTCCAACAGATCGGAAGTCGGGGTCTCTCCCAACCCAAAGATCATTGTCGCTAAATATCCGGTGGTCGATGCCTGCAGTGTGGAGCCAGACGCGCAGGCTGTACAGACAGCCAGCCGGTAAGCTCGTTCGTGGAGGGAAGACGCTGGTAAGGGGTGAGCTTCCTCTTGAGCTTGGCATGATGTAACTTACAACACAGAGAAGTCCAGCCGCCGGGGATCTATTGATAGTCTCAGGGTGAGTGGAGCACAGAGTGCTCTCTCGACGTGACCAGCTTTCATTGAGAGGGAGAAGATGTAGTGATTTGGTTGATCTGTTTCGGGTTCAATGCTTCCACACTTCAGGTAAATCATGACGAGGGGCAAAGTGACGGGACGACGTACAGCACGGAGAACTGCAGCGGAGCAGACCCAGCTCTTAAGTTGTAGGTGTATACCACTGTCTGTTGCGTGTCCATCTGCAAAAATGACTCTGAGGGACTGATGGGGCTGTTAATAGCCACAAAGTCACAAGGATTGATACGCACTTTGAAGTAGTCGACCTTGCCGGTGCGAGTGGCGGTACAGAATTTCTACTGTTAATGAGATCCACACCGCATAGACAAAAGTCCACGAATGATATACGTTGGATCAAATAGATCAATCAGCGACGAAAGAAGCCATTCGGGGGCACAAAATTACACTCTGCTTCCCACAGGGGGTTCGTAAACGGGGAGGAAGGGTTCCTCGTCGTCTTCTCGAGCAGTAGTACTGATGCTATCCTGTCGGATCACTGACCAGAGGTTTGCATGGAGATTTGCGGGCATATCACTTGTGATGAATGATGTTAACTTTCTGTATCATATGGAAGCCTGGAGACGAACGGGTACTAGGTTAATGTCGGGACGACCGGCTTGGCGGCGAACTAGTACTAGGACAAGGCAACAACGTACTTACGGCTTTGATGCGCAACTTGTGCCAGAATCAGCGCACGGGTTTCAAGTTGGACAGCCTACCATCAAGTCTGGATTATATTTGGGTCAGCACCTCACGCGGACGGTCCACATCAGGAGCTGTGGCATGTGCTAAATCGAAGATACTTGAAATTTTCTAGGAAAGGAAAGTCATACTTTGATGCTTATTCGACATTGTCCATGGCGCTCTATCCGGCTTCACCAGCTCTGCCATCTACGGCAAATCCATACTCGCGAAGCAATCCATGACAAGCGCTGGCCTGGCTGGCAAGTCATTATAGGTATTGAAGTGCATGCTCAGATCAAGTCTCGCCGCAAGCTCTTCTCAGGTGCATTCATATCCCATTTGATGACACGTTCCCATTTAATTCGACATGCACAGAGTCATTCACATCTCGTCCGGGTGAGATACCTAATACCACTGTGTCCGCATTCGATGCCGCATTCCCTGGAACACTACCCGTACGTACGCCTACCACACCCATTCACTCGACGTGCAACCTGACTTCGCATTTCAGACATTGAACCCGAAATGTGTCGAGTTAGCAGTCAGAACAGCATTAGCATTGAACTCGGAAGTTCCATCCCGCTCGGCGTTCGACAGGAAACACTACTTTTACTCTGACCTTCCGGCAGGGTATCAAATAACTCAGCGCTACTGTAAGCTCAACTCAATTCCGCAGAATGCAAATACCCACGACCTGCTTCCATACCTATAGCTCCACTTGCCAAGGGTGGTTATCTCAAACTCTCCAAAGGGGATGTCGCAGTGGGAATCACACAAATTCAACTCGAACAGGTGAGATAGACGGAGTTTTGCATGTGGGCCGAAGCCGAAGCATCCACAGGATACAGCCAAATCTACTTTCGATGGAATTCGACGTATCTCACTTATTGACCTAAATCGAGCTGGCTCAGGGTTGATGGAAATCGTTTCAGAGCCTGATATGCGGTGACTTACTTTGGTCTACATCATTCTCATCTAGTAACTTATTCCTTTGATGGAGATCCCCCGAAGAGGCCGCAGATTATGTTCGGACATTGCAGGCCGTCCTTCGCTGTGTTGGCTCGAGTGATGGAAACATGGAACAAGTGGGGCATCTGTCTCATGTAACTTTGATTCATTCTAAATGTGATTTCATTCAGGGATCCTTCCGCTGTGACGTGAATGTGTCTGTCAACAAACATGGAGAGCCACGTGGTACTCGTTGCGAGATCAAAAACCTCAACAGTGTGAAGTTCATGATGATGGCGATCAGTTAGTGAACTGTTTGCGCAGCCATTCCGAATTACCGCTGATTTTTGTGAACAGCTTCAGAGGTCTTCCGTCATATCGAGCTGCTCGAAGGTGGCCGCTCTGTGCCGCAGGACACCAGAGGATTTGATGAAAACAAAGCCGAAACTTTCAAACTCAGAAGCAAGGAGGATGCCCCGGATTATAGATACATGCCGGACCCGAATATCCCCCCATTGCTCATATCCGAGGTAACAGCCTGCTAGTACTTCTGTTCGTGTCACCTAAACATCCATTTAGGAGTATATTGAAGCCATCCGCCAAACCATGCCGGACCTCCCTGATGCAACCCGTGCTCGTTTACTGAATCTTGGACTATCTGAGCGTGATACCGATGTGCTCATGACCGTCGACTCAGGCCACGAGGTTGGATTTGATGGCGAACTTGGAAAGGGCGCCGTTGCTTACTTTGACTCCCTCGCGCAACAAAGGGACCCAAGGGTCGTTGTCAACTGGTGTGTTTGTTTGTTTGTTCCCTGATTGTAGAAGTTATGCACATATACATTTGTATCCAGGATGACGCACGAGCTCCTTGGGCAGTTGACTGCTCGGAAGGAGACTTTCAGCGATAATCCTGTGTCTGTCGAGCAACTGGGCGAACTCATCGACCTGGTGCAGGATGGCAAAATCACGGGTAAGTCTTCTCTTATCGTCAAGTTTCATAGTTGGAAATTATCACTACCAGGGACCTCGGGAAAATCGTTATTGAAGCATATCATCGCCAATCGGTCTTCGTTAACTCCCTCTGTGCTCGTACAGGAACTTTCTCTTGAGGCTGTATCGGAAGACGATAATGCCACTATCCGAGCTTGGTGTGCCGAAGCCATTGAAAAGCTTCCTGAAGAGGCGGAAGCAGTGCGCCAAGGCAATCCTCGAGTCCTCAACAAACTGGTGGGTAAGGTCATGCAGCTCAGCCGTGGATGTGCCGATGCACAAAATGCACGCGTAGTGCTAGAAGATATTTTGCGAAGATAGCTTCCTTTTGAATGGATATCAAATAACGTATGACTTTTTACGCCGCTCAGCACAATTCAGATTCTGCAAGCCCGCCTCCATACGAATCGCCGTAGTGTGCACTACATCACCACAGAAGGCAAACAGCAAGTCGCGAACTTCGATACAACTGATTCTTTGTCCTAGAATATGACCAATGCTGTGCTCGTGTCACCCACGATAACTTTTGAGGAAAATTCAGATTTTAAATAGGGAAAAACACTCGATGTGCAGTGCTGGAGCGGAATGAGTCAAAAAGCAAAGAACGACATACAAACATAGCATTATCGGCGGCACTGTAGAGGCACCGGCCGGTATAACACATTCCACCACCCAATCTGCAAGATGCATGTGATATTTCAGTCGAGACTCATCTGAACTACTCGCAATGTTCATGCAAGGGTTCGTTACTACTGCGACAGTACCACAAGCCGAGGAAACTGGGACGGTCGTGTACGCAACGCCGGCTGGATGACTTGAGGATGGTGGATGGGATGAGGCGTTATTAACTTGACGTCTTCAATAGGACTGCCATCAATGTCGCAAAAGGAAAGTATCACGTTCAAACATCTGACACAACGTAGAGCTGAGCCCCTGTAGTTCTGTACTGTGTAGTCAGCTTGCATGTCGTCAATACAAGGCGGAACACAATTGAAGAGAAAGGGTGACCACATGTCGACGACATATTGCTACAAGTCCATATTGATAGGGTAAAAGCATGTGACTAGGGACAACAGGAAAAATAAGATAGCAGAGAATGTTAGCGAAAGCGGCTTAGGAGAAGCCACACAATCAGCCCTTTCAATGCGATCCGGCGGATTGTGGCTGTGAATTGGGGTCCGGAACATAGTCTTCATCTCGTATCAAGTCATTGTCCTGGGCAGGAGCACCCGCTGCGGCGTGGAGCTGCAAGGAAGTGCATGAGGCCTAAAAAAAACGGTAATAAAGATCAGCTAAGCGTACCAATTCGCCCCACGCGAGAGAAACACCAACAATAGGTGGCAGAGCATGACCTGCACGAACTGGCCACCAGGTGGATGAGCGGTGTAGGCCAACATTGGAGGTAGTGGTAGAGAATAATGTAGTGGGGGGTGCTGGTGTGGGTCGAGACTAACAAGATGTAAGTCGACAACGTGATTACGGCAATCAGTACTTACGTTCTCGTGGGGATCCATATGTGAACGAGCCTGGGTCGAGGCTCACGCGGAAGGAAAGCGGTTGGAAGGTAGGGTCGATGTAGCAGGGAACTGTAAAGAAACACGTCAAGCCAACTGCGAAGGAAACAGAATTAATAAACATACATCCAAAGGATCACGAGGCCGATCATTCTGAACAGCAGGTCCTGCATTCAGGCGGGAATAAGGAAGGAGTTTGCGGATGTAGCGAAGCAAAGCAGGTTGCTGTATTGCAGGCAGAGATCTTGGCGGGCGGGGGACATGAGATATAACATGCGATGTCGCTGGGCTACGGCGCACGGCACAACGTGTTGCGTCGGACTGCGATTATTGATGTAGTGGTGTAGATGAGTAAAAGAAAGGGATCGCGTGCGTTGAGTAGCAAGGAACAGATTTTCTGGCGCTTTGGTCTGCAAGAGAATGTTAGCGCACGGACGGATACATCTATGAGGGTGAACGCATACACTGAGCTGTTCTTGTTGTGCAGGCCAGATGCTAGCAATAATGTCCGGTGGAGTGTCACATATATAGATCTTGGCATCGCTCCCGACTGTGTAAGTCAGTTGGCGTGAGTCTGGCAAGAGGATAATAGTGCAGGTCCAGGAAACATCGAAGGAGGTGAGGAGATGGCGTGACTTGAAGGCCCAGAGCTTGATGGATGGTGTCGTCGTTGGAAGTACTGGCGAGGAGAGCACAATCAAATGAGAGTGTCAGATCCTTGACATATGTGGTGGCCCTTCGAAGGGAACTCCGACAGTCTCCAGTGTCGACGCGTCGAACTCATAGATTGTCATGGCGTCCGAATCGTCATCCCTGAAGCTGAATGCGCCCACGATGGATTTGTCATTTGTTGTCCAGAACACTGGCGCGTACATGCATATCCCGGAGTCGACATATTTGCTCACTCCGACATCCAGTTTCTGTGTCTGGACATCCCACACTTGAAGGCGTGTCGCCAAACTGGACTTGACTGCGAGTTTCTTCGAGTCATAAGAGAATCGAACTGCGTCTTGAATGGACCAGCGACGAGTTTGCAAGTGTCCAATCGATGGTTGATGGCACGACGCGTGAACAAACTTTACCGCCGCTCGAGCAATGGAGATCTTGGAGAAATTACGTCATCCCAAGTTGTACCTTTTATGTGAACTAGCTAGACTTGTTAACGTGGATCACGGAGTCCGGACCAGAATTGATACATGCAGTCGTGCCAGATTGGCCAGAGTGTGTCCTGGACTGCGGTGACAGAGTCCTCCGAGGCCTGTTGCGTGTAATATACAACACGAGACTAAACAACAAGTCGATCGGTCCTTGTTGCGAGCTGGCATTGACCTTGCTTAAGTTCATCTGCTGGCATTGCAAGATAGGTGGATAAGTTCTTCCTACATCGCTATGAGGAACAACTGAGCATATAAAAGCAGAGCGTCTTCCTAGTACTGTCCCTTTCAGATTTATTTGATCACATATATCATATCCTCGCAAACAATGCGTTTCTCCATCGTCCTCGCCGTTGCTGCTACTTTAACAGCATCGATATCTGCTCTTGACTACTGTCCCTTGTTTTGCTGGCCCGGTATGAGAGAATGCACAGCATGCACTCCGGGGTCTCACTGTGTGAGTATGAGTAGTTTGTGTCCTGGATTTAACCACATCACTCACCGGCGTGGTAGTTGATCCTTGCATGCAGCGGGGATAATGTGACGGTGCCACCGTGAGTCATGTTTCTGCTTTCACATCGGTGCAGTATGGTTGATGGCACGACGCGTGAGTAGTACTTGATCAATGTGTTCCGCTGGAGCAATGCAGTTCTTGGAATGGGGAGGGGCAACACCCTGCCAATTTCAATCTCCGACAGTGACTAGTCTATAAGGGATTACCACTAGTTAGGCGTTAATGGATGGTCGCATAATGTATCTACCGCTACAGCTCAAACACATCACCAGTTGCTAAAACTTGAAGGGGGACAATGGCGTGAATTCCGAATCCAATTGTATTCTTGGTGCCACTTTTCAGAAAAACACGGTTTAGAAGGGGATGCATTCCAGCACAGGAGGCAGACAAGCAAATTTTTATTAAATTCCACCAAGAATACAATGAACGAGTAAATCTAGTGTATTCTAGATGGTCATTTACACACCAGCACAACGTAGTGGGGTGCGAGCGGTAGGTCAATGATTGTGAAGATTCGCTGCTGAGTAAGCATAATAAACGCGTCGCGTCGCGTCACATCAAACATCCTGACACTCTGCAGACCCAAATGCCAGCACGATACACAAAGCACGACCGTTGGAAACCTTCGAGAAAACGGACAATAGCTCAACAGCAAGTCACATCACGCATGAAAGCTCAGAGCACTCACACAAAAGGTCTCCTGAAGGAAAACATCCCTCCTGCAGCTACAGTTTCGTCCCCCAAATTAACCCTACCTGATGCAATCCTCCCAACATCAAAGAATTTTCACGTCCGCTACAGAAATGAGCGCCGATGCCACAAGCGGACCAGGAGTCATGTTGAAAGGCTGGAGGCAAGCCTACAAGAAGCACAATCAGCTGTTGTCGGGGCTGCCTCACAGGCTCGGGCAGATCAACAGTCACTCACAGCTGCACAGACGTCACTCACAGCTGCAAAGAGTGAGGCCAAACACTTGCGAGAGCGCAATGAGATCCTCACCAAACGTAACCATGCTCTTGGTATGCGTGTTTCTCGCGCACCTCTCCAGAAAGCACATGCCATCAAGAAGGCCACTGCTCGCACTATAGCACAAACCACAAAACATACAACATTTGCCCTGAAAAACAAGAATATAATCACTGATACTGTCCGCGACACAATCTGCGAGCTCGTAGCAACACACGACGTACCAGTATCGAGTGTTCGAGGTGTCTTTGGTGTTATCGCAGAGGACATCAACAAGATGCGCGTCGCTGAGCTGGACCTGCAGATCCGCTGGCATCGCCAATTCGATTCACAAATTCCTGCAGCGAAGGACCTTAAAGGCAAGAAAGCACCGGAGAAAAGGGCCATTCTGGCAGCTGCAGCAGAGCGGCTTTCTAGTGGGGAAGTAGGACCCAACACTGACGAGGCTGCGACGATGCAGGAAATTGAGGGACATGACACCACCAATGTTGGGGCTCTCTTAGGGGACTCCGATGAAGAAAATGACTCGTAGACGGCCGCTCCTCTTAAAATTTGATAGGCTCGTATAATCCACCTCATCTATAGTTCTTGCTGATGGCTCGGCGACCTAAATTCTTGTCGTGTAGGTGTTTGGTTACATGTCTACACCATCTCGTACTTTATTGACCACGTATTTCGCCGATACTTGATTACATAATATCACACTTTGTTTGGTGGCGCTGCGCCTCCCCACTTGGAATACTTAGTATAAGGTTATGAGTCTCGGACGTGTCTTGGCTTTGATTGTTTCAATTTATTATCACGAGCTCTTTGCAGCATGGCCGGGTATTCAAGTAGCTACGACTCCTTAGTAATCACCAGGCTGGTATCTAGTCACTTACGTGCGAGAATGCATCTCTTTCCTTGTGCCGTCATCACTTCGACCTGCCGTCACAAGCAAATGTCCCTCACCAGTACATGTCTCACATTCCTCATCAACCCCTGCAACACAACATGGGCCAGGGAAGATGAACCTAAGTCGATCAGATAAGGTTGACTGACAAAATTCTGCACCAATTTCTCAAGGAGGATGGGTGGCGTATGAAGGAGCCATGGAATTCTGTCTATGGCCCCGGGGGTGAACGGTATGACGCGTCAGATTTTATCATCTTACCTGTGCTTATCGTTGTTTATAGCGGATACATTTTAGATCACTCGGCACAACTGCCAACCCCGGTCTTGTGCACGATGAGTGGAGGTCTTGAGACCTTCTTCATTAACTTTTTGCACAAACCTTCGCCCAAAGAGTGCTGCTAAGCCCGTACTGAAGCCTTGGCTCACAAGAGATAGAAGTGTGGCCCAGGTCAGCGTGCTTTCACCTATTGACCTTGCTTCACGAGGTAGACCTCAGGTGACAATCTGCTGGCATTGCAGGATAGGTGGATAAGTTCTTCCTACATCGCTATGAGGAACAACTCAGCATATAAAAGCAGAGCGTCTTCCTAGTACTGTCCCCTTCAGATTTATTTGATCACATATATCATATCCTCACAAACAATGCGTTTCTCCATAGTCCTCGTCGCTGCTGCTACTTTAACAGTATCGATATCTGCTAGTGACGCTGACGGCTGTCCCTTGATATGCATCCCCGGTTTGAGAGACTGCTTATGGTGCAGTAAGGGGTCTCACTGTGTGAGTATGAGTAGTTTTTGTCCTGGATTTAACCACATCACTCACCGGCGTGGTAGGTGTTCTTCATTTGCAGCGGGTAGTATAATAAAGTGTGATCGTGAGTCATGTTTCTGCTTTCACATCGGTGCAGTATGGTTGATGGCACGACGCATGAGTAGTTTTAGTATCTGAGTTGATCAACGTGTTTGCTTCTTTACTGCCGCTGGAGCAATGCAGTTCTTGGAATACTTAGCATAAGGTTACGAGTCTCAGACGTGTCTTGGCTTTGATTGTTTCAATTTATTATCACGAGCTCTTTGCAGCATTGCAGGGTATTCAAGTAGCTACGATTCCTTTCACAAGCAAATATCCCTCACCAGTATACGTCTCACATTCCTCATCCACCCCTGCAACACAACATGGGCCAGGGAAGATGAGCCTAAGTCGATCAGATAAGGTTGACTGACAATTTTGCACCAATTTCTCAAGGAGGATGGGTGGCGTATGAAGAAGCCATGGAATTCTGTCTATGGCCCCGGGGGTGAACGGTACGACGTGTCAGATTTCATCATCTTACCTGTGCTCATCGCCGTTTATAGCGAATACATTTTAGGTCACCTGGCACAACTGCCGACCACGGTCTACAGCGCCCTTATTCGTGTACCGAAATGGTTCATGTACACGATGAGTGGAGGTCTTGCGACCTTCTTCATTAACTTTTTGCACAAACCTTCGCCCCCAAAGAGTGCTGCTAAGCCCGTACTGAAGCCTCGGCTCATAAGAGATAGAAGCGTGGCCCAGGTCAGCGTGCTTCGCAGAGGCTTGCGTTCGCATTTTTAAGCTAGGATTCGCTGCAAGACTTGCTAGTCGCCCGCCGAGAAAAGTTTGGGAAATGTAGGCGGTGCAACGTTGCTCTGTGTTGCTTGAATCTGAAACTTGAGCGAGTTATGGTTAATAGTTGATGACGTGGTTGGTGTGCGGCATCACTAGTCCCGCGCACACGACTTTTTTCGCATAACATACCTTCTTGACACCGCCAGTGATGTCCATGCTTGTTCGCTCAATGCTGCCCAGAACCTTTGCTTCCGTAACTGGTCGCGATATCTTGCATTCTGCATTGTAAGGGAAGCACAATCCAAAAACCTTTCTTACCCCTCATGAAGTTTTGCTACGCAATATGTGCCAGGTGGACGTACGTTCATGAACGCACGAGACGAGCTCACTCTTGTGCTCGACAGCGATTTTAAAGGGCACAATCAACGACCCTACGGAGTTCCCTCCTTCATCAAGGACGAATGGTTCGTATCACTGGGCTTTCGAGCGACTTCTTGCGGCCTTCCTCATTCCCATGACCGCAGCTGCTTTCGTGACTTCTGGATCATCATGTCCCGTCCTCGACGAATTACCAGGTATTAGCTTAGTGATGCGCTCTCATTGGGGTGCGTGGCCATTAACGGTGGATCTTTGCGAGAATCTGACATTGGCTTCTTCATGCTAGTTCGACTTAATGACGTGCACAAACGCAAATTCCCCATCATTAGCCCTATCATGACTGGGACACTAAGATCAACGACGGTCGGTGTGCTCGTCAGCGTGTATCAGTTCCACACCAATGATATTGGTACGATCAATATTCCTATCTTTCATCATCCGACTTAATTTCCTGTAGGCTCGACGGAGCTGATTGCGAAGGTCTGGACTGCATTAGATCTGACACAGGGTGGGCAGAGTGACTTCACGCGTGGTAGGCCCGTCGCCCGAGGCGACTTTTACACTGTATTGGACGTGGAGACTCATAGAGACCTATGCACGCCTGCCACACAATATTATACATGCGCATTTTTGTCAAAATAGGCACGACAAGGGCAAAGTCTACAAGTCCCTACAGCTAGATATCGCACAATGATTGAACCAAGCCCTGGACCACTATGTCTTCCACTCCTGAGCCGACCATCCGTGCCTTCTCGAGGAGATCGTGTTTCAGAGAGGAAGCGCACCTCGCGCGATACAGTACAGCATTTTTGAGGTTGATGTATGCCTGATGTGCGTTTAGCATGTCGAACCCGACTACGTCCGCGAGTTCGTGTGAGTTTGGAAATATGTCGGAGAAGAAGGGAGACCCACCGAGATAAGTAGCAAGCCGTGGTCGTGCACTATGAACGCGTCCAAGAATCTTCGCAGTCTCCACTCCAAATGCTATGCCTGCAAATCGGAGACGCGTTATCTAGTCACGTCTCAGTTTCGCTGGGGCTCGCTGCATCATTGATCAAGACAGCCAAACAAAAAGAAGGTGATGCAGAGTAGATGACGAGGTTCTAACTTCGGCACCATCCAATCTGCAAGATGCTGTAATCTTTCGGGCGCAGAACTGTTCACAAGGTTCGTGTACATATTCATTACGACAGTGCCAAGAGCTGATGAGGCCGACAAGGCCATGGAATCCAAGCTGTCATGGATCGACTTGATGTTGGTAGCGAGGATGATGAATGGGATGAGGTATTATTAGTATTGTCGTCGATGTCGTGGAAGGAAAATAGTCATCTGGCACACGGCATAGTTGGACCAAAGTAGTCTATCCATAGCTGGTTTGGAGGTCACTGGGAAGTCGAAGTTAGTTGGCGCGCGATGGCTGCAGCTTAAAGTTGCTGGAGGACTGGTTTGGGGTAAGACAGCCTGAGCCAGAATTGTAGGTGACGGTTCGAACTTCGGTAGAGAACTGGTTGCGTCTTAAGAATCACGTGACGTGGTTATCATCAAGCGTGCCCGTCCTATAACTTAGACTGGTACTTCCAGAGGTGGCTTGACGCCGCTCTTCTCATCTAATATCTCTGTAGGGTCAATTTGTGGTGTAAACCGCAGCCAAAGTCATGGGTAAGTCGTTCACGCACAGTCAAAAATGCCTACCTGACTCATCTCAATCTTGCAGACACCGCTGTGGCAAAACAGCTTGTTGACAAGATTTATGAGAAGAGAAAGGCGGCTGCTCTCGAATTAGAGAAGTAATTTAGCTCGCTTACAGTTAATAGTAATGTGTTGAGCGTTCTCTCAGACAGATTCGGGAATGCCATCAGCAAAGTGACCAGCGCCGTATAAACCAGATCATCGAACAGCTTGTGGATATGTTCAGCAATCCGTCAAATCCCCTTCACATCAGGAATGGAGGACTCATTGGCCTTGCTGGTACAGCTATTGCCCTTGGCGTGGACGTTGCACCGTACATGGAGAAATTCATCGAACCCGTTCTCGCATGTTTTACCGACCCAGAAAACAGAATCCGGTATTTCTCCGCCGAATGTCTCTATAACATAGCCAAGGTGTCCAAGGGCGAGGTTCTTGTTTACTTCAACCCTATATTCGACGCCCTCAGTAAAGTGCGGTAGCTCCTCGTCAAGTTTTGCATTTCGACTGAGTCGAACTTCTCAGCTAGCCGCTGATTCAGAGCTGTCGGTCAAGAATGGGGCGGAGCTGCTTGATCGACTTCTGAAGGACATCGTGGCCGAGACAGCTTCGGTGTATATTCCACAGTATGCAGAGACGGAGAGGATCCGCGACCAGTTCGATCCTCAGGAGCAGAGTATTCTCGTCGCTTACCCTGATGACCGATCCTTAGGAGAAAACATACCTACTCAGAAGAAGGCCTTTTCCCTCGCGCGCTTTATTCCACTTCTGCAAGACAGGATATATGTCCTTAGTCCTTTCACAAGGAGCTACCTCGTGTCTTGGATAACCGTGCTCGACTCGGTCCCAGAGCTCGAACTTATAACATACCTCCCAGAGTTCCTGGACGGCCTCCTGTCAGTCTGAAAGGTTTGTGTTCCAAGTTCTTTGCTGATGCACTCGTCCAGGAAGTACTTGTCAGACCCCACCGAGGATGTGCGCGTGGCCACAGAGAACATTCTTGCCGACTTCCTGCGTGAAATCAGAGACGTCAGCATGGTTCGCCAACGCAAAGAAGAACACGCAGAGTCCTTTGATCTACGACGCTCGGATGAGAAGCTTCCTGATATCACGATGTCTCACTCTGAACGTGCACTTTTCATTCCTGAGAGTGACTTTGCTCATGATTGTGACGGAGAATATAGTTTGAAGGATGAGCACAAATCAGAAGACTACCGTGGCACTGGAGGTAGGCATTGATGAAGCGCATTCATTGAAGCTACTCACTGTTCACGCAGCCTTAGTTCCTGGGCAGGGTGTACGGATAGACTATGCAGCTATCATAGAAATTCTCATACAACAACTTGACAACCAACGTGAGCTGCTTCCTTCTAATCCAAATGCATTGTACTTATGCTTGCGCATGCAGATGACGAAATTCAACAATCTACGGCCCTTCGTTGGCTTGCCGAGTTCTTGACCTTCGTGCCCGACGTCATGGTGCCCTTCACGCCTCGCCTTATCCCTGCCATCCTCCCTAATCTAGCACACCATGTCCCGATGATCCAGTCAGCTGCACTACGAACTAACAAGCTACTTTCGAGCGTCATCCAAAACCTCCCTGGACCAGCGGAGGGCCCGTCCCGGCAGAACACAGCGGACAAGCCGATTGTGTTCACAAGCTCACCAACCCCAACTCCTCAGTCACTGCAACCCTCACGGCCAACTGTACAAGCGCCGTCTGGAGATGCCTCCTCTCCTGAGCCAATAGGCGATAACCAGCCATCATCTTCATCCGATAAGACAACTTTGATTCAGCGGCCTCGCTCAGGAACAAATCAAACTGTCGTTACGGAATCTTCGAGCAGACCTCAGTCACGCATGTCATCAAATAGTACACCGGGTGCTCCTCCACCTGCCCCTGTTCCAGTGCCTCCTTCGCCCGTACCGGAGGAAGCAGATCGGTTTAATTACCAGGCGACGGTGAACGAGCTGACGATACAGTTTTTGAGCGAGCATGAGCAAACCAGGGTTGCTGCGCTGAAGTGGCTTATCATGCTGCATCAGAAAGCACCAAAGAAGGTGTGCTTGAACTTGTCTGGGGATGTACGAACTGAGAAGATTTCCAGATTCTCGCAATGGATGATGGTACTTTCCCAGCATTACTGAAGACTTTGTCGGATTCGTCCGAAGAGGTACTCTAATGGCCATCGATTTGCATCGCGCGGCTCATTCTTTCGTTAGGTTATCAAACATGACCTGCAACTCCTCGCGCAAATATCCTCCTCCTCGGAAGAGAGCTACTTCAAGGTCTTCATGATGAACCTTCTCGAGCTCTTCAGCACAGACAGGAAGCTTCTTGAGGCCCGCGGCAGTCTCATCATTCGCCAGCTATGTCTCAATCTCAATACAGAGAGGATATATAAGACATTTGCAGAGATTCTGGAGAAAGAAGAGGTTGGTCTTTTTTTAGGTTTGTGGTTCCTGGTGCGATGTTAACTGATTGGGTATACAGGATCTAGAGTTCGCGAGCGAGATCGTGCAGAAGTTGAACATGATCCTAATCACTTCACCCGAACTGGCGGAGTTCCGAAAACGGCTGAAGAGCCTTGAGACAAGGGTTGGTTGGTCGCAACTTCGTTTGATGCCTTCACTGATGGACCACGTGCAGCAAGATGGCCAGGCGTTATTTACCACGCTCTATCGGTCATGGTGTCATAATGCGGTTGCGGTGTTTTCGTTGTGCCTGCTTGCGCAAGCTTACGAGCATGCATCAAATTTGCTATCCATCTTGTGAGTTGGCTAACTGTCGATTTTGATCATTGCTGATGATGTTGTGCCAGTGCTGATCTGGAGATCACTGTTCCACTGCTGGTCCAGGTCGACAAGTTGGTGCAGCTGATCGAATCTCCTGTGTTCACCTGTGAGTTATCTTGTAATAAATGAGATGAATTTCAGATGTTGATGATGATCTGGAAGACCTTCGCCTCCAGCTCCTCGAGCCTGAACGTTACCCCTACCTGTTCAAGTGCCTATATGGGTTGCTCATGCTGCTCCCACAATCCACCGCTTTTGTTTCACTCCGTAACCGTCTCAACGCAGTCAACTCCGCCGGGTTCCTCCACATTGCCCCAAAATCGTGAGTTTGTGCACCCTTCTTTCACCACGTGCTAATGATAACAAATCCTAGAACACCTAACCCAATCACCTCACGTTCCAAGCTCGGCCGCGATGAGATTAAATGGCAAGAACTTCTCAATCATTTCCGAGCACTGCAAAGCAAGCACGAGAAAGCGCGACGTCAGGATCTTGGGAACTCTACATCTCAAGATGATATCACCATCACACCGCTCTCGCAGCCCATGTCAGCCAAACCCCCCATGCGGCGAAGAGTGACAGGCGACCTTCCAGTGCCGCCGGTGATCCCGCCTAAGCCCGCATTGAGCCCGCTCAATCCAAAGGCGAGACAGAATGGACTGTTGGCGAGCACGCTGCAGAGTGCGACGACATCGGGGGTGATGCAGCAGAGGACGAGGCGGACTCTGGGCTTACCTGTGGTGGGACCAAGGAAATGATTTGATCTGATCGGTTCGGTTCGATTTGGACATACAGTACATACTTGCATGCACATGATACTCTAATGATGACAACATGGATGATGATGGTGGTGGTGATGGTGATGAGCATAAGTCATATGATGGATATAAGTGACAGGCGGCGTGTGTGCGTGAGAGAGAAAGGGGGGAACTAGGATATCTACATCCGAGACTTTGTTGGGACGACGAGATTTGAACGGATGGTTTTCAGGTCTTCGTCTGTTAGTCCTGTATAGGTCTTAACGTACGTCTCTACGCCGCCAAACTTTTCCTCTAAGAGATTGAAGAAAGCTCGCATGGTCTCGTACCTAAGCCAGGATGTCAAGATCGGTATCATGGGAGATAAATTTAGCATACCGAGATGTCAGCATGCGCATGGCAGCTTCGGTGTTGGCAGCGAACAAAGGCTCTTTCATGAGTCTTGCTAGGACCTTGGCACGGTCCGGTTCACGTCCGACTCGTGTGAGGGAGTAGTCTTGTGAGATGAAGTGGTTATCTACGCCTGCTAGCTGGAAGGAATGAGGTTGTGATAGTGAAAGGGACTGACGGCAGTGATTTACCTTGAGAAGGATAGCAGCCATGATTCCTGTCCGATCTTTCCCAGCTAGGAGGAAATAAGAAACTAACAGGATGGAAAGAAGGAATGTGGACGAACCCGTGCAGTGGAAGATAAAAGGGGAGTTTGGCTCGTCCCGAACATGGCGTAGGATGGTGCCGAATGCGGGCCCGCCGTGTTCTAGTATTTGGGAGTAGAGTATCATGAAAGCCTGCAGGAGCTCAATTATAGGATATAATGTTGGATAAGGTCGCATACCTCTGTCGTTCCGGTTGCATAGAGCTCAAACCTCCTTTAGGGTAGTCAGTGATAAGTGGGGTGGCGCGGTGGCAGCACGTACGCACTCGGCGAGCTTTTCTGGACTGTAATCCTCGCTCTTGAACACGGGAGTCGGAATTACTTCTACGCCCTCGATGGTAGGTATCGGGGAGCTGTACTTCCTCATCTCCGGATCTGATCGTAGATCAAAGACGGTCAAGATTCCAAGCGAGACCAATTTCCGCGCGCCTTGGGTTGCGGGTAAGTGCAAGTCTATGAAAAATAATTGGAGAATCGACCTTCTTCAGTGATACTGGAGAGCTCTGCTGAACGGTAGGCATAATCGGACTTCGTGATGACGTTTGGAGTTGCGGTAGGGTATGAACCTATATCGCGGACGTTGCATACGCCCGGGATTTGGACGAAAGGTGGTTTGGAGAGCACATCTGCCACGTATGCAGGATCGAGAGGCTCTAAACCGGAATCCGTGGCGGTCATCGGTGGTAGGATAGAGCGGTCGTTTGAAGGAGTCAGCACAGGGAGAAATTCATACAAAATGCAGCCGTCAAATGTTAATTTCGCATCCTAACCCGAAAATTACATAAACTACTAGAAACCCCTAATTTTCCTGTACAAAAAAAGGCTGTTAGCGCTGAATCTAGTTCAGGGAGATAGTGTTGCCGCGAACTGAACCCAATCGAAACGAGGTGGGAGTTCGTTCTAGTTTCGATGGGTCGAGGTGAAACGAACCGAAGTGTAACGAATACGGCTCGAAGCTCCAGCCAATGAGAAGTGTTTGTAAAGTGAAGTAGATATGAAGTGGCTATGTTTCATTCTACGTTATCATCGTCGACATTTTGTAATAGATCAGCAAGCTCGTCGAACTTCCCCGTAACTATGTATCAATTCCTCTGCAGCCCTTCTTGTTACAGGGCCCGAAACCCGATAGTCATCCTCTTTTGCAATCGAATCCCTAGTGAAACATAGTCTCTCCTGTCTGTAAGAAAACTTGAGAATCTGGAGTGCTTCCATTACTCGTGGTGAGAGTCTGCTTCGACAGAGTGTGCATGTTCTTTGCTGGATGAAATACACGTTCGCACGGCACAGAGGATGCCTGAGCTGGCAGGACATCCATAGCAACGCAGAAAAATAGTGGATAGACTTTTTCCATGCGCTGAAATCGACTTTAGCGCCTTCCTTATGTGAAGGAAAAGTCGAGCTCACCTCCCAGAAGCGAACGAGATCAGTCACGCGCTCGCCCGCATTGAATGTGACTGGTTCACGCTCATAACGCTCAAGCTCACGCAGAGCATCTTGAGGGTAAAATGGTGGACGTGCATGAGCAGCGGACCATGGCAGACTTGTATAGCCTGGGTGAGAGTGATGATGCTGTTGCTCAGATGCCGAAGAGATACTAGTAGCAGAAGCTGCAGAACTGTTCCACTGGTGAAAACTCATGTTTGGTGAATACAATACTAAACTCACAGTACGACGCACGGAATTTATACGATGACCTAGACACTGGTCGCCTAACCACGCTGGAGGATTGCTCAACATTTGTATTGTACACCATTGCAGGCGCCTGTCCTCTGGCGCTAAAGCAGTACTGCGGTCCGATGAAAATACGTATAATCACGTTCTAGACCAAAAGGTTCGAGGACGGGAAACGGAGGAGCAGAATACATTGAGGAAATGCTAGAGATGTGAGGTTGCTGGAGTACTACTCTAACAAATCACCAAGTCACGGGTCGGATTTAGCATTTCATTTGGCAGTTCGTTCCTAATTCGATGCTTATCTACAACGAGGCGTAAACGAATCGAGTTGTATCGAACTGCCTCAATTTCGAACCGAACCCGAATTACCTCGAGGTCACTTCAGTTCGACAGCAACACTACAGGGAGAACAGCCAACGACACAACAATTTCATTGCTTAATACTCGTGATTTTCAGTGTATGTTTTCAATGAAATGAGCGCAATATGTGAGTCATTTTCACGTGATGTAATGAACCACGTGCTGTTGTCACAAATGTGACATCTCACGCTTGAGGGCAGGCAGTCTCGTGTTCGATTATTCTACGCGTCGCGATCAAAGCACTTGTTACCACTAATTACTCTCGATCTCAGGTTCTTCTTCAAATTCTGTAGATATGGATGTCGATGAGCCATCTTCGCCACCAGCGCCCAGGTCGTCGTTGCCACCGAGCAGCGCTCCCATGGCCACCATGTCCTCTACTAATGGGACACCCAGATCTGCAGGGAGGAGACCAGCGTCTGATGCACTTGCTTTTAACGATGACGAAGCTCAGGAGGCGGAGGAAGACGGTGCCTCAACGAGACGGAGAAGGCGACCCAGAAATCAGCCGAATGGTGATGTCCCACTCGTAAGGGATGCTGTTGGGGAGAGCGTTTCTGAAAGTTTCGAGACCTTCTTAAAGACGTGGGGTTATATCAAGATATCTTGGATTCAATCTGATGGGTTTCTGCAGGTTCACAGAAGAGGTCGCACTGGCCTCGACGCCCGCATCCGATGGCGACCTTCCAGAGGTCATCGAGGGTGAATTGATTTACATCCAGCAAATCCACACTATGCGAGAATACGAAATAACCACTCTCTATGTCGACTTCACCCATCTTTTACAAAAAGATGACGTCCTTGCAGACGCGATCCAGAAGCAGTATTACCGTTTCCTTCCCTACCTCCGCCGCGCCCTCCACAATCTAGTCGCAGAGTATGAGCCTGAGTACCTCAAGATCAATCCCACCGCTGCTACAACTGATTCCGCAAACCTTCAATCGCGAGAATTCAATATCGCATTCTATCATCTCCCTCTAGTATCCGGTATCCGTGATCTCAGAACCGATAAGATAGGCACGCTGATGAGTATCAGCGGCACTGTCACCCGCACCAGTGAGGTGAGGCCTGAACTCCTTTATGGCAGCTTCATCTGTGAAGTCTGCGGTGGTCTTGTCAACGAGATAGAGCAACAATTTAAATATACTGAGGTAAGGTCATGTTCGATACCTAGATGTGTGCGCTTATGCCTCTTTAGCCAAGTCTCTGTCCTAATCCCACATGTGGAAACCGCATCGCATGGCAACTTCAAATCGATACCTCCAAATTCACGGACTGGCAAAAGGTCCGGATACAAGAAAATCCCTCTGAGATACCCACTGGTTCCATGCCTCGATCTCTGGACGTCATACTTCGTTCTGAACTCGTCGAACGTGCCAAGGCTGGAGATAAATGTGTTTTCACTGGAACCTTCATCGTTGTCCCGGATGTCAGTCAGCTCGGACTGCCAGGTGGAAACAAGGCGGAGCTTATGCGTGAAGCGAGTAAGAGCGGGGCCAACGTTGCAACAGGTGGTGTTGGTGGAAGTGGTGTTACGGGGCTCAAGAGCCTTGGTGTGCGGGATTTGCAGTACAAGACGGCATTCCTAGCATGCATGGTCCACGATGCTGATGGCAGGGTATGTATAATAGTTTGCACCCACGCCAGAGAATTTAACATTTTCCTCCAGGGTGGCACTAATGTTCGTGGAGAAGAAGAGGGCGAAGAGGATGGACAGGCGTTCCTCCGTTCGCTAACTGAGCCCGAGTTTGATGAGCTCAAGAGCATGATCGACTCTGATCACATATACTCCCGTTTGGTGGAGAGCATAGCGCCCACCGTATACGGTCACGAAATCGTAAAAAAAGGCCTCCTTTTGCAGCTCATGGGCGGTGTCCACAAGCAAACGGCCGAGGGGATGCATCTCCGTGGGGACATCAACATCTGCATCGTGGGTGATCCTTCCACGTCAAAATCACAATTCCTCAAGTGTGTTTCAACCAATCATATAACCAAAACTCGCTGCTAATGCACTAACAGATATATTTGCTCTTTTCTCCCGCGAGCAGTCTATACATCCGGCAAAGCCTCATCAGCAGCAGGTCTCACAGCCGCCGTCGTCAAAGACGAAGAAACCGGCGACTTCACAATCGAAGCTGGTGCGCTCATGCTAGCCGACAATGGCATCTGCGCCATCGATGAATTCGATAAGATGGATATTTCCGACCAGGTCGCTATTCACGAGGCGATGGAACAGCAGACAATCTCTATTGCGAAGGCGGGTATTCATGCGACGCTCAACGCGCGCACGAGTATCCTCGCAGCAGCTAACCCTATTGGTGGACGCTACGACCGCAAGCGAACGCTGAAAGCCAATGTTGCTATGAGCGCTCCGATTATGAGCAGATTCGATCTGTTCTTTGTTGTCCTCGATGAGTGCGATGAGAAGACGGATTTGAACATCGCTAAGCATATCGTAAATGTGCATCGGTTCCAGGATGAGGCTATTAACCCGGAGTTCAGTACGGAGGCCCTGCAACGGTACATCCGGTATGCCAGGACGTTTAACCCCAAGGTAGGGTATAGCGTGACGTCTCTTGCATATTGCTAACTTTGTGTGCAGCTGACTCCAGAGGCCGCCGATATCCTCGTAGAGAAATACCGCATCCTCCGGCAGGATGATGCGACAGGAGCAGGACGTCATTCCTACAGGATCACCGTCCGTCAGCTCGAGTCCATGGTCCGTCTGAGTGAAGCTATTGCCCGTGCTAATTGCACAGCGGAGATCACACCAGCCTTCGTACGAGAAGCATATACTCTTCTGCGGCAGAGCATCATCCACGTCGAACAAGACGATATCGATTTCGACGAGGAAGAGCTAGAGGGCGAGCGAGAGGCGCGGAACGCTCCTGCGAACGAAACCTCGGATGCGGTGGAAGAGAGCCAAGATATCGAGATGAGCGCAGCGGAGATAGAAGCGATGGATGAGATGGAGGAAAGCTCTTTGGGCATGGGCCTGAACCGCACCGCTACGAGCAGTGGTGCTGGACCGTCGTCGACGTCGCGCGCAGGCAGCATGCTGCCAGATGTTGCACCGCCGCCCGCGCCTGCCCCGAAGAGAAGGATGATCATAACGCACGACAAGTACATGACGCTGCAGAGCCTTGTGGTTCTGCATCTGTCTGCGGTTGAGCGTGAGACTGGGCGGGGTGTCGACCGTGATGAGCTGATTGATTGGTATTTGGAGTTGAAGGAGTCGGAGATTCAGGACGTGGATGAGCTGGAGTATGAGAAGGAGCTCATCTCGAAGCTATTGAGGAAGTTGGTGAAGGTAAGATATTTCTGGTAGATTCACCTTTCCATTTTATTCTCATGTCTTAACAGGACAACTACCTCATTGAAGTACGTGGTGACGTGCAAGACTCGTTGCCAGAGTCCACGACGGATGGGTCTGCGCCGGCTCAGTCGTCGAGCACTCAAGACGGGGAAAATGTGAGAGTATATTATATGGTGCATCCGTCGGTGGATACGGAGGGCACGTCGTCTGTGGCATGATTTTATTACCATTTTTCCGAGTATCTGTTGTGCCGTAACGTAGCCCACTTGTTCTGTTGTATTCATTACATTTATCCATCCTCCCCCCTAGGCAGACTTTCGAAGACTTTCAGCACTTCGGAAGGTGCTAGTGCAATTCAAAGTTTACGCTCTCACTGGTCATGAAATGGTCAAGAACGCAAGCGGGCTGCAAGAACAATTTACATCCCATCAGACAGGAGCCTGACGACCCTGCTGTTGATATGAAGGGGCCTAAGTGCATCTACCTCAATATCAATGGCCGCCATTTGACCACCATCGTAGGTTTCCTGAGTCCTCTTTCTCTCTTTGTTATGTTACTGATCAGCCTGCCAGGTTGCTCCGCATGGCTTCTCAGGTCACGTAATCAGTTAATTTAACTTGGCAAAATGCTTCTTACTCGCCGTAGAACACCAGCTCATCCGAGAGTTCCTCTGTCCCACCGAGATAGTCGGACAACATCGTATATCCTGACACAGTGAAACCTATGCTCGCTGATTCCACTGGTTCGAAAGTCGACAAGACCGAGCTTTAGATACACTTAGCCTCCATCGATGTCTTGACCGTGCAGAGATGGAACGATGGATGTCAGTGAGGATGGCCCACCCGGAACGGCCCCCTGAACCTCGGCTAGGAGCAGTGGTCCTGAATATTCATTGTACTTTTCTCTATCATAGCCCATTCTGTGTTCACTGCATATACTTCCCTGACCATGCCAGTTATCCTTGCAACATGTCTCGTTCGTGGCATAACCCGATATTTGGAGTTTGCAGCACCGGAGTGAGTACCCACATTTAGACGTTCCCCTATTCCACATCCCTTCTATTGAACTGTGGCTCATCGTCTTGTCAATTTTCTTCGAATGATTTAGCTGTGCTCTGCCGAATGTCCACAGGCTTCTATCGTGTAGTAGTCGGCACTCAGTACGAGTCTATCACGGTCGACAGCTCTGACGTCTGCGCTCGCAGAGCGCCCTCATCTCGCCGAGAAAGTCAAATCTTTCATCTTTACATATCCTACAATCATGGACTACTAGCCACGGTCCTGAGGCGCACCTGGACAATATCACATCTGTTCTCAAAAACTTGACCGGCCTCAAGTTTATACATTCCCAAGCGAGCTACTCGTCTGTCCTTCGACACTGCAATGCCAAGGTTCACACTGTTCATTGCACCTATGAGTTCAACCAATAATTGCTATGCTTCTTGAACAAGCAGGACAACATCCGTGACCCCGCACATCTCTGCCGCATTTAACGCAAGTCTCTGCCGACCCCGATGGTCAGAAGCTTTCGTACCCAGTTCACACTGCGGTTCAAGGGCGACCATGCACCCAGCATCAGGTTCTCACTTCCTGTTATCGTTGACCCTTCCGCAGTGTCTGTCAGGAATCTGGGACTTGATCTCATGATTTGGCGCTTAAGATTGCTTCACACCTGTGCACAAATTCCAGAGCACGTTGAGGAAATTACCCTGATGGGTTTCGCTACTCGGGTCAGCAATACTTATTCTTACATTATAGCACGAATATTGGCTACCATGTAACACCTGTGCGAGGGACTGAGTGAAATATTCAAGTTCTGGGGATCTGATCTCCATCACATGCTGAAAGGCATGCCCAATTTGAAAAGGTCGACGTTCTGGATGCTCGGAGGGGAAGCACGAAGACGCTTGCACACAGCGGGCTCGGCTTCTCTTCGAGGAGTTCTATTACAGGCTGGGTCGTCTTAAGCAAGTCTCGTGCGTGGTTTCTGGACTCGACATGTCGACAGCGTTCGGCTTTTTTTTTGAAGCGGAGGCTCGTTGCCTCCCAATCCCTCACGAGGATGATCGAACCCGTGGCCATAGGGCCGCGAATGACGTTCGGAAGCTCATGCCGCTTCCCGTCCTTTGTTGTTGGGGTGAAGAAAACCTTTGCGACGGAAACACTGGTAATGTTGCTATCTATCTCGAGCGTGCAGAGATGGAAAGATGCATGTCAGAGAGGAAAGCCCACCCGGAATGGCCCTGGCCCTGAACTATGAGCAATGTCGTGTCATGTTTTTCCTCCTCGTAGCTCATGCGTTGACTTGTGGTGTTCATTAGTCTCCCCTGGTCAGACTACATAGTTGAAGGAAGATAGTTGTTCCTTGTAGGTGTTAGTTCATCATACATATGTTTCCCTCACCATGCCAGAATGGATATCTCGTTCCCATGGCCTATTAATATTGTTAGTCTCCCATAGACGAATGAGGACAGTGGTTCCTTCTTACTATGGCATATTGTCCTAGTACTTGAAGCTTGAAGCTCCAGACTTTGAGGCAGGACTGGTAACTGAGACCTCAGGCGTTGTAACACAACTGACTTCGTCGGCCATCGTCAGGCGACCGAAGTTGTATGAAGTTATTGTCAAGATTGTAAACTATATGGCGGACGACTCACTCATCGTACCTGTCCTTCTGGCTAACGGATCTCTTCGCCACCCCAGTGTGTCGTCCGATGCACTTGCCCAGGATCTTATCGAAGTACTTACTGTTCAGGAGGAAGTGGTATCTGGCATCCTTGGAGAGCTCCAGGATATTGGTTGGGCCCTGCAGCACGTTCGGAGCCAACCGAACGGTCGTAAGTGGGAAGAGGTGGAACTCGAAGCTCTCAGGAATGGTGAGCAATCCCGTACCCATGTCTTGTTTCGTCTTGGAGCTCACTTTGCCACCGGTGTGACCAAGGCATCATCGACCCATCGACCCACATCGCCCCGCTGCTGGAAAAATCAGACAACGCCGGAACAAACACGTCTCAGAGACACTTCTCCACGTTCCCTCTAAAGTCCTATTTGCATTCCCCTGCATTGCGCCTGGTTTCGCTGCACGCGGTGCTGTCGTTGCGTCTCTCGTTTGCGCGCGTACCCGAGATTCATGATGGGTTTATTTGGACGGTGTATTATGCTCGGAGTTCTATTGTGGCGGATGTTATTCGTTCTGTGATCGAGGACTTGGGCCTTGCGAGGAGCTTGCCTATAGCCGGAGGGGGTAGCATCGAGTACGTCATTGAGGAAGGCGGTGAGAGTGACGTCTTATTTTTCAGTGTAACGCTCACTCAGCATATCATTGCTAGCTTCGAGGATCTCATCTTCTTCAGTGTTGTCTGATATCGTCCAGTCGTCCTTGGCAAATTCCGGCCAGAAGCCTACATTCCGGTTCTGTGTACCAGAGGAATGGTACCTTCGCCCACATGCTCTTTCACCATCGGCCGTGCAGCCTTCCGAGGACACCTTGAAGCGTTTTGAGGATATACAAGCAGAAGAGGATGACGGAGAGGGTACTGCAAAGCAGAAGAAGTCTACTCTTGGTGCCTCGACGGCGAGTTCTGGCACCGCTCGGCCGACTTCTCCAGATTGGCGTGGTTCACTCACGAGTCTCTTTGCGTGGCAGCAGCCTACAGCTCTCGCCCCTCCTCCCTCGTCGTCGTCAAAGAAGCGCAAGAGCGTGAGTGACCCAGTGCTTGTAGAGCAACGTACTGGGGGAAGCACTACGTCGATATCGCAACCAAGTCTTCCAGAAGACGACACACTAGGTGTCGATCAAACCGAGTTCGAACATTGCCTCGTAAGAAAACGTGCTCCTCTGTCTGTGACCACAACTTCATTTCATTAATAGGATCAAATGGCATTGAAAGGTGACGCAAGAGACAAGATGTACCAATTACCAGCTACTAAGAAACGACAGCTCATTGAACAAGCACGGGCTTTCCATTCGGTTCCCGACGGGAAAAGTCCTCGACCATCTCAGTCCACATATTCCACATTTGGAGCTTCTAGCGGGGGAGCTTTACTCCCTCGTCTAGTTCCCCAGTTAACAGGCGACTCCGGAATACTAAAGCGTTTCTCCATGGCGACTTGGGGTACGAGCGCCGCAGCAGTACCAGTCATGTCTCCCGATCTCAATCGATCTAGCGGAGAATTCGACATCGGACCTGGAAAAGGACGCACACAAATCGAGACAGTCGCGGAGAAGATGCAGCCCTTGCAAGCGCAGACCACTGGCAGTATGTTTGTCAGCTGGTGGATGTCCTCAGGTGGAGACGACAATGCCGAAACAGAAAGCGCAACATCTGCGAAGCGATATGTTGATGGTTTGCGCAGGATGAAGGCGGACTCTAAGCTTGTCAAGCATCTCATTTCGCTCCGTGTGCATCTGTCTACTGCAAAGTTACCGTGGATCGAGGACTTCATTGCGCAAGATGGGATGGATGCAGTGGGTAGCGCGCTCGCAACGCTCGTTGGCAAGGGCGGGAAGAGGAGGGTCCTGGCGGACATAGAAGGCACAGTACTACTGGAGATCATCAAATGCCTCAGGGTACTTCTCAACACCCAGGTAAACATGATCTTCGATCGACTAGGCTTCATGCTTCATACGTTTTACAGGCCGGATTTGACAGCGTTTTGTCGTCTCCTACAATCATTACTCACATAGCGTACTCGCTTTATGGTGCCTCTCTGAAGACCCGGACGCTTGCTGCGGAACTTCTTGCCGCGATTTGCGTGCTATCGCTCAACCAGGGTCACAAGGCCGTCATGGCGGCATTGTCAGAATACCGCATCGCCTATGATGAATTGTACCGCTTCGAGTCTCTAGTTACTGCTCTGTGTATATCAGATGGCCAGAGTAACGACCCTGCAACCAACGATGCTTCTTCACCTGATGAGGATGGTATATGGGAGGCGCGGACTGCTTTCATGGCCCTTGTCAATGCCCTCACTAACTGTCCTGAATCTCTTGAAGACCGCATTTTGTTGCGCGAGGAGTTTGGGCGGCGAGGCTTGAATGAAGTTATAGTGGTAGGATATTCTCTCGTTCGTCACTGTGTCGCTTTGTACAGTAGCTGAATCTGCTGCTAGACTCTCCGTTATACGAAACCGCCGGACTCCTTACTGACCCAATTGGATCTTTATATGGAGGAGAAGTACGAGGATGAAGAAGACATCCGAGAGCGAGCACGCAAAGCCGTGCAGGGCAGTTGGAGCCACAGAAGAGAGCGTTCTGAATCAGACGTTTTGCTGGATGATCTTCTACAAAGCGCGAACGATGTGGAGCTCGGATCTATATTAATGAGTATTTTGCACCGCCTATCTTCTGTCGCGAAGAGTGGTGCTGAGTTGTAAGTACTCTTTCAGAGACTTGGCAACGTGATCTGACGGGTGTAACAGGAACTTCAAAGTTGATCAGCTAGCGATAGTAGATGCATTTTTGGATCAGATTTCCACTGCAGATAACATGTAAGTATTGGTTCGTGGTGTGTCTTGAGTCTGCGTGCTTACCCTCCACGAAGTGACTCGGGCTGGATCCCTCTGGTCAAGAGGTTTCTCGACGTAGTTCAGCCCATTACTGGCCAGGATATGAATATAGATACCGTCGATGGTGGGGCATCATCCAAGATGAAGCGCGAGCTGGAAAGCCTTCATGCGCAGATAGATGATTTGATTCATGAGGTTTGTGTATCCAAGCTCAGCTTTGTTCGCGATCTCACGAATATGACAAAGAACTCGGCACTCAAGACAAAGTTCGAACAACGCGTAGGGTCAAATCAGCAGAAGCCGAATTCTCCTAGCAAAGGA
This sequence comes from Suillus paluster, assembly GCF_016628075.1. Classification (NCBI taxonomy): domain Eukaryota; kingdom Fungi; phylum Basidiomycota; class Agaricomycetes; order Boletales; family Suillaceae; genus Suillus; species Suillus paluster. Next base: position 158,045 of record NW_024537602.1, read on the forward strand.
GGAAACGAGGTACGAACACTGTCATATCTGTGGTTGTGGTCATGGTCAAACTGATTCTGCGACAGAACAGAGTTGTTCAACGTCTGGTGCAGAAGGAGAAGGAAGTCACTCAACTACGGGCAGAGCTTGAACGCTTGAACGCTCAAATTTCCAACAACGCGCGCGATGCTGTGAGTTATGGAAACTCGCTTTGCTGAACAGTTGTTTACATACCTGATTCAGGAGGAACAAGCCAGGAAAGAACGCGAAAGGACAAGGCTTTTCTCTCTCCACGAAGAACTCAATACACTGCAGCATCAGGTACGTCACCCATCCATAACCTATATGTTGTATATCTGACTCTGAATCCCAGTTGAGTGGAATGAGTGATTCTCTGTCTGCCAAAGACAAGGAAGTTTTGTACCTCAAACGCGCTCTTGAATCAGTATACTCACGCTTTCAAACGAAGGAAGAGGAAAGAGCTTCGGATATGGATGCTCAGCTCATCGCGAGCCGTACCATCGAAAATCTTGCTAAACGAGACAGCGAACTCGCAGCACTGAAGACGGAGGTTTCAGAGCTCAAGCTGTTGTTAGCTGCGAAACCAACGCCTATCTCAGAAATGGAGTTCAAGTCCCAGAACGCGCCGCCTCCGCCTCCGCCGCAAGGTTTGAAGTCCAGAGCGACTGCTGTAAGAACGCCCGAAGAAACGGGTGTGAGCGTGACGTCGGATGCGAGTGGTGTCCCTCCGCCACCTCCGCCGCCGCCTCCTCCTCCTTTATTGACTGCTCCAAGGCGCAAAGAATCTTCTACCATGGAGTCAAAGGATGTCAGTCAGGCAGCCTTTCCCCCTCCTCCCCCTCCTCCTCCTCCACCACCACCACCACCACCACCACCTCCGCCGCCGTCATCGTTCCCTTCTTCAGGCTCTGCACCTTCGCCTCCTCCACCTGCACCTCCGCCGCCGCCGCCTCCGCCTCTCCTGCTCAACGCTTCACTCACTGGATTGCCACCAGGACCACCCGGAGCTCCGCCTCCGCCCCCACCGAGTGGATCTGCAATCAGGATTGGAAATAAGGCAAAAGTCAATGGACCAAGACTAAAGCCCTTCTTCTGGACCAAAATCAGCAATCAGAATTGCGGCGCTACAGTCTGGGCAGAATCTTCAACCGTTCTGGAATTCACGCTGGATGACCTTGAAGCGACGTTTGCAATTGACAACACCCCGACCTCACCTTCGAAAGCCGCAAATCCCACACGGAAACAAAGTGTTACGACCTTTCTTGATATAACTCGTGCTAATAATATCGGTTTGTTCATCATAATCGTTGAATGATAAGTTGACAAACGACCTTCCCTAGCTATCATGCTTCGGCGTTTGAAAATAACCCCTCTTGAAATACGTCAAGCCCTGCTAAGCCTCGATGATAAGTTGTCCATTGATGACTTGAAAGCCATCAGCAAGCAGCTGCCGTCTCCGGAAGAGGTCCGTCACTACTGCATGCCTTTTCTCTGTACTCTGATCCCTGAAATATCTTTGACAAGATCGCTCGTATGAAGGATTTCGCAGATGTAAGCAAGTTAGCGAAGGCTGATCAGTACTTGATTGCCGTAGGTGCTACCCATGATTCCTTTGCTCGCGATTCAAGACAGCGTCTTAGATTATGGCAATTCCAAGACTTCTGCAACGGCTAGAATGCATGATATATCGCCAGAAACTGGAACTCGAGATCGAGGAAATTCGTCCAGATCTGAAAATTGTTCATGATGCTTGTAAAGAATTACGAGCATCTGAACGTTTCAAGTCGACATTACGGGTGCGTTCGTTGCCCAGCCTGCGATTCAGACTTGGTGACAAGGACTGTAGGCTGTTCTCACAGTTGGGAACGCATTGAATGGGTCTAGCTTTCGTGGAGATGCTCGTGGGTTCCGCCTGGAGGCGCTCGTGAAAGTAGGTTCGCAACGCTTTCTTGACGATATTGTTGATGTGCGGTGCGTTGCAGATGAAGGAAACGAGGACGGCGAGGAGTAGCTCAGAATGCCCTACACTCCTGCACTATGTCGCACGAGTTCTTATTCGTACCGACCCGTCACTTACACTTTTTATCGATGAGATGCCTAGTGTGGAATCAGCTGCCCGCAGTAAGTGGCAGTTTTATACAACATTTCTTGGACCAATCTTATTTGTCCCTCAGTCTCCTTCCCAACATTACAACAGAATGTGCAGTCTTTACTCACGTCGCTGGGTAAGGTCAAAGAAGAAATAACTCTGCTAAAGCAGAGTCACACACCTTCCGATAACGACCAATTCGTGACAATCATGCAGGTAAATACTATTTACTACTTTCAAAGGAGCTCATGTTCTGATACCCGAGAAACGCTAGCCATTTTCTCTCAAAGTGGCCGAAAGCGTCGACGCGCTCAATAAGATGGCTTCCCTCGTTGAAATAGACTTACGAGCTATCTTCTCTTACTATGGCGAAGACCTAGATTCGCCAGAGGGACCAAAGCCGGATGATTTCTTTGGGATGATTTGCTCGTTTTCATCATCTTTACAGGTACGCCTCGTTTGCAGTTTCTGGGAACTTATTGCTTCACGTCTTGATCAGAAAGCCGCTTTGGAAATACACGATGTACAGAAGAAAAAGGCCCCTGACTTGACGCAGGGGCAGGGGAAGATGTCATCTTCGCCACGAACTAACCCCGAAGAGGTACGCAGACCTACGCTGTCCAGTTTTGCATTTCCGCGATTCATCGCCACGCAGACCGCCAAGGCACAACGTGATCCCTCACACAACTTACTCCTACCCCCTGCCGGCACACACGAACGTTCGGCATCTATTGGTCGCGGTGACCTCGATGAAGCCATCCGTACTTTGAGAGAAGGTCGTACTAGGAGATCTCGAGCTCCTCGTTCCATCACTAGAGCAAGCAAGATATTCCTTGATGGACGACCCGACCTATCGTAATATCAACCCTGTCAAGAGCTCCACATTAAATTCCGCGACACTGGACATGGGTCAATCATGTTTCATCGAATGACAGGGACAGCATTTTCTTGGCCTGAGTTATTCCTACACAGAACTACCGTACAGATACATGCAGCATACAGCGTGATTGCGGAATGGTCCGAATTAACGAACAATTAGGGTCTTAATCCCCCGAAAGTGGACAGAGCCCAATGAAGGCTTTGCTATCAGCCGCTCCGTTGTTCCCACTCTCTCGTAAGGTCCTCCATGTTTCCTCTTCATCAGCAGCTGCGCAACGAAAGGTTCCTGAAGATAGGACAAGAACATGACCACGGAGTTGTGAGACACTGCGGTGGCCACAGCGTCTAAAGAGTCTGATAACATGCTCTTCGATCTCCCCAGCCAACTGGGAGGCTTTCCAGACGCTTCAGGACATTCGTCATCTTCGGCTTCAGCGTCCACGATTTCCGCAGCATCTGCTGGCGGAATAAGGCCGACCTCCCACATCCGAACAAGACGGTAGCTGGGCGAGTCTTCTTCGTCCGTGATATCAGGTAGAAGTCTATGGGTCGTAATCGTCATCTCAGCGAGACCTTTGGCCTTGACATGATAGCCCAAGCCATGAGTGGTAGGGTCTGTCATTTCAACTGGTGTCAATGTTGTGACCTCGTGAACAAAGAATTGCATGTTCATCTTCCCGTTAGCAATGAAATGACCGTGAGGAGGGTCATGAAGGAGGTTTTTGACATTTCTTATGACGGAGGCGGTGAGACCAGTAGTAAGGTCCCTGGACATCTTATACAGCTTAATATGAGGGAGCTTCGACGAGCCCCTCCTGCATTCAGCTGCAGATTTCGCGAAACAGCGGGGGTGCGATGCAAAGTACGAATGGAGGTCTGAAGGTTCCCCGACCCAGTCGAACAGTGACAGGTCTTCCGTGAGGTTCATGATTTCCTTTTGAAGGCGGACAAAAGCGTGCTTCTTCTCCCCATACATGACTGGCATATGAACGCCAAAAATGCCTGTAAATTGGAGGGCTTGAGACAATCGCCGCATTGAAAGCGTGAAAACCTACCCATCATGCAGTACGCCATATCTTCGATCTTAGCCGTCCTCCTAGACGCAAGCCAGCCCATCCTCTTCTTGACCTCGTCTGGGCCGACATCTCTCAAACCCGGTACAAAGTGGTTGAGGACGTTGCGGTCAATAGACGTAGTCTGAGATATAATTTTGACGACTTGAGGATCTTCTTTGTGGTTCTGCTTGCTATCAATATATGGCGTCCAATCCTTCTTATAGAACCAGACGAGCCGAGGGGCAATGAGCTCTTGTAGCGTCCATCCACGGGTGAACCATACACTGTGTCTGAAACTTTCTTCGTCCGTGACGTCTGAGAGATAGACGATGGTGCCAGACGACAACCGATACCACGAGAACATGGAGATGATAGACTCCTGGAGCTCAACGTTGTTCGTCTTGTCGATACAACACGTATCGCTCCAAGCCCATCGGAACTGGTTGTCCCTGGCAGTCATGCAAAACTTTTGCAACTTGACAATTTCTGCTGGTGCTGTCATATCGTAGATGCTCAGTGCGTCCTTAACGTGCTGATACGTGGGCTCGTCATCAGCAGCACCCCAGCGATGGGAGAACATAGCGAATTCGAAGAACGTATCAACAATTGCCTTCATCTCCCTCTCAGAGGCCCTGAGAATCTTCACCTCAACTTCCTTGTAGGCGTGAGACTCTTTAAGATGAGCATAGAATTCTCCCGTAGAGCATAACTTGCCCGACGTTGTATCAATGAGACGAAGAGGGATGGTACCGAGCTTGTCGTCGATGATGCTATCGAAAAGCTCTTGTTGCTTCTTGGCCCTGGCCTCGTCGCTGAGGGGCTGTTGGTAAGATGAGAGTGTGGGGCTTGTAGGCGAGACAGTGGGCGGTGACGTGAAGGGAACCGCAGAGGGACTCTGGACTTCGGTATCATCCTGTTCCGGCGCTGGCGGCTGGAATTACAACATCTTCAGCGAATTTCCCTCTCATGGTGTTGAAAGACTTGCCTCTGTGGCACTGGAGGTCGTGTCGACATGAGGGTTAGACTAGAAACATAGTATCATCAGCCCATTGTCGGGGAAGAACGGCCGATGAGGCAACTGACATCACTTGACCCCCCACCCGAGCCAAAGATGGACGAGCCTGGGGCACCATGAAGATGAAGAGAGCTAATACGGCATCAGTCAACTAACCCTTCGGCAGCGTAACAATCCACAGACCTTTTGAGTTTACTGCTGCTGTGGGAGCACAAGTGAGTAGTAGGAACTCAAGATAATATTGCAAGGTGGCGTACGATATTGACAAGGGCATCGTGTCAATGATGTCGAGAGACTGTCGTTCAGTAGTGAACTCTGAGGTGAAGGTGACAGATTGTTCGATCGATATGATGCGTACGTATTGTAGGGGATACAGAGTATGGCCCACAATGAGTTGATTACAGCCTCATGAAGGCTTACAAAGATCAGGGAAGGCTTTTCGTGTTACTGAATGTGGAATGCCACAGGATCGTAGGGATGGCGACATTCTCAAGCCTTGCTTTATTCTGGAAAATCGTCGTCTCGTCTCTTCCGGCTGGATTCTGTCAGCGAAACACTCCTATAATTAATAAAGAACTGACAATCAGTGCACGTCTGTGCACGTCTGTGAGAGCTGAAGTCAGATATCCTGGAGGTTGGATTGCGCGCTTGAAGGTAACATCAAAGTGAAGGCTGTGAGTGGCTGTGTCGCATAATCATTGATGCTGGTTAAGCAGAATTGGACATCATGACGGCACTGCTGAGTTCAATTGAATCGGCTAAATAACTGATGAGGCTCAGTGCAACCGATTCCCGAACATGGACAAATTTCTTATTTCGCGAATCACGATGACCCCAGCGGCCAGCCATCATTGATCATCGATCAGCATTGGTCCTGTGTTTTCGCTTCGTAATCCTTGGGGTTTGATCCTGACATATGAAGGAGAAATGACCTGCGGACGACGACAGCTTTCTTCAGATTCATCATGCCCACAGTCACGCTAAACACGAATCACTTTAGCCTCGATGTCGGTGGCTTCGCAGGTTTCTTTGGAGGCGAAGAGGCGGTCTCCGCTATGGAGACTGTGCATCTCTATAGAGCAAGACGGTGGACGGGTTGGTTCAATTCCCCAGGCAGCTACAGTGTTGGCAAGCACTATGGCCAGCTTGCCAACTCCCGTCTCTGGGATGGAATGTTTCCAGGACCCAATTCAGACCCTACCACGTACATAGGGCTCGATGGAAAGACCGGGCCCCTGTATGTCGCATCCCAGTCCGGCACGTTCCTGAAGCAAACGGGCCACCTTGCATACCTGTTAATGCAGAGATGCAAGGACCAACGAGCTGTGACAGTAGCGGGAAGAAGGACGAGACCGAATAAAGTTACCATCTTGGAAACGCAAGACATCGAGTTCAGCGCTGATCCCGTACCTAGCCTTACCATCCGTGCCCGAGATGGCTTTCACAAACACGTCGCTTTTCTCCCTATCGCCACCAGCATTGCAACGTGTGTACTTTGCGCATGGGACAATGACTGGTATTGCTTTTCCTTGATCCTCCTCGGCATTCTCGCCAATGGCATTTCGTGTTTTGTCATCGGCTCTGCATCTATAGTCCTCCAGAGTGTCGCCCCCTCTAAAAATGCACCGCCAGGTGATGGCATGTTGATGGATGGAAATCACGTAGTCGTCATGCGCGGAAAAGAGAAGAACGTTATTGCCATCACGCAGGGCAAGTTCCAGTTGGAGTACAAGCCCTGGGTCCGTATGCGTATGAGGAAGGAGAGGAGGAATCGAAGCATTGTAGGAGATGGGATCCGTAACGTCCACTGGCTTGGCAAACAGGATACAGAGGGCGGTCCGGAGGTGCAGAATGATGAGGACGCCGAGATCAATGACGAATACGGAGCAATCGGGCTCTGTTCACTCCTCCTAGTCGCTCAGTTTCTGACGCAGTTACTCCTGATACCACAGGGCACGCTGTTCGGGCAGGTTATGTTCCTAACTTCCTTCGCCGTGTCATGGGCCTACAATCTCTTCTTGTCGTCCATGGACAAAGAATACCTGCAGGAGGACCTGCTCGTTCAGGCGCTGGGTTTGTCGGAGGACCATATGACGACGTACAAATTGGGCACAAGAACAACTGCAGCTGTGTTCGCTTGCCTAGCCCTTCAGCCCGACTGCGAGTCCGGAGAGTGGGGGAAGAAGGGTTTCAAACCACAAGAGATCCTTCGACAATTCATTCCGAACGACACAGAAGTGTGGGCGGTCTGGAGAAACCAAGTATTGGAACAGATGAAAAGCAACAAGTCGGTCTTGCAATCACTTGATCTTCAAGTTGAGGCTTGTGGTGACCGCATAGCTGCGTTCGATGATGCCGAGAAGAAGTTGTTGACTGACCTGCTCTTGGATGCTCGCACTGCATACAAGCAGCATTTTATACTGCAGGCTCGGCGTCGCAGCGTGATTAGCACGTGAAAGCGGAGGCGTAGTAGGTTGCTAGTCTTGGGAGTTACTTGGACCCCTTCGTGTACATATTTGAGACGAGCATCCCCGTTCTCGGTGTTGCGTCGCAGTCGATATATTCAGGATCCCTTGGACACTTGTAGCAATGTCTGTCATAACTAGACAATGCACTGAAATTTTGAAATTTGATATGTGATGGACTATGCCACTCCGTCGATGACATGGACTGGGACAAGCAACAATGACGTACTACGGATGTCGGATTCAGATGATCGACATTTAAATTCCCTTTTGGGGGTGTTTCTCCTGGGCTTTTCTTGATGACCGCTACGCGAGTAGATTGCTTAAATAAATGCAGTAGAGTCCTCAAGAAGTTATTATATAGTAGTTCATAATCGTGGAGTTCAACATAATCGTCACGGTAGTTAAGCAAACATGAGTAAAGCAATGCAGAGTGAGCGCTAGCGAGGAGCAATATAGTCGCGAAGGTTTCAATGTACCAGGAGAGTTTTAATACCCCTGAAATTAACGGACCCAGAGGACGCATGGGCAATGATGCGAGTAGTGGTTCCAACCCTCCGCCAAGGCTGCTTACCACCGGGCGTAAAAAGAAGTTGCGCAACAAACGGCTCTTGCAGCTTCCGAAGGAATGTGGCGGCGGCGTTCTGAGTGACCATGTCGGTAACAAACTCGGTGACAAACTCTTTGGATCTTCCGACCCAACTCTCTTTTCCCTTCTCCTTCTCTCCCTTCTCCTTCTCCTTCTCTTTTCCCTTCTCCTTCTCTTTTCCCTTCTCATTCTCTTTTCCCTTATCCTTCTCTTTTCCCTTATCCTTCTCTTTTCCCTTATCCTCCTCTTGTTCCTTCTCCTGCTTCTGAGAGTCCTCTGTTGTAGGCGGCTCCGGGGAATCAGGGCACTCAATAGTCGGGGCATCAAGAGCCACGGCGACTGTGCTTTCCGGAGGAATGAGACTGACCTCCCACATTCGCACGATGCGGTATTTGATAGCGTCCTTTCCAGATACAGGAAATAGCTCCTGTGTAGCGATGACCTCGAGCTCCGAGAGGCCCTCAGCTTTGACGAGGTAGCTGAAGATTCCGGGCTTGTTGGGATTTGGGACAAGGGTGATCACTTCATGGACGAAAAGTGGCATACTCATTCTCCCATTCGCGATAAAACGTCCGGGAGGTGGTTCTCTAAAAAGGTCCTTTACGGCCTTGAGAACGGTAGAGGACAAGCCGGTAGTGATACCTCTCGAAGTTTTGAGCAACCTGAATTCGAATTTCGACGAAGTGGAGTCCTGCCGAGCGTCATCATGCGGGGTCATAAAGCACCTGGGATGCGCAGCAAAGTAGCTGTGAAGGGCTGATGGCTCTCCTACCCAGTCGAAGAGCGAGAGATCTTCAGTTAATGCCATGATCTCCTTCTGAAGCCGTACGAAGGCGTTATGTTTCTCCCCGTACATAACGGGCATATGGATACCGAAAATACCTGGCAATGGTGTTAAAATGATTCATCAGCTAGGACAATACTTACCCATGAGGCAATAGGCCATGTCTTCGATCTTCTTCGTTGCCCTGCTACCCACCCAACTCAACCGCTTCTTGACACTGTCAACGCCGGGCTGGAATGCCTTCAAAACGTCGATATCGATGCGGGTGATGTCGTGGAGAGTGGTAAGAAGTTCTTCTTTGTGATTGTTATCAGAATCGATGAGCGGCTGCCAATCCTGCTTGTAAAACCGAATAAATCGAGGTGCGAGTAGCTCCTGCAACGTCCAGCCTCTCTTAAACCACTGGCTGTCCTTCAACTGCGAAATGTCGGAAACGTCTGCGAGGTAAACGATAGTGATCGCCGACTCCTTATACCAAGAAAACATAGAGATGATGGACTCTTGAAGCTCGGCGTTGTTCGACTTATCGATACAACACGTATCGCTCCACGCCCATCGATAGCCTGCTCCCTTCGAGACAGTACAGAATTGCTGCAGCTTGCGGATTTCTCGCGGGGCATTCATCTCATAGACGCTGCCCTTGATTTGCCAGTACTGGGGTTCGTCCTTCGCGCTTGCCCACTTGTGGGAAAGCATCGAATATTCGAAGAATTCGTCGACGGTGCGCTGAAGCTCCTCCACAGACGTGGACAGAAGATTCTCAGTGAGTCGTTGGTACTCCTCCGACTCTCTGAAAATTTCGTCGAGGTCATTGCTAGTATATAGGATCCCGCTATGGGTGTCTATCAAGCGAAGAGGTATGTTCGCTAATGTCTCGTCAATCATGTTCTGAAGATTTTCCTGTAGGCGCTTGAGGGTATCCTCGGGGTCTTCGACAGGGCTGGCAACTCTGACGGCATCCTCTGCGCTAGAAGACTCTTCGGCCGCCCGGACGGCTGCGTCTGAGGATGTGGACTCAAACTGTATTTCTCCCTCTTCTTGGGGGGATTCTGTCACTATGGGTAAGGAATCTTGGCGAGGCGATTCGTCTTGCGAGTTTCTTGCATCTTCTCCTTGTGCACCTTCCGCAGTGTTCGTCGAGTCATCCTCGACGTCGTCTACAGAGGCTTCCTACATTCATGCGTTAGTAAGAACACGGACAGAAGTAGCAGAGATTGCACCTGGGCAGCGTTATCCTCACTTGTTTGTGACGATGATCGACGAATGAATTTGAAACGGCTGGGGGAAACTCAGAACAATGATATCTGCAGTTCGCTAAACCGACCTTGATTTTTTATTACCCCTGAACACAACCATCACTTCAGATAGGCTTGTATACTAGAACAATGGCACTCACGATTTATCGATGCCCATAGCGGATAGCACAAGGCAAATTTGTCAAAGACAAGAGGTGGGTCCATCTAACATGGCGTGACGAGAATGCATTTATACGTCGTCTAGCCTAACGACATTTACTAAGCCCCGGGGGCCGGTACGTCAAGCAGCAACCAACTGATGCCAAAGATCAAAGTTTTGCGGCGGGGGTAATTGTCAATTGGTGGCTGACGCATATCTGATACAGACACGTGTTGGAGAAACTCACAGCCAACAGATCAACATGACCAACAACCCAGTTCCCATGAGATGTTAATTTGACAAGCAGAATCAGGGGTTTGCTGATAGAGGGTGATCGCCAATCGGTGATGGTGAGTGAAACTTGTGCAGATCACAACTACCAACCAAGAACAGCCTTATCAAAAGCGCTCGACTGTCATGGTGCCTTCGGCTTGATACAACAGGGGTGGAAAAGTTCTGGCAGATATGGCAATTTATACTGGCCACAAGCTTAAGGTGCGTCGCGTATGAAAGGACGTATGTCAAAGAGCAAAGTTTGAAGACCATGCGTAGGCAGTGCCTATCACTGGTACAGTGCAAAACGGGAAAAACCGACCTCCGCCACAGTACAAACACAGATCGCTTTCTACATCACCCCATCCCATTTGATTTACACCTAAAGTGGTGGAATCACCTCCGTTTGAACCTAGCTACAAACATATCTGATTACTTTGTTACAGCTATCTTCATATCGATAGACCAGAATTTGAAATACTCACTTGGCCGCTTTTATTTGTTATTGGAGCGAAGCAGGCTATACTGTGATATTGATACATCACTGAACCTACAGTGGCAATGAAAATGTGATACATGAATTGCTGTAGTGCATAGCATTCGTACAGCTGTAGTAAGTGATATATCACTTGTACAAGGGGGGGACCTATTGTGGCGTAGTGGGGAGGGTGTGGGAATAATTGATATTGTGGAGATTCCCAAAGTGGGCAATATTTTTGGTGTTGTGGGGTAATTCTCACACTTTGTGGCTGAAAAATGCGAAATTGTGGGACTAGTGTTGCTGGTGAAGTGAAGTCAGTTCGAACTGACTTCACTTCACTTCGAAAATGAGGCAGTTCATCACAATCTGGTTCATTACACTTCAACCCAATTTGTCTAATTGCGCGCCAAGATGAAGTAGATAGTTTCTTATCTTGAGCCCTATACTTGCATGAGGCGCCAGCCTCTGGTGGTCATTTCTCATCTACTAACTATTACTTGACAATATCTGTGAATTCGAACCTATTCCACGCTTGTACATGACATTAGTTTTGGAGGATTCCTGCCCGCAAGCTAATGCAAGGCTATACAATACATTTGCTTGCCGCTCATTGAGATCAATGGAAGGCCTGTGGCCATGCCCTTTCGCGATGCTAAGCAGCTGGTATAAGTATTCGAACTCACCATCTGACGAGAAACCAATTTTTTTCAACGTTGTTCGTCTTGTCGATACAACACGTATCGCTCCAAGCCCATCGGAACAGGTTGTCCCTGGCAGTCATGCAAAACTTTTGCAACTTGAGAATTTCTGCTGGTGCTTTCATATCGTAGATGTTCGGTGCGTCCTTAATGTGCTGATACGTTGCTTCTTGGCCCTGACCTCGTCGCTAAGGGGCTGTTGGTAAGATGAGAGTGTGGGGCTTGTAGGCGAGACAGTGGGCGGTGACGTGAAGGAAACCGCAGAGAGACTCTGGACTTCGGTATCATCGTGTTCCGGCGCTGGCGGCTGGAATTACAACATCTTCAGCGAATTTCCCTCTCATGGTGTTGAAAGACTTGTTTTTGTGACACTGGAAGTCGTGTCGACCTGAGGGTTAGACTAGAAACATAGTATCATCAGCCCATTGTCGGGGAAGAACGACCGATGAGGCAACTGACACCATTTGACCCCCCACCCGAGCCAAAGATGGACGAGCCTCGGGCACCACGAAGAGAGCTAATATGGCATCAGCCAAACAACCCTTCGGCAGCATAACAATCCACAGACCTTTTGAGTGTACTGCTGCTGCGGGAGCACAAGTGAGTAGTAGGAACTCAAGATAATATTGCAAGGTGGCGTACGATATTGACAAGGGCATCAAGTCAATGATGTCGAGAGACTGTCGTTCAGTAGTGAACTCTGAGGTGAAGGTGATAGATTGTGAGTTCATAGTACCCTGTTATCACTCGGACCTTACTCGGTTCCTACAATCCCTGCAATAACAAAGTCCGAACACCCTCATTGCATTCACACCGATCAGACCCCAAACACTTACCGAGACATTCGGTTCCACTTATTGTTGACGGCATCACCCAGCAATATATAACCCTTAACGTCTCCTTACCCTTCATGATCCCTTCCCTCACTTCTCCGGCCCAAATTCGAGTTACCGAGAAGGGAGGTCACTGGTGTTGTTGGCTACGTAGCATTGTTGAGCCTCAAGAAGGTAGGTTAGAATAAGACACAGAAAAAAAGGAAACAAACCATTGGGAAGCCCACCTTCAAATGCTGGAGGAAAACAAGAATGGCAAATTTGATGAAGGACGAAAGCGGCGAAAGTGATGGAGGTGCCAGTGTGTAGTTTTGTGCGGTGTAAGGCATATGCGATGAAATACGATGATGCGTTAGTAAGAACACGGACAGAAGTAGCAGAGATCGCACCTGGGCAGCGCTATCCTCACTGGTTCGTGACGATGATCGACGAATGAATTTGAAACGGCTGGGGGAAACTCAGAACAATGATATCTGCAGTTCGCTAAACCGACCTTGATTTTTTATTGCCCCTGAACACAACCATCACTTCAGATAGGCTTGTATACTAGAACAATGGCACTCATGATCTATCGATGCCCATTCCAACAGGGGCAACTGTCAATTGGTGGCTGATGCATATCTGATACAGACACGTGTTGGAGAAAATCACAGCCAACAGATCAGCATGATCAACAACCCAGTTCCTGTGAGATGTTGATTTGACAAGCAGAATCAGGGGTTCGCTGATAGAGGGTGATCGCCAATCAGTGATGGTGAGTGAAACGTGTGCAGATCGCAACTACCAACCAAGAATAGCCTTATCGAAAGCGATGGAAAAGTTCTGGCAGATATGGCAATTTATACTGGTCACAAGGTGCGTCGCGTATGAAAGGACGTAAGTCAAAGAGCAAAGTTTGAAGGCCGTGCGTAGGCAGTGCCTGATGTAGACCACTGGTAGTACAGATAGGGGATACCCTTCGGGAACAATGACAGCGAGAGTATGGGTAGACGTAAAGCGGAAGGCCGATAGATTGACCATGGCCCAGACATATGAAGGTCTATGAAGATGCTGCTCTGTCAACTGTCATATTCTGTGTACATTGAGCGGAGATACTCCATCACATCGGGAGACGCAATCTAAAAGCAATTCAAAAAACTGTGCAACCTAGGGGAATCATTCTCGTCAGAAGCAAAGGCTGATTGTAAGTTCGAACACACACCTGAACCTCCCTGAACAACCAGGCAATTCTTCCCGGTGGAGCCCCATGAGTCATCACATATTCGATAATTCCAGATGTCAATGACCGTCTCTCCTGCCGTGTGCTTACCGTGCAACTCCACATCCACTCTATAACGTTGGACTTGAAAGAGCTCAGGGTGGGACACATATGCAATGGTTAGTGCATCATGGAGAGGTGGACCTTGATCGAAACCAAATGTTGACTTGTACGTTCCTGCGAAGAAACTGATGAGGGAAGAAAGTGTGCCTCTGAGATCAGTGGATGGATGTGGCAGCACGCCATTCCAGGAGAGGTAGATGGGGTGATCTCAGGCGGGAATGGATGACTGGAGTGACAATCGCCGTGTGTGTAACATTGATGGGTATCATGACAGTCTTGACTGGAGCGTCTAAGACAATCTGAGCCGCCTCAGCTGATGGAGGATCAGGACGAGTATTGTAACATTTTCCAATAGAATACGCACGATCGCACATAATATTAAACTCTACACGATTAGCGTAAGGGGTATAGCTTCGAGTAGAACAACATACCTGCGACGGCGGATCTATTTCCGAGGCCAACTCCTCCGCCCATGAATACAAATTGCTCCACTGCTTCTAGAAGGTCTGGATAGACGCTAATAAATAGGGCAATGTTCGTCATTGGTCCGGAAGAGACAACCGATACTTGGCGGCCAGTACCATTGTGCCACACGTCCTTGATCGATGTTGCCATCCCCTCGATGGCATGGATGAACGACCCATCATCATTTCGAGCGAATCGTGCCTGAACTTCAGGACTATCAGCTGACGGGAGCCCTACAACACCTCCTAAGCCATCCTCTCCATGGATTTCAGGATCGTGCTTTGTGGGTCGAAGTAACGGCTTAGATGCGCCGCGATAAACCAGGACATCGGAAGATGCGGCAAACGCGTGCAGACACCTTGCAGTGTTTTTGGCAGTGCAATCAGCGGACGCATTACCATGAACCTAGAGCGATTTTGTTTGATAGAGACCTGTCTGGGAAGCCGCTTTACATACACTGGATACTCCCAGAAGCTTGATATTCTCTAGTTGACAGGCCATCATAAGTGCAGTAGCATCATCATGTCCCTGTGAGGCATTCCTCTCAGCACATCCACGCCAAACGAGAACAAACGGTCAATCGCGTACGGGATCTACGTCTAACCAGACATACTTCAAAGTCATCGTCTGCTATTTGGCTGACTAGGACTGAACTGGATTGATTGTAAGACAACAATAGCGATGAGCAATCGGACTCACATGGATATAAAACAGAGTTAACGGTGTTCAGTTACATACGCCTTTTGTTGCTTTACGTTCGTGATTTCGAATTAAAAGCTTGGAACCAATGTCGATAATATTTCTACCATAGTAATCGAAGGTCGTACCGGTCAGGCCGACTCTGTCACGCCGATGAGAAATGAAGGACCAGTGGTAACGTAAGCTGACTTCTAACTTGCCAAGCTTGAACGGAATTGCAATTGTCAATTGAAGGTGAAGAGTCGACGCAGATCTCAACTCTCGGGCAAGCTCTCAGGATAAGTTTGTGGTTGTTTGCTATAGGCTTTCGATCCTAACAATCACAAACATCGTCTGCCAGCGAGTGTCTCGATTGTCTGAGTGAAACCACTACCTCAATCACATCAATGTCAAGTCAAGTAAACAGCAAGGAGGAAGAAGAGGTAACGCCTCTTCAGCGGCCACCCTCCCCCCCTCTCCATACAACATTCGCCGCACGCGGTTTGCATGTGGGTGTAGAGGACTCGCATATCCCAAAGAACCTCGCACGTTAATGCATTCCACCGAATCAGGCACAAAACTTTCCTGCGCATAAGCCGCGTGATCTACGTATACCGTCGCCTCAAGCTATCACTCATGTAGCGTGGAGTTGCGATGGGAAGCGTCTAGCTGGCGTTGGTATCGACAAAATCACTCGCATCTGGACTCCGGAAACTAGTGTACGTACTATGTATGGCATTTTGTCCGAGTTAATCTCCAAAACCAAATTTCAGATGGAATCAAGAGCTGCAACCCACTTTTCTGGCGGTCACTCGGACGACGTTGACTATATATCATGGAATCCCACTCATCCAGAGTTATTTTGCACGTCGAGTCAGAAGGACAGAAGGATTGTATTCTGGGATGCACGACGTAAGTTTTGTATGTTTTGTGCGTATTGTGAGTAACCCTTACAGAATTCAAGAAAGTCGGCACACGCAGCAAATAATTCTGAAAATCTCACCCGTGCAAACGAATTACTCTCCGGATGGCAGGGCTTTGATATTTACTTCAGCTGGGCACCAGCTCTTTTTCTTGACATATGGGAAAGATGGTGATGTAGCAAAAGAGCAGTGGCATCTCTCAGATAAGGACGGAGTTTGTTCATCGTCTCCATCATGTTACGAATTACCGACATTTTTCGACAGAGCATTGTCGCCTCCACCGCCATGTTCAATCATGTCGGTGATGGTATAATCCTGACACATCATTCTGAGCATAGCGTTCGGGTCATGGACTATCCAACGCTGACCCTTCGAGAGAGCCCTGCCGCTCATGTCGGAGGCTGTGTTGCAGTAGCACTCGATCCCCGAGGGAGGTACGTATTAGTTATTTTATGCTTAATCAACATGCATTAACCTCGTCTCTAGGTATCTTGCGTCTGGAGGTTATGACTCCATTGTTAACATGTTCGATCTGAGCGAATGGATATGTGCTCGGACAATCTCCACTTGCGAGTGAGTGAATCAAAGCACAGCAATCCATCCACTCACTTGATTCCTTCAGAAATGCGATCAATGCCTTGAGCTTTTCGTACGATGGGGAGTATCTCGCTATTGCTAATACAGGACCCTACATCGACATAGTAAGGACTCGCTTCTAATAATGTATCTACCTCTAACATAATGTATTCAACAGTGTGCAACAGAGACGGGTGCCCCGTTACATCGCGTTCCTGCATTGGCGCCGTCACCTACAGTGACATGGCATCCCTCAAAATACGTATTTGCTTATTGTGGGCAAACAAAGCTCCGGGAAGGCGGTCCTCCTCCCGTGGCTGTTATTGGCCTATTTGGGGGTGGGATTTGACAAATGAGCTTTGGAAGTTGTCGACGAGTCACCATACGTATACAAGTTCTACCGATTCAATACAAAGCTTGACAGATTGCGACGACTAGCCAGGTTTGGCGAGTATCAGCGTGTTCCAGAAATTTGTTGTCTAATGACATCCTGTGGGCGCACTGGTTCATTGTTTCCTCCAGACCTCGCGTTCTATCAGGTTTCTGTGCGATTGATGGTGCATAGAAATCTTTTAAACATCTGGATGAATCACACTTTGATATTGTGTTCTGGGCCCCATGGGCCAAGGATATCAGATTTGCAGTGCTCGCAAGATGGAATTGTGTGGTGTTACGGTGGTGATTGAACTTATCTTAGAACTTTGCTGTGCTCGTGGAGCCAGATTGATACAAAGTAAGTAGATCGATTTGGTAACTTAGGCTGCCTCGAGGTTGCCTCGAGGTCTGTAGGTCGGCAGCCAGTTTGAAAAAGTTCTCTCAGGACCCCCAACCCTTGATATTAGTAAGTTACGCAATGAACGGAGGAACAAGGAACAATTGGTTCAGGCGCCCATCTCGGTATTTGAAGACTTGCGCAAAGTGAATGGAATTCACGACACCTGCTGAAGATGTACCCGCAGATCGCAATCAATCAATCATCCTTCAAACTTGATTCGGCCGGCGTGGCTGGCTTTTTCGGTGGCGATGAAACACTCTCAGCAATGGCTACGGTGCATCTATACCGCGGCCGAAGATGGCTGGGCTGGTACAACTCTCCAGGAAGCTACACGGTCGCTAAAAAATACGGCCAGTTAGCCAACTCCCGACTCTGGGACGGACTGTTTCCAGGTCCAAATCCCGAACCAGCTGCAGCATTTGGACTGGATGGAAAGCCTGGGCCGCGGTATGTCGCTTCAGTGTCTGGCACAGACATGGCCACGGGGCACCTTGCATACCTCACAATCCAGAGAAGCAAGGAATTGATAGGCGAAGAAGTCGAGGGCAGACCCGGCGCGGAGACATTACCTGCAGCGGTGACTGTTATTGGCGTTGGAGACGTCACGTACAAGGACCAAGTGGGGATGATGCACGTCAATCACGCACTGCTAGCCGCCATACCCATAACCATAAGCTTCGCGACATGCTTCACATGCGCAGTCGTTGGGGACTGGCTTGCCTTCAGCCTCATCCTTCTTGGAATCGTTTCAAGTGGCATCACTTGCTTCGTGATTGGCACTGCGAAACTCCATCTCCGGTCACCCAAAAACGTCACCCCAGGAGTGCCTCCAGGGGATGGATTACTTCTGACCCCACGCGATGTTGTCGTCCTGAAAGGGCCAGAGAAAGACGTGAATGTGATAACCAAGGGAAGCTTCATTCTCGCCATGCGTGGCCACCGAGAGTACCGGAGCGTTGGACTGTGCTCGCTCCTTCTGCTAGCACAGTTCATGTTACAGCTACTCTTAATCCCTCAGACGACACTCTTTGGTCAAGTGATGTTTCTTTCCTCGCTTGCAGCGTCTTGGATCTACAACTCGTTCCTTTCTTCCTTGGAGAGCGAGAAGATACAAGGAGATCTATTGTGCAAGGCGCTGAGGGTTGATGAAACCTGCGATAAAGAGATATGACCTCCCAAGTAGGAGGAGCCAGGCTGTTTTCGCCTGCTCTATTCTCAGCGATGGAGTAGAGAACAAACGAAGACTTTGACGCGGAGCGTATGTTATCGTTGTTCGTGCCGAACAAGACGAGGGTTTGGAGTATCTGGAGAGCCAAGGTTGCGGGGCAATTGAAATCGGCTTCTCCGAACAAAAATTTTCAGGCAACAGCGGAGGAGAAGGAGGGTTTGTGCCAAGAGGAATGCAGATTGCTAGACACTTTCCTAGAGGATGCCCAGCATGCGTTTGAGGCCTGTCGGGAGCGGTGCGATGAATTACGTTCCTTGTACACCCCGAAAGGCCAGGCAAAGGATGTGTGAGTATGTGTGTACTTATCGCGTAGAACATCTCTATGATCGTATTTGACTCTCATCAGACGGCATGCCAGATGCTTAATTTCGAAGATTCTCGATAGAATGAATGCTAAGGGAACCTGTGTTGTGGGCCTCGAATTCCGAGCTTCCTAGCCACCCTATCCGAGAAACACGGGGCGTGGACAGCATGAATCAGAATGCCCAGATAGAAATGCGTTCACTAGGAAGAAGCTAGATATAAGCAAGGAAATCCAGTGAGCCGAGCGACAGTGTAACCACATACCAACTATGTCCCGACACCCAATTTCAGTCACTTCAACAAATTTCACCTTGGATGTGTCTGGCGTTGCAGGATTCTTCGGTGGTGATGAAGCCGTCCAAGCCCTAACGACTATCCACCTATACAAGGCTAGGAGGTGGTCCGGGTGGTACAACGCTCCCGGCAGTTTCGCCGTTGCCAAGTGCTTAGGCCCCATTGCAAACTCTCGTTTCTGGAACGCGCTTTTCCCCGGGCCCAACGAAGAGCCAGAAAAAGTTTTTGGGCTAGACAGCCAATTGGGTCCCAAGTACATTGCTTCCCAGTCCGGCACCATCATCGAGAAGACGACTCACGTTGCGTATCTTGTGTCACAGAAGAGCAAGGAGGTTCTACCCTTAATAAGAGTTCAAGGCCGAAAGTCGAAACCAGTAACCTTGACGGTCGTCGAAGCCACGAACCCGCTGTCTAAGACTCGTACCCCAGAGTCGAAGGAAACTCCAACCATGATCGTTGACGTCTTAGATCATAAAAAATGGTGGGCCAGTATACCCATCTCAGCAAGCTTAGCTGCATGCGCAATGTGTGGGTATGACCATGACTGGTACTGCTTCGCGATGATTCTCCTGGGTATCATTTCCAACGGTTTGACATGTCTTGTTGTTGGCTCAGCATCTGTAGTCCTTGAGGGGGTCAAGCCAGCGGATAACGCCCCTCCTGGGGACGGGATGTTGGTCGATGACAGTTCAAACCACATCGTCATCTTAAAGGGAGCAGAAGAAGACGTAAACGGGATCACAAAAGGGAGGGTTTACCTGGAATATCTCCCGAGAGTGTGGATGAAGAAGAGAAGCCCTGGGCTGCCGAGGGAGCCTTCTGGTGCAACCCCGGATCTAGAGCAGGCGCCGGAAGAGAAGGGGCGCCAAAATGGTTGAGGAAACGCCTGAGATCGAAGAGTACAGGGGCATTGGATTTTGGCGCCCTTCTGCTCGGCATGCAATCATTGCTGCAATTGCTTCTAATCCCCCAAGGAACGCTGTTCGGCCAGCTCATGTTTCTCTCGTCATTCGTAATCTCCTGGGTCTACAACCTGTACTTGTCGTCCCTTGACAAGGAAAAGATCCAACAGGAGCTACTGTTCAAGACGCTGAATGTGGATGTGGGGTCCATGTCGAGGTTTGAGCTAGGCACAAGGACAACGGCTGCGGTATTCGCCACGCTTGTCTTACGACCGCCTTCCCCGATCAAGCTCCTGAACTGTTTTCTGCCGAATAAAACTGCGGTATGGAATCGGTGGAGAGAGCACGTAGGAGGGTATATTAATGCGGAGGGTGTGGGCATGGAACTGAAGCCACTGGAAAGTTGCAATGATGCAGGGTTCACCGAAGAGGAAAAGTCGCTACTCAAACAACTCCTGGATGACGCGAAGGAGGCCATCAGGGGTTACAACGAGAAGTTCTTGAAGAAATCATCCGATTCTGTTTCCCCCTTCGGCACCCTGTCTCAACGTCATGGCTCCAGTGAAAGGCTTTTAAGTCCTACGAGGAGTCCCTCGACAAGAGGGTCGGCGTTCAACCAGCCCGCGTACGCGCCACTGCCCACAGCTGATCGTTAAGGCGAGGATTATTCTTGGAGATGGTTTTATGGTTTTATGCGACAAGTGCAACAAGGATTCGAAAATGCTTACTGGACAGTTGTGTCGACACTAGAATTCGTGGTAGTCAATATGCATTTACAGATTAGCATCAATATGCATTCGTCATTTGATTTAGTAGTAGAATGGAAAATTCCCACCAAGTTAGCGCCTAGAGGAGTACTGCGTTCGTATGAGGTTTTTCAGCAACTTATAAATACCATGCCCACCTTGAATGTGCCAACGCATTTCAATCTCGATACATCGGGCGTCGCTGGATTCTTCGGTGGGGATGAAGCGATCTCAGCGATGGCTACTGTCCATCTCTACCGCGGGAGGCGCTGGCTAGGCTGGTATAATTCACCAGGAAGCTATACTGTCGCCAAAAATTCGGGCAGCTCGCTAACTCAAGATTTTGGGATGGTCTATTCCCTGGTCCAAATCTCACACCAGCTGAGGCATTTGGACTAGATGGGAAACCTGGCCCTCGTTATTGGGGTGTTTTTTCGGGCACAGATATGTCCACCGGTCATCTGGCGTACCTCGTGGTACAGAAGGCCAAAGAAGTTGAGGAGGTGGTAGAAGTGGAAGGGAGGGAGACCACACCTCTGTCCGTCACCATCGTCGATGTCGAAGACGTGATGCTAAAGCACTCGGATCAGGCGCCGATGATGAGCATCCATCATGCTCTCTTGGCCGCTATCCCGATCGTCATCAGTCTTGCGACGAGCGCTCTGTCCGCAGCTTCAGGAGATTGGCTAGCATTTGCCCTCATCCTGCTAGGAGTGATGTCAAGCGGCACATCGTGCTTTGTCATCGGCTCTGCCCGACTCGAATTTGCTTCCGTCAAGGAAGCTGCTCCGGGCACCCCGCTTGCAGATGGGATACTTCTGACGCGAAACGACGTGGTAATCGTCAGAGGTGCAGAGAAAGACATCAATCCAATAACGAAAGGCACATTTGTCCTGAGGATGGATGGCGGCCCGGAATTCAGACGAATTGGACTCTGCTCGCTTCTCCTCCTCGCGCAATTCCTTCTCCAACTCCTTTTCATTCCTCTAGCAACGACATTCGGACAGATCATGTTCATCTCATCACTTGCAGCCTCATGGGCATATAACTCATTTCTGTCATCACTAGAGCAGGAGAAAATACAAGTCGATATCCTGTGGAAAGCGCTTCATGATCCACGAATGTCGAAATTTGGGCTCAAAAGCAGAGCTGCTCAAGCAGTTTTTGTATGTTTAGTTCTCAGCGATGGCGTCCAAAAGCCATCTGTTGACTTCAAGCCAAAGAAGGTCTTGGAATGTTTCATCTCGAACGACACGAGAGTATGGAATACATGGAGAGACAAAGTGACGAAGGAACTAGAAAATAACGACGAAGAAAAATCGTTCAAGCTTAGCCCCGATGATCTACGAGGGTTCAAAGATGAAAGGGTCCTTCTGAAGTCATTGCTTCAGGATGCCCAAAATGCGTATAGAGGTTATCAGGAGCACGTACATAAGATCAAAGACAATGGTCACATTTCTTCGTCAACAGAGAAACAAGTACATCAACCGCACTGTGGTGTTTAATACTTGTTGTAACATACCACCTGTTCACAAAAGCTATCATAGGGTTACCGAGTTGCCATACTATTTTCCATCGATTCGCACAGCAAGACGACCGAGCACGATGCCACCCTAGATCGTATAGTTATAATTTAACACATGGTGACCTCGATACAAACTAGCGCCCGGCTTCCGTTCATGAAGGACAAATATTCAAGCAATCATATCGAGCTCATATCGGAAAAAGGTCGACCGACAGCTAACAGCAACATATCCATGTGGATCATTATTGAAATAGGGGACAAATCAAGTCAAGGAGATCAACGGATTACCGGGATATTACCACAAATTGTGAAGGCGGAGGGGTTTTGGCAGATGGAGGGTATTCCACGGGGGTCCAACATCGTGGACATGTACTGGATATCTTTGGGCTTAGCGTTGCTACGCTTCCGTGAACAAAGGAGGCAGCAGCTTCTTGACCAGCGGCAATGATGAAAGCAAGATTTGTGCTGAGTGCACGCCTCGCATCGGGTGCGCTACTTACAAGAGCAGCTGTGAGTGGAATTCTACACATCAAGCGGCAACGTATTATGCACCACCAGCCTCCCTTTAACATCCATACCGGCTCTTTTGACCTCGACGTATCCGGCGTCGCAGGGTTCTTCGGCGACGAATAAGGTATCTCTGCGATGCAGACCATTCGTCTCTACAGGTACAGAAAATGGCTGGGATGGTACAACTCCCCCGGCGGCTGGAACGTCGGCAGGGATTTTGGAAAACTCGCAAATTCCCCTTTCTGGGACGGCCTCTTCCCTGGGTCCAATGAAAATCCCGCAAAATTCTTCCAGCTTGATGGCAAGCAGAGCCCCAAATACGTCGCCTCTAGATCTGGATCCTTCCCGGAGCAGACCAGCCACCTTGCATATTTGATAACGCAGAAATGTAAGGAGGAGCTAGGAGTGCAGATGGATGGAAGAGTCACGAAACGGTGTAAAGTGACTATTATCCAGACACAACGCGATCCATCTGTGGAAGGGAATCCGCCAGTTCACACGATCCCACCTCACAGCGGGCGTCACGCGCACGTTGCAATCCTCCCAATGGCCATCAGCTTCATCACATGTGCGCTTTGCGGATGGACATACGACTGGTTCTGTTATTCTATGATTCTTCTGGGAATCATATCAAGTGGCCTGGCTACCTTTGTCATAGGGTCCGCATGTTTAAAGCTGGAAGGCGTGGAGCCAGCACCAACAGCTCCGCCCGGAGACGGGATGTTAATGGACGGTGATGACATCGTCATCCTCCTTGGTATAGAGGCAAACATCGCCACCATCACTAGGGGCAAATTCTTTCTCGAATATGAACCCTGGGTTAGGCAGAGGAGCAGTAAGGAAAAGAGGAAACGATCCGTTCTCGGAGACGGGATGGAGTCGACCAGCTCGAATCGCAAAAGCGATGCGGAAGCAGGTCCTCGAGATGGCCCCCCAGACTACAGACCAACGCAGTGCGACGTACCGGTCAGAGACGAGTATGCTGCTATTGGATTATGTTCGCTCCTGCTCGTCATACAACTACTCGGTCAAGTGCTCTTGATCCCCCAGGGGACATTCTTCGGCCACATCATGTTCCTGTCTTCCTTCGTGGCTTCCTGGGCGTACAACTTGTACTTGTCCTCGATCAATAAGGAGTACATTCAACAGAAGTTGCTCCTAGATGTACTCGAGTTGGATGAGCAGCATATGCAGACGTACAGCCTAGGCACGAGAACAACTGCTGCTGTATTCGCCTGCCTGATGCTCTAGCCTCGTGGGAATGATGCAGATGAATGGGAGAGTTTCAAACCAGCAGCCATCATCCAACATTTCATTCCGAATGATACACAGGTGTGGATTACATGGAAACAAAAGGTCTTGGGCGTAATAAGCGAGCGCGATCGCAACCAAGAAGCTTGCTACGGTTTGCTCCAGGTGAGCGCCGAGGATGAAGCGATGTTCAAGAAGGATGACAAAGGACCTTGTCGATAAACTCCTGGGGGACGCTCGCACTGCATACGATCTGGCCACGGCAGAGCAGCGTCGGCTTGGGTTGGTCGGCGGCATGGAAAATTCAAACAATGTAACGAAGTAGTATCTTGTCCACCAGTGACTTGTACCTTACATAATTACGCAACCTTCCGTCAGAATCAGACGGTCTAAGATATGCATCGACAACTCACCAGTATTCTTTACACCGAAGGGGCTGAAGGAATCGCGCCTTTGCATGGGCCTGGGATGAAGTTCCTGTACACAAATTTGTTACCACGCTCTGAACCACTTCGAAAAAATCACACCTTGAGCTAGCTGATTCCTATGTAGTAATCAAGATTTCTAAATTCATAATTCCACGATTGTTCTACGACCGTCGACCGAGCAGAAGACTTCACGAAATGAGGCTGCACCTTGCCGGGCGTCCTGACTAAAAGAAGACGGTTCCTCCTTCGTATAGCTTCGGTTCTTCAGAAGGCAAATTTCAAGCACCTCGAGGAACGCTGTACATCATGATACTTGTGCCGCTTAAAGTTTGAACTGTGATAACAGCATGCCGTTCCGTTTGATAGCCGTTTTGCTAAACCCGAAGGGTGAGTAAGAGCGTGTATACGCAAGTATCTATACACACCACTGAAGTTATTGAAACCCTTGGGTTGTAGCTTGCGGCGTGCGCGAAGTACTTCGCTGTGTTTTTCGAATTTCAAACTCCACCACAACTCAATCAGGCAAGCGTCACAGTGCAATCACATTAGTAAAGGCTTGAACTGGTGGGAACGTGAGAAGGACATATATTACAACGTATAGTAGACAATCACCAACATCAGTATAATTCTGATGCCGGCCGTTGCACTGTGATGCTTGACTTTATAAAGGAAAGCGGAGATTTGAATTCACATGCACAGGTTTGCAACTTGCCGAAGGATCGAGAGGTAGTTGGTGCAAAATCTGATGTTCCATCTGAACGAGTCATGCCTACCACTTGCGGAACTATTACACTACCATCTCAGAATTACATCCTTCTATAGTTTCCACGGCTACAATGTCAAGGACTCATGAATTCACTGACAGGAGCGCTGGAGCCTCATCGACTCATCAACTTAAGCTTCACGTGCAAATACCACTCGTTACGGTTTACTAGGACATCTGTATATGAGCCGCGGTCTGGGCGGTCAATTGAAATTTCGTTACATTGGTTTCCGGTAGGTGACTGTATCAAATGGCACAAGTTCGTGCAATATTGTGGCTGCCTGACTTCAATTCACTGAGGATGTTACATTATTGCAGGATAAATATGGTACACAATCACTGAACAGGTAGGGCTATTCATCGTATCGCACAGTGCAAGCAACGTGCAAGAATTATGCCTGGCTATACTTCGTTTGACTCGGAAGTACGGCTCGGATATTCATGGCGCCGAGTGAACCGGAGCTTCTTGAGCCAGTGCTGTCCCTCGACCCGTTGCAAAGAAGAAGCCAAGTATGTTCCATTATACTTCTACCTACAGGATGGTATTTTAACGCCGGCGCAGATTACACTGAGGCGACCTTCCACACCGCAGGGAGGTGATCAATCAGGGTTCAGAACGCTCAGCCATTGTGGTCTCGTAATCGCGTGCTTTTCGCGATGTGATATGTCATTAATGAGATCGTGGGTTTTTTAACGAGTTCTACAGGATGGGTCTCTGACGCTGGTGCCACAGGAATTGGTTAGGGTTCAGAGAGATTGACTGTGGTCCAGTGTTCACCACCCCGAACCGCTCGCGATGTCAGAGGAAGTCGTGGTTTCTCACTGCCGGTGTGAGATATACTCCGGCCTCCAGAAGCAGTGTGTCATACATTGTGCTCGAGGCGTCTGAGCATGCACTTCCTCCTATTTAGTGACGGGCAACCCGATGACAAGCTCAAAATTCCTGACTCGTTTGAAATGCCTCCACTCATCCGGCCAATTGTACACACTACAAATTTCACGCTTGACGCTTCTGGCGTCGCCGGTTTCTTTGGTGCCGAGGAAGCTATCGCTGCCATGACCACTGTACATTTGTACAGGGGGCGGAGATGGCTCGGTTGGTACAACTCTCCCGGCAGTTATAATATAGCCAAGGAGTTCGGCAGGATATCCAGTTCAAGATTATGGGATGGCCTTTTTCCTGGGCCCAACGATGATCCAGCCGTTGCATTCAAGCTGGACGTGAAGACTGGCCCAAAATATGTCGCGCCACGCTCGGGAACTGTCATACAGCAGACTGGTCATCTTGCGTATCTCCTAACGCAGGAGACGAATGATTTAAAACCACACCCACTTCCTCACACCAGAGAGACATCAGTTTCACGAGTCTCTGTCGTCACGGTCCCTGAAATCACTTATGAGACCCTTCATGTCCAAACCATGAGCATCCACCACGCCGTCCTCGCCAGTTTCCCCATCCTCGTCAGCCTCACCGCATGCATCCTTTCCGCCTTAGTCGCCGACTGGTACTGCTCTGCGATGATCCTCCTCGGGATCATCGCCAACGGTGTCACATGTTTCGTCATTGGCTCCGGAGACCTCAAGATTGATACGGTCACGAAGCCAGCGCAGGGCTCCCCTCCAGGAGACGGGATGCTCTTGACGCATAATGGGGTCATCATCTTGAAGGGAATGGAGAAGAATGTGAATGCGATCACGAAGGGGAAATTTTCACTGGAGCTTAAGGGAAACCCAGAATACCGAGCTGTTGGGCTTTGCTCGCTGCTCCTCAAAGTGCAATTTCTACTGCAGCTCCTCCTCATTCCCCAAGGATCGCTGTTTGGTCAGGTCATGTTCCTGACCTCAATTGTCGCATCTTGGGCGTACAATTCCTTCCTCGCGTCCCTGGAGAAAGAGAAAATACAACGGAAACTGTTTTGCGACAGTATCAAACTTGACCCGGAAGCCATGCACAGTTATCAGCTTGGCACTCGAACCAGCATGGCTGCATTTGCATGCTTCGTTCTTTGCGAAGGTCTTGACAGACCTCTCGAAGGCATCGAGCCGATGAAAATTCTGCTGGAGTTTTTGCCAAACGAGACGCCAGTGTGGCAGAAGTGGAGGCAGCACGTAGTAGCTGAGGTTGAGAAAGAAGAGGGCGAGATGAGTATCCCTGAAGATGTTGATGTGGCGGGGCTTAGTGGCAGTGAGCAAGCACTTTTGAAGACTCTTCTGCAGGACGCAGATGATGCGTTAAAAGGGTATAAGGAGACCCGTGACCGGCGATGCTCGCCGAGCCTTGCCAATGGGACGATACCATAAGGATACTACACTCGTTTATCAGCTGTCTGGAATAGGGAACCATGCCATTTAATTTTTTACGAATAGGTTTTGCATATAGTAGTCCATGCAGTCACATCGTAGTAGTAGAAAGGCGCGGCACAACGTACGCTGGCGTTATTTTCTTCGACGTGCCACTGGCCCAGCACGCAGCCTATGCAACCAAGCAGGATGTCGGCGAGCCTCCTGGGAGGTCCGAGGACATAAGGTGAAGATTTTGAATGTGGTTGGATGCATCATGATGACGATAGTAAGAAGAGAATGCTTGATTTCAATCAGTTTTCTTCGCTGTGCTGCTTATAATAACATCATGATCGGAGCCATTTGAGCGTCATGGAAAAAAGTGAAGACCGTGAGTAGGCAAGGTAGCGACAGCGGGGCTTCGAACAAGGTGGGCATCTGTAATATCACTGTCAGTATCAGGCCTACAGAACACGAGAGCTCGCCGTACACAACGCATTGCAAGAACACCTTGCTCGTCTTAGGCGACTTCAACCACCACGGGAGAAGACACACGCCATGGCTTCCACGTCATCACAACTTGAACCTGCCAACTGCGGCAACCGAGACGACTCTGACACCAATGATGACCTTGGAGGGTCACACAGGCTTTACTGCGTCCATTTCCTATGTTATAGACGGCAAGCCAATAACCAGGAGATCCCGGGATAAGACCACTCGGCGATGGGGAAACGGGTAAGGAGATTGAGGAGGTGTGGGCAGCTGCGTGGAGCTCAAAGCCTGCAAGATTGAGACCGGCATCATAAAAAAATTTCAAGGTCACTCGCAAGGGATCACCTGCATCGATATCTCGGCGGACAGCACGCTGCTGGCGAGCGGGTCATGGGATTAGACAGCGCGGATATGGAGCTTGGAGACTGGCAAACTTGTGGCTGGTTCATTCAACAGTGTTGCTCGGGTAGGCGCAGTTCGATTCTCGACAAACTCGAAGAAGCTCGCAGTCAACTCAGAGCTGGGGACATGCAATTGCCTTGAGATCTGGGATGTCGAAACACAGACATCGAATGTCAGATTTGCCAATGTTCTGGTCCCTGGACAAAAAAAAAACAAAAACATGTTGACCGCATTGAACATTAATTTCAGCTTCACGGATGCTAACGACCTCGCCAAGATCTAGCTATGAGTTCAACACGTCGACGCTGGAGACTGTTGGGGTTCCCTTCAAAGCGTACACCAACCGCCGTGTCGTTGGTTTAGCACTTTCATTTGATTGTGCTCTCTTCACTTAGGCTCACTAGGGCTTCTTGGGACCAGTCACCACACCATCAAGTTCTGGGCCTTCGAGTCCTGCCAGCGGATCGCATACTTTGACTGTGATGAAGATATTTACTACATCAATGCTATCCTCTCACCTGACTCACGCCAATTAGCTTACACGACATGGCACATCGAAGCTAATTATAAGATATATGTATGCAACACTCCACTCAGCGTTCTTGCTAGCATCTGGCCTGCACAAGAAGTATACTCCACCCTCACCCAAATACGCATTTACCCACATGAATTCATATTCTGTGAGCCAACCGTCTCTCGAAGATTGATCGAGCGTTTACTCGAGGTACGCATCACGTTCCTTTCACTTTGTATTAATTCACATCAATCATCGTAGTCCGGCGCAACCCGCCGTCCTGCTGTGACGCCGCCTTCCACACCTTTCTTCCTCAGGCTTCAAAGGTTATTGTATACAATAGACCCGCAGCAATCCATGTTCCTTCACCATGTCCGCAAACTCCTTCCTTTCTTGAACGCAGTTCCTCCTGTTCGGAGTCATCAACCTCGCGATCTCCTAGATGTATGTCGTTTACGCTGCTTCCTCCGCAGTTGGTTCGATTATCACTCTGCAGTTCCCTGCTACATCGGCCCTACCTATCTCTCCTTCGGCCCGGGGGCCCGGGTTACAACTCAGGGTCATTCAGACATGGGTCCTCCCGAGCATGTGAGGCTCTGTCCAGTCCTGTAATTACAATTATCCGCTCACATTTGTTTAGTCTCGAGCACCGTCAACTACCCTTCCCCCACCTTTAAAAGCCCACCTACGCCACCTATCATCTTGGTGGCCCATTCATTCTGGCCCTACACAACCATCTATTGTCGATGTTCCTCTCGCACCGGGTCAATCGGTATGTTCGGTTCATTTTTATCACTGTCACCTAAGTCTCATGCATCAACTTGCAACGCATCGCTATAGCGGGTGCTCCCAGTAATGACAATAACTAGATACGTGACGAAGACTTTGACCCTAATTCACAACAGCCATCCTCAGCTGGGCATATCAACACTGGAGAACATAGAAGCGGCCGGTTGTGTTTCTGCTTCTAGTGCTTTCGCATACATCCCCTTTGCATTTCAGTTTTGATTGCTGACGTTGTATATGTAGCAGTATTTATCGATATGCTGTAACTATCGTACTCTGAATGATGCTGCTCTCGCGATCTTATGGCAGTGATTGGAACACCAATGCGATGATGAAGATGCTCACAGACTTGTGGGTTTTCACTCATGGTTGACAGAAGCCATCATGGGGTTGCGGTATTTGCCATCGATTGATCCACCAAGAAACCCTGAGCCCGTGGCCACCACCCTGGATTGTGTTGTGAAAACACATGGTGAACTTGAACTGACAAGTAACAGCAGTATTTCATGTGGACGATTATCAAAATAGGGACCAATCAGTTCAACGGGATCAGTAGATCTAGAATTGCCACACTTCCAACCGTGCTGAGTGCATGCCTCCTATCAGGTGTGCTACTTAAAAGAGTAGCTGTGAGCCGAATTCTACACATCAAACTGTTGGAAATCAACCCGTCAACACAGTACATAGTTTTCTTCTTGTTAGACTCAGTCTACGCCAGCGGACTTACCATATTAGGAACCCCAGGTACGACGATACTTTCGCTACACTCGTTTGCCGTCTTTTCCCCAGTCTCTAATACTCGACTGGGGGTAAGCCTTGTCTTAGTATACCTAACACGCTCCTTACTGATGTACTATAGAACTCATCCGAGTTCTCTCTCTTTAGGTACATAATAAAGTCTCTTATACTCGACTGGGGAACTCATACGAGTTCTCTCTCTTTAGACGCTTACTGTCTTTTACAAAACCGTACCATGCCTCCTATTAACATCAATACTAGCTCTTTTAAACTCGATGCACCCGGCATCGCAGGGTTTTTCGGCGGCGAAGAAGCCGTCCTTGGGATGCAGACCATTCATCTCTACGAATACAGAAAATGGCTGGGATGGTACAACTCTCCCGGCGGCTGGACTGTTGGCAAGTTCGGAACACTCGCAAATTCCCGTTTCTGGAACACAGTCTTCCCTGGGCTCCATGAAGGCCCTACAAAATTATTTGGGTTCGATGGCAAGCAGGGGCCAAAATATGTCGCCTCTAGATCTGGATCCTCCCTGGAGCACACCGGCCACCTTGCATATTTGATAACGCAAAGCTGCAAGGAGCCAGAAGTGCAGGTGGAAGGAGGTCTCACGAAACGGATTAAAGTGACTATTATCCAGACACAACCCAATCCATCTGTGAAAGAGAATCGGCCAGTTCGCACGATCCCACCTGGGCGTCACGTGCACGTTGCCATTCTCCCGATGGCCGTCAGCTTTATTACATGTGCGCTTTGCGGATGGACATACGACTGGTTCTGTTGTGTTATGATTCTTCTGGGAATCGTCTCTAATGGCCTGTTTACCTTGGTCATAGGATCCGCATGTTTAGGGCTGAAAGGCATGAAGTCATCACAGACAGCTCCGCCCGGAGACGGGATGCTAATGGATGGCGATGACATCATCATCCTCCTCGGGACAGCGGGAAACGTCGGCACCATCACGAGGGGCCAGTTCGTTCTCGAATATGAGCCCTGGGTGAAGAAGGGGAGCAGGGAGGAAAAGAGAAAATGTTCCGTTCCTGGAGACGGGATGGGATCAGCCAGCTCGAATCGCGGAAACGATGCGTAAGGAGGTCTTCAAGATAGTCCTTCATACCGTGATGACCCACCCGTCAGAGACGAGTATGACGAGTATGCCGCTATTGGATTATGTTCGCTCCTGCTCGTCATACAACTCCTCAGTCAAGCGCTCTTGATCCCCCAGGGCACATTATTCTTCGGCCAAATCATGTTCCTGTCCTCCATCGCGGCTTCCTGGGTGTACAACTTTTACTTGTCCTCGATGGATAAGGAGTGTATTCAACAGAGGTTGCTCCTAGATGTACTCGATTTGCATATGCAGCCGTACAGCCCAGGCAAGAGAACAACTGCTGTTGTATTCGCATGCTTGATGCTCCAGCCTCGTGGCAATGATGCAGATGAATGGGAGAGTTTCAAACCAGCAGCCATCATCCAACATTTGATTCCAAATGATACGCAGGTGTGGATTACATGGAGACAAAAGGTCTTGGGCGTAATAAGCGAGCGCGAACGCAACCAAGAAGCTTGCTACGGTTTGCTCCAGGTGAACGCCGAGGATGAAGCGAGGATGAAGAAGGATGACATATACCTTCTCGAGCAACTCCTGGTGGACGCTCGCACCGCATACGATCAGGCCACGGCAGAGCAGCGTAGACTTGGGTCGATCGGCGGCAAGGAGGACTGAAACCATGGAACGGAATATCCCGGTGTCCTCCAGTAACTTTTTACCTAGTATGGATATTGACTTCTGCCATATCACTGTAACTTGAACTATGCATTCAACCTTCCCTCAGAATCAAACGGTCCAAGACATGTGTCGACTGTTCACCAATCTTTACACTGAAGGGGCTTTCGGCTGAAGGAATCTCTGTGGTGATCACAGGCGAGCGGGAACGGAGTAAGAGCTGATAAGAGAATGTATAATCTCAGTATCTGTTAGAAACTGGTAGCACAGCTATAGTACCTGATAAGAGAATGTATACTACATCTCGTTAGCGCTTTGTATAGTAAGGGAAAATATAATGGCTTACATCTCAGTATCTGTTAGAAACTGAGATGCCCGAATGCCAGACTCGTAGCTTTATACGTAGTTAGTATGGATACGCTAAATAACGGATGTCATAGAAATATCATAGAAATAAGTAGTCCAATTATGACGAGCCTCGGCCGACGTCATTGTGTCGCCTCGTCGTTCAGCTTGGTTGCGCTCGTTATGTCTTACTCTGACATCGCTAACTTCCTCTTCGGTTCGTCTTCCGTTCCTCCCGATTCGTCAGAGCTCAACAATCTCGCCTTTGCATGAGCTGGAATGATCCGTGAAGTTCCTTTGTTACCCGGCCCTCTCTACCTTAGCGCCGATATCATACATCATGATATGGATTGATAACTTGGTTAGCTGATCGCCAGCAATACTGTGACAAGTCGATGAGGTCAAACCAACTCTGGTGTACGAGAAGGATCGCATAATATTGAAAGGTAAAAGCATAGTAGCTGTACATACAGCGTCGACGATACATGCGAGTATTTTCAGTGTTAACTTCATGGCAATTGAACTTGTATGTGAAAACTTGATAGCAAACCAAACGCACTGCGGGAAAACGTGGAAATCAACTTGAACTTTTGAAGTGGAATAAAAATCATCAAAAAAGTACGATAGCGAACTTTGGACGGAAGCAAAGTGAAAGCGGACGGTCATAAAAGCAACAAAAAAACCCAAAGTAAACAGAAAATGAATCGAGGAGTATGAAAAGGTCATGTCAGAGTTCACCGAACCTCATAGATCGACTCCATCCGGTCGGATGGTGGGCGAACGAACACGCTAGGGATTGTTTCGTCCTTGCGAAGCATCCCACGAGCCTTGCTCGACTCGGTGCGACTAAGCTTTAGCGGCTTCAGATACTTGTTCGCAGAACCAGTACTGGGAGCGACATTCTCATCATGCTCTTTCACCGTTTTTGACTTCTTCTTTCCAAGAACAAGCGGTCGTGTACCTGCGAACCCAGTACCGGCGACATCACCGATACTATCATGGTTCGAATCACGATCTTTAAGGAGGGAGAGTGTGCGAAGAGAATTTGAGCCCGACTTCATTGCGGTCTCGGCGACCTCCTTGCGCTGCTTGCTAGACTTGGGTACAAGTGGTTTCACCACCCGGGAGGACCACTGTGCGAGCGTGCGAGGTGATATGTCGTTGGCGTTATTTTGTTCGATGGGGGATTGAGTTTCTGGTTCTGATGGGGCCTGAGCGTGTTCTTCGGACGATTTGATATAAATGATACTAGAGCGTTTCGAGGACGGTTGAGAGCGAGGCATAGCGGCAGCTTGATATTTTCGTGTATATTGATATTCTTTTTCGTGTGGTGTGCTTTGCGCGGTAGGATCGAATTCAGCCATCGGGTCAAAGAGAGTGACCGTGGATGCAGCGGATGGCGGGGGAAGCAAAGTTCTCTCGGCGTCAAAAAGGGTAGCGACGGAGGTACGTGCACTGTCCATGCCGTGAGGAACTTCGACACGAAGACCAAGAGTACGAGTAGATATCGAGCGGCCGAGGGAGGCGCCATTCGGAGCAGGCTGGTTCTCATCATTCGTGGGGGGATGTACGAGAAGGTTGGGAACTGATTCGTCCTCCCAAACTGTATTGCGCTTCGCATCGTTTACGCTGGCGTACCCGCCAATCTGTGTGGCAAGTGCACGATTGATCTCACACTTCAAAGAGTTAACAGTGTCCTTGCCAAGACCGAGACTGCACAGCAAATGTCAGAGAAGATCAACGAGGGGGTCAGGAGCTACCTTACCTCGGAAGACTAAAGTGATGTCTCTTTTGCGTAGACGTCCTTTTGGGCTTCGCCTTGCCGTTGTTATGCTCCCGGTCTCCGGCGAGCACACCAAAGTCGCCATTATCCTTCTGGGTATGGGAGGCAGGTAGGCGCTTCTTCTTCGTCACGGTGCTGCTGATCGGGGGATCGAACTCGAAATCCTTGATCTTCATATCACTTCCAACCTTCAAGCCAGGCACAAGGAGCGGAAGAACACCAGCAGTGAGTGCGTCGATCTCGTTAACATCATCGTTGACGGCGGCACCGAAACTGAAGCCAGACGAATACGACTTCCGATGGATTAGAGTGCGCATCGATTGTTGCTTGGCGAGACGAACGTTGGGAGGCGTGGGAGGAAGCGGTTGAGACGGAGGTCGGCTGGGGCTGGGGCTGTAGTCGGTGCTGATTGCCTGACCGATGGTGACCGAGGAAACAGAACGGGAGCGGAGGTGCGAAGAACCCGCAGAGACCGAAGTCCTCTTCTCGACGGCAGCACCAGTGGTGACAGTGAGCAAATCACCATCTTGCTTCTCCGGCGATGCAGGGACAATAACCGTAGTGGCCAGCGCAGAGTAGTGCCTCTGGGCAATCATAATCCTCGATGCAAAGTCCTCGCCTGAAATCCTTGATTGAACTGACTCCTTCCTCAGTCTCCCGAACTCCGCAGACTGGGGCGTGTTGGGGAACATAGAATTATTGAATGATTCAGCCTCAATCTGCATCGGGAGAGGGGGCGTCATCTCGCCATCTTCCTTTTCATCGTCAGGAGGGAGAACAGCTAGGCGCGGGACAGGGGTCATGAGACCAAGTGCCCGGCTAAGCTTGCTTTTCCCGTCCACGGCGTCCCCTTGTGAGATCCAGACATCTCCAGAGCGTCTCCCTTCGACAATTGTGACCGACCCAGACCGCTTATACTCACAGTTGTAGTTGGCGAGAGTGACGCACGGAGAGGGCGCACGCATGCAGACCGAGGGAGGTTCCTCGTGAACATCGAAGAGACCGGTAGGAATGGGAATGGGCGAGCGCATGATGATGTTCATGGCAAGGAGAGGTGAAGACATCGTGACGGAGAGTGCAAGAAGAAGAGGCGTGGCAGAAGATACGAAGCCATTTCCAATAAAAGACAGGAAGTATGGAAGGGAGAACGCCTGGTGACCAGTTGTTAAAGCCAATTATATAACGCCAAGCAAGTGAGACTTACCAAAGGTACCCAAATCGTCATCATCCAGCAGGCATACCGGTAAAATGATATGTCGACGTCACTACCACTGTACGCCAAAGAAGCAATACCCCTTTCTGAATCACCTTGAGAGCCGTATCCTCCAAGAACCCGAGCACTCGACATAGCAGGCGTCAGGGGACGAGTAGCGTGGGGAAGAAGCTCAGCATTAAGATCGATTACGCTGACGCCACTTCGGGGAGTTGTCGGATAGGACCATGCGGAGTGTGTCACTTGGGACCCAGGCGCTGAAGTCAACCATGAGCTCTGCGAGCCGAGACGTGGTCGACTGGGAGCATCGCGACGGAATGGGTCAGGATCAGAGCTTAGTGCGCAAGTGGGAGAGGAAGATGAACGGTAAGGTGATGGCAAGGGTGGGACTGGTGGGATCAATGCGTCGCTGGTCATAGGCGTGGGCGGATCAAACCAGTAAGACGATTTAGGCGCAAGGGAGGCCTTGGATGCCATGGCAGAGTTGGCGCGCGACGAACCAGAATGGGGATGTGTTTGATGAGTCGAGAAAGACCAATTGGACACTGAGTCTTGATGCGTACTGCCAGCATCAGAGGTGAGCCAGGAGCTACCTTCTCTGAGGACGTCAACGTCTTCGGTCGAGAAGGAGGGGCGAGGCTTGTCCTCGACTTCTTTCATGGGTGGCCAGCTGTCTGCAGGCTCATTGAGTGCAGCGAGATTGCGCCGAATCACCACGAGAGTGTACACGAGACTGCCAAATGCTGCACTGCTCAAAACAGCAATAGTAGAGGAATATGCGAAGAGTCCAATGAAGAAGCTTGGCACAGCTGACCCTGCGATAATACCAGAGAGTGCAGTAGATGTGAATCCCAGTAGCAGGGTAGGTGCCCACAGCATCCAGTGTCTGGATCCGAAAGACACTGATCGCCCCATACGAATGTGGATCAGAGTGATTGCGGACACTACAAGGAGACATGTTTGCCTGATTGTCAAGGCGAACCACAACCTTGCCGAGGATGCAGCATCACGGGCCTCCCCATATCCTGAAGGGCCACCATAGTATTCACCGAATGCCTGCCAAATGAAGACGACCAGAGCCGTGATGTCGAGTGAAGCCAACCACAGGTGACTTTTATCGGCTGAAGAAAGAGAACGAAAATTATAATTAGGCAGTCCGAACTCGGACTAAGGCACGGGAAAAAAATCAGCAATTTGAGGCTTCTGAGGAGATTGAAGACATACGGGAGCGACTCTTCTGCTTAAAGGATGAGGTGGAAGAATTGGAATTACTATGCGAAGAATAACAAAAGCTGATGATATGAACGAGATAAAAGCAAGGATAAGTGTTGGAATAAAAGGAATCATTGTGTCGTTGATATCGTTGAACGTTGATAAATTCTCGAATGGATGCTAACTTTGGATTTGATCTTCTGAGCGAACGTTGGGTGCGTGGATGCGTGAACGGCGTATTAAGGCCTTCGTGACAAAACAAGCCGAAAAGTAAGATGGCTTAGCGCTAAGGGGGGGAAAGCGTCAGTCTTTGAAGTGCAAGGAAAAGAGTCTCGAACCAAGTTTAAATTTGAACATGAGCCAAATAATATTGGACCCATAACAACAAATAGTACATACTTGTAAACAACGCGTCACCACGTGACTTTTGATTTTTGATTTTTGGATAGCACTGACCAAATGAAGTCTCCGAAGCAATTCGGCTAAGGCTTTTGTGCTAGTGAGCTATCCTGCTACCAATGTGGTCCTAAAATCCCTGGCTCAATGTTAGCATTAAAATTGAATAACTTGTCGATGAGAGAAGATTGAGGGAAGGATATTGATCCACCCCCAACTGCACGAAGATCAGAGTGTCACCTCATTCCATCTCGCATTACATACCTGAATGACATCGCTGAGATTAGTAGTAGCGATCATCGAATGCTCGATGAAATCCATCAAGTTTCCAATCAGATTTCGGACTTGGGATTGGCTTTGTTTGTCAAAGGCTTTAGGATTCAACAGAAACAAACAACGCGTCAGGCAGTTCTTCAACGTTGCAACCTTCGATACCACGTTTCGAGCTCGATTGCTTATGCGCACCATCACTGACCTCCCAGACGAGCTTCTGGATGAAATAGCATTTTTCTTACCACAGGGGACTCTATTTTTCCTATGTACCGTTTCAAAACGCTTCCAACCTCGTGCGACGCGATGGCTCTACCGGTGTCTAGCCCTAGCGGGCAACGGTGAAACGATAAAAATCTGCAAGGCCCTCATCTCAAACCATTTTTCTGCTGTCTCTGTCCGCAAAGTTCTCTTATGGCCAGGTTTAGCCTTCTCCCGCCCAACCCTTACAGAAGGGTAAGTGCATGTCGCCTCGTGATTTGCATACGTGTAACTTGTTCATTCAACAGACCCTTTTATCTCTACTTATCCTCGTTTTACAAGCTGCTATCCCGTGCCCTGTCTTGTATGGTCAATGTGGAAAGCATCCGGTTGATGTTTCCTTACTGTGGAGCATCTCTGACATTAGATGCCTGCACGTTCCCCAACCTTCATTCCTTCGCGACCACAATGGAACCCCATAC
Source organism: Suillus paluster (assembly GCF_016628075.1). Lineage (NCBI taxonomy): Eukaryota > Fungi > Basidiomycota > Agaricomycetes > Boletales > Suillaceae > Suillus > Suillus paluster. The sequence continues at coordinate 196,129 of NW_024537602.1, forward strand.
TCTTGCCTCGTTTGTCAGGAGGCACCCGCAGCTTCAGGAGCTGCATATATCTCCGAGTGATGCGAAATCCGTGCCATTGTCAGAATTCAGTGGAATACGCCTTTCTTTGGTGAAATCCGTCGCTCTTCCCGAGCCTTTACTGTTTATGGTTTCTCCGGAGGCACCCCTAGAATCACTTTTGTCTGCAGAGATTGAGGATGACAACGAAGAGATCCCGAATTATATCAGGAACATTTCTCGATATTGCACAACGCTTTCCGAGCTTCATTTGTGCCGTCCCCATTGGAATGCCGAAGCCTTGATGCATGTCGCGACTTTGCTGCCAAATATCACAAACTTCGCATTCACTAGGATGGCACCTGGTTTACACCACGATGCCAATGTTGCTGTAAGTTTTCGCTGCGCTCCAAAGCTCTCCAATGTTTATAGGCGCAGTTTCTCGATGCATGTGAAGCAGCACTCCCTTTTTTCAAGTCCCTCAATCAAATACGTGTCACACGCAACCAAGGACGATCTCGCTTTACTCGTATGTCCAACTATAGATTCGACTCCAAGATGGTCCAGACATGGGGCAAAAAATGCCCGACCCTCGATATTTGTGTTTTTCCATGTACGCCTAACTCTTAATTATGTTGATGGTGGGAGGTAGCTAAACGATACATAGCTGGAACCGCATGGCATCGTGTTGAGGACAACGTATGGATGCCAGACTTGCATCAAAAAGCTGCAATTCGGTGGCTCTTCAAAATTGCCTTCACAGGCCAGTTTCCGATCGATGTCGCGGAGTCTTTACAGCAGTTCTGTGATTCCATCGGCAAAGTTGACACCCTTGGACTACTCGACTTCAGATCACCGTCAACCTCACTTGGCCTTTACGCTCATGCAGAGGAGGACAATGAACCATATTATGAGTCAAGTGAATCGGATGAGAGCGAGGTCGAGAGCGAGGAAGAAGGTCAAGAGATCTAGGTGACTGACAACCGCGTCGGGTTGAAGGAATTCATGTCGTTGAAGAGGGCTCGACAGTATCCCTATTGTCTTGGTGTACACTGCGAATGTTCGACGCGTAGGGGTAATTTAGCACGACAGTCAGTTGAAGAGTAATCATGATATAATATGGTCCCTACACTTCCACAACTAGATACGCGCGTATTCACAGATCATATAATACAGGGCACACAACATCTGCAGGTCAAAAACGTATCATGAGAGCCTACGGGTATCTCGGAGCCGTGCCCGCCAAATCTGTGAGCAGTTTGACCTCATCCAGCATCTTCTTTGGTGTCTTGCCAGTGACGACTGCTTGTAAAGCAACGTTCGTCACGAGATAGACCGGTTGATCAGGTAGCTTCGCCTCTTGAAGGTTAGTTCTGATGCTACGGGTGGTTTCTGCCACGTATTGGTCGCGCGCCCGCGCGAAGTAACTAGCCTTGTTCCCGCCTTCATCGTCACTGTCGTAGCCCATATCTTTCATGAGGTTCTTGATGTGCTGATCCGCTTTAGAGCGGACGATGAAAGCGGGAATGCCAAACCGCCTAGCGTTGGTAAGGATAGCAACGTCAGTGGCAGTGAAACGATTGTTGACCACGACGAGGATGCAGTCAAAGACGAAGAGCCCTTGTTGATTGAAATATTTCCAATCCGGGACCTTCAAAGTACCCGCTCCGGGAACATCATACCAGATGAAGCGGTTGGATGGGTTAGGATCAGGGTATCTGGCCACCGTAAGAGTAGTCTCGTTGACGCCAACCGCGGCAGCATCAAAATCCATGTTGTGCTTGCCGCGGAACGCGTTAACGAGTGACGACTTGCCGCTACCAGCAATCCCGCTGATGGCGACATGGAAGAAACCCTGGGTATGCTGGATCTTTGCTCTGAAAGCAGAATATTCTTCAGGGGTAGGCGTGACCACAGGTCGGGTGCCTTCCTGCAATTTCCTCTCGGCGTCCTCTCTCGCAGCTTGAGCTTGCTTGGCTTCTTCGGCGGCTTTCTGTGCGGCGCGTTCCGCTGCTTCCTTCTGGGCTTGAAGTCTCCTGTTTTCTTCTTCCCTGACTCTCTGTTGCCGTTCTTGCTCTTGCTTGGCAGCGAGGGCAGCTTGTCTGGCAGCTTCTTCGGCAGCTATCTTTCTACGCCTCTCTTCTTCTGCTTCTCGTGCTAGTTGTTCGGCACGCTGCTGTTCTTGGCGAGCCCGTGCTTCAGCAGCCTCGCGGGCGGCACGTGCAGCCTGTTCGGCTTGCTCTCTCTCGCGGCGCTGTCGTTCAGCCTCTTCGCGGGCAGCTTGCGCCCTCCGAGCTGCCTCCGCTTGTTCGGCCTGAAAGCGTTGCCGTGCTGCTTCTGCCTCGCGTCTGAGCCGTTCTGCCTCCGCGCGGGCTGCCTGAGCGGCACGTTCTGCTTCTTGACGAGCAGCTTCAGCTCTGGCGCGCGCCTCAGCTTCAGCTCGCTCTCGTGCATGAATTGCTGCCCAGTCAACGTGGTGTGATTGTCCGCCACCCATGACTATTTCAAAAGAAGATGTCGTTGCTTGGTCTGTCGCACCAACAGGACGTCAACGAACATTACTTTTGTCACAGTTCATTACTCGCCTGAATCGATTGACGATGTAAGGTGTCCGTGCCGGCTTCTAGGGATATCTTCGTGGATTTTAAACCCCCACTGCACCCAACAGCCTTAAGGATGCCTCGAGGGTAACAGTACAGCAATTGAATAGCATAACACGGCTGTGACAAAGAGTAACTTCGAATTCTTTTGAGGTGCACACCGCCTCGACGGCCTCTTAGCTACCGCGCGCGCGATGGTCCAAGGGTCTGTAACGGCAGCTAATGAGTGGCGCCTCATTATGATAACCATGTCCCCTGATGCGCGACCGAGCTGAACTGGTAAAGTTGCTAGCGGGTCGGCAATCGCCGTCATATCGTTATCATGTGAATTGCTCCTCGTTCCGAGCAAGATGCTTTTTTTCAATATTCAATTGATTATATGTCCTTTGAGTCAACTTCTCCACCGCCAGTGATGGTCTATCCAACAGCTTCAAGCCGACCGCCCTGGAATTCATCACCCAAACGAAAGGAGCGCAGATCATCAGCGGAATATCGCGATCGATCGAAACTAGCTTCTTACAATTTTCAGAGTCCCCGAGCGCCTTCGTCTCAATATGCCAAGAGGAAAACGTTTAAGGGCAACCAGACCAGCCCACGATCGTCCTCGTTGCTGGAGCGCATGGAGTTACCATCTGGAGAAAGGAGGTTGCTTGATCGAATGGACTTGAATGAAGAAGCATTGAGGATACGCAATGGATGATCGATCTGATGGCTCGTCAGGTTCTTTAAAAGGTTGGAACACGGGAATGTGTGGGTCCCAACAATCACATCTTCGGATCTCGGATAAATCTAATGAGAAACCCCTCGAGTGAAAGAAACCCCCTCTGATTACTCAATCAAGAACGCTGTTGTCTATGCCGTGCGTCCGGGTGCTACGGCTAGTGTTGTTGGCAATACTGCGGCAGTTTTGCCACTCTGGCAATTGCCAGTAAACTCGGAGGGGTCCGTGGCAAAACTTGTAGTAGGTAGAGGCCGACTCAGACAATCTGTGACAGATTTTCTTCATAGATTTGCCATCAATCCGCCGCTCAGTTTGATCAGTAATACTAAGTGAGACCGTCGGAAAGCTTCAAAACAACTATTCCTATCATGTCCACCAGCATGCACTCACTACTAGCCAGCCTGTCTGACAAAAACATGCACGCATGCACACTCGGAACAATGGTGGCATTGACATGGACCTGGCGACAGATCTCAATGCAAATTTCACATGGACACCTCCACTGGCGAGCCAAAGCCAGGTTGATGACGAGCTGGAGGGGCCAGAAAGCTTAACAGAGGATGGGTCGCAGCTGCCTTTGATGAGATTGAGCAATGCATTGCGGAATTCCCATCAGCTATTGATCCCCAGCTGGAAGGGTACGAGATCTTGGCGGGAAAGGTGTATGACATCGCAGAGCTGGAATAGGTTGACAATGGAATTATCCCTGCAGCTTTCAAAAATGATGTTCAGTAGGTGGGATCTGACTTAGAGGATCATTTGTCATGGGATGTGCAGTCTGTTGACTATGAAGGGTGTCTCATCAACTCAGCTAGGGAACTGCACAGGTACGGGTAGCCCATACCCTTGCACTGCCACTGTGTGCTAACATTGTTTTGTTTGCCTCTGTTAGATTCTAAAGGACGCAACACTACTTTTCGCGCGCAACACCCAACCTTGCGACGGTGATCCCAGCAATGGATCACGTCATACTCCTGCAACAAAAATACCTGCCCTACAATTTGTTCTGCAGTTTGGCTGGCCAAGAATACTCTCAACCACTATTACCAGCTCATGGACAGGTCTCAGACTTGTTGTCGGCCACCTGAAGTAAATGTTCGCAATGTCCTTGGCTGCGAATGCGGTCTCTTATTAAGTCCAAGATCTTTTCTCTCCACCTACTCCACACCGGCGTATTATTTGGAATGAATTTGTGGATGATAACTTCTGGTTCGAAACCTGCTTTCTTCCATTGATCTGCGCCAACACTGCGAGGCTGGAGTATCAAGCAGGCGAATACAGCGGCAGTTGTTCTCGTGCCCAGGCTGTGCGTCCGCATATGTTGCTCATTCAGATTGAGTACTTCCAAGAGTAACATTTGCTGAATGTACTCCTTACCCATCGAGGACAAGTACAAGTTGTACGCCCAGGAAGCCGCGAAGGCGGACAGGAACATGATTTGGCCAAAGAATGTGCCCTGAGGGATCAAGAGCACTTGACCGAGGAGTTGTACGAGGAGCAGGAGCGAACATAATCCAATAGAAGCATACTCGTCTCTGACGGGTACGTCCTGCTCTGCGCCGCGGGCTACCTTGAGGACCTGCTTCCGCATCGCTTTTGCGATCCGAGCTGACCGATCCCATCCCGTCCCCAGGAACGGAACGTTTTCGCCTTTCCTTCCTGCTCCTCTTTCTAACCCAGGGCTCATATTCGAGAATGAACTTGCCCCTGGTGATGGTGGCGACATTTTCCTCTATCCCGAGGAGGATGACGATGTCATCGCCGTCCATTAGCATCCCGTCTCCGGGCGGAGCCGTCTGTGCTGGCTTCACGTCTTTCAGCTTTAAACATGCGGACCCAATGACGAAAGTAGACAGGCCATTAGAGACGATTCCCAGAAGAATCATAGAACAACAGAATCCATCCGCAAAGCGCACATGTAATGAAGCTGACGGTTATCGGCAGAATTGCAATGTGCGCGTGACGCCCGCTGTGAGGTTGGATTACGCGAACTAGCGGATCCTCTTTAAAAATGGATCGCGTTGCGGGATAATAGTCACTTTATTCCGTTTCGTGGTTCTTCCTTCCAGTCTCTCCAAGCTCTTCCCTGCATTTCTGCATTATCAAATATGCAAAGTGGCCGGTCTGCTCCAGGAGGGATCCAGATCTAGAGGTAAGGTATTTTTGGCCCTGCTTGCCGTCAAGCTGAAGGAATTTTGCGGGGTCATCGTTGGACCCAGGGAAGACGTCGTCCCAGAAACGGGAATGTGCGAGTTTTCCGAACTCCCTGCCGACGTTCCAGCTGCCGAGGGAGTTGCACCACCCTCGCCATTTTCTGGCCTTGTAAAGATGAATGGTCTGCATCGCAGAGATCTTCGCCGCCGAAGAACCCTGCGACGCCGGATACGTCGAGGTCAAAAGAGCCGGTATGGATGTTAAAGGGAGGCTGGTAGTGCATAGTACGTTGCCGCTTGATGTGTAGATTTCGACTCACGGCTGCTCTTTTAAGTAGCGCACCCGACGCGAAGCGTGCACTCAACACAAATCTTGCTTTCATCATTGCCGCTGGTCAAGAAGCTGCTGCCTCCTTTGTTCACGGAAGCGTGGCAGCTCTAGGCGCAAAGATATCCAGTACACGCCCAAGATGTTGAACCCCCGTGGAATACCTTCCATCTGCCAAAATCCCTCCGCCTTCACAATTTGTAGTTATATCCCGGTAATCCGTTGATCTCCTTGACTTGATTGGTCCCCTATTTCAATAATGATCCACATGGATATGTTGCTGTTAGCTATCAGTCGACCTTTTTCCGATGTGAGCTCGATACGATTGCTTGAATATTTGTCCTTCATGAACGGTGGCTGGGCGCTACTTTGTATCGAGTTCACCATGTGTTAAGTTATAACTATACGATCTAGGATGGCATCGTGCTCGGTTGTCTTGCTGTGCGAAGGAAAATAGTATGGCAACTCGGTTACCCTATGATGGCTTTTGTGAGCAGAGGTGGTATGTTACAACAGGTATTAAACATCGCAAGCTTGTCTGGCAGCTATTTTTCTACGCCTCTCTTGTTCTGCCTCTCGTGCCAGTTGTTCGGCACGCTATCGTTCTTGGCGAGCCCGTGCTTCAGCAGCCTTGCGGGCGGCAGCCTCTTGGGCAGCACATGCAGCCCACTCGGCTTGCTCTCTCTCGCGGCGCTGTCGTTCAGCCTCTTCGTGAGCAGCTCGCACCCTCCAAGCTGCCTCCGCTTCTTCGACCTGGAAGCGTTGCTGTGCTGCTTCTGCTTCGCGTCTGAGCCGTTCTACCTCCGCGTGGGCAACTTGTGCCCTCCGAGCTGCCTCCGCTTGTTCGGCCTGGAAGCGTTGCTGTGCTGCTTCCGCCCCCGCCTGTTTGGCCTCTTCGCGGGCAGCTTGCACCCTCCAAGCTGCCTCCGCTTCTTCAGCCTGGAAGCGTTGCTGTGCTGCTTCTGCCTCGCGTCTGAGCCGTTCTGCCTCCGCTTGTTCGGCCTGGAAGCGTTGCTGTGCCGCTTCTGCCTCGTGTCTGAGTCGGTCTGCCTCTGCGCGGGCTGCCTGAGCGGCACGTTCTGTTTGACAAGCAGCTTCAGCTCTGGCGCGCGCCTCAGCTTCAGCTTGCTCTCGTGCATGAATTGCTGCCCAGTCAACGTGGTGTGATTGTCCGCCACCCATGACTATTTCAAAGGAAGATGTCGTTGCTTGGTCTGTCGCACCAACAGGACGTCAACGAACATTACTTTTGTCACAGTTCATTACTCGCCTGAATCGATTGACGATGTAAGGTGTCCGTGCCGGCTTCTAGGGATATCTTCGTGGATTTTAAACCCCCACTGCACCCAATAGCCTTAAGGATGCCTCGAGGGTAACAGTACAGCAATTGAATAGAATATGAACCAGTGCACGAGCTTCGTCATATCACTTGAACACGGCTGTGACAAAGAGTAACTTCGAATTCTTTCGAGGTGCACACCGCCTCGACGGCCTCTTAACTGCCGTGCGCGCGGTGGTCCAAGGATCTGTGAAGGCAGCTAACGAGTGGTGCTTCATTATGATAACCATGTCCCCTGATGCGCGACCGAGCTGAACTGGCAAAGTTGCCAGCGGGTCGGCAATCGCCGTCATATCCGAGTCGTTATCATGTGAATCACTCCTCGTTCCGAGCAAGATGCTTCTTCGAATATTCAATTGATTATATGTCCTTTGAGTCAGCTTCTCCACCGCCAGTGATGGTCTATCCAACAGCTTCAAGTCGACCGCCCTGGAGTTCATCACCCAAACGAAAGGAGCGCAGATCATCAGCGGAATATCGCGGTCGATCGAGACTAGCTTCTTACGATTTTCAGAATCCCCGAGCGCCTTCGTCTCAATATGCCAAGAGGAAAACGTTTAAGGGCAACCAGACCAGCCCACAATCGTCCTCGTTGCTAGAGCGCATGGAGTTACCATCTGGAGAAAGGAGGTTGCTTGATCGAATGGACTTGAATGAAGAAGCATTGAGGATACACAATGGATCTGATGGCTCGTCAGGTTCTTTAAAAGGCTGGGACACGGGAATGTGTGGGTCCCAACAGCATACAATCACATCTCCGGATCTCCCCAGACAAAATGGGCGTTCGGTATGTTGCTGGCAACGAGTTCCATCAACCACGATACTTACGTTATACCGACCTATCAATTTTGAAGTTTTTGCATACACGACCAACAGTGGTTGCCCATAACCTTCCCTATAAAACTCCCCTCCCAATCGAGGAATCCAGTAGTGGGTTGTTGTCGTCTGCGTTCGAAGCTGGAGTGATTAGCCTGTTAACCACTGGTTTTGACATGCTACGCGAACCTCTACCAACTGCAGACAGTGGCGAATCTGTACCTATTATAGAGAGGTGCAGACAGCAGCTAGCACCTGTTCTTCTTATGTCTGCCAAATCTCAAGACTCTTCGACAACTCTTGATATCAAACAGTGTGCAGCCATGCTCACTGATAATCATTGCCGCGAGTTTCTGCAACAAGCTAGAGATATGAAACTTCAAATGGATGCCCTTGCCCCGCACCTACCGGATGTCGCAGCTGATGCACACATCAACAAGGAGGACGTAGAGCGCAGCATGGAAGAACATGATGAATCCACTCGGAATACACGTGTTCGGCTAGATTCAGCAGATGGCACGTTATATGCCGCGTCGCGGAAGGATAGCGAAGCTACAAGGGTAGATCTGCCCATTGACCACAAGGCTTCTACACCTGCCCAGGATTTCAATCAGAACATTGTCATGGACTTTACACCCCCAGTCAAGCAGAACATGGAAAATGATGAAGCTTCATCCCCACATAACCGTAACTCAGCAGATGTTCAAACATCTTCTGCTCCCCCACATCAAATGAATGCATCGTCATCGAATACTGTGGAAGACATCGAAATGACCACATCTCCAACATGTCACTCAGCAAACTCAGTACCATCTCCAGCAGATGCTCAGAACCTAGCAACATGTTCCTCCGCCGACTCCCATACCTCATCGCCGTCATTGAATATGTCAACCCTCTCTATGCCCGGAACCTGGTTCAGACGTCAGGGTCTCACTCGGCCTGGCATACTCAACGTCGATTTTATGGTGGGAGATCGCATTATTCCCGCGTCTTCATCAAATAGGTATGCAAGACTCCGCGGTTTTAACTTGGTTACTTTCCTCATGAGAAATTTTAGCGCCCCAAACCCTCCCTTGGTCGTGAAACTTTCTTGTTTCCGCAAGGATCCTCATCATGAGCTCCAGGAAGATGATAGCTTCGAAACCACTCTTGTCAAAGTCAGGAATACGGCAGAGGATTGGCCTACCAAAGGCTTCCTCGTGGTACAATTGAACGTTGAAAGCGCCAATGGCAGGTCCTGGCTTCCCTATGATTTGGTATGTAGCAGTTCGCGGATACTACCTGCATATTAAGTTAGCTTCTGCTACAGGAAAAAGGGGCATTGAACGTGACTTCGTCCATCACGCCTGGTAACAACACGATGCGTCTGATACACCTCGGCGATCTATCCGACTTTACCTTTGTTCTGTACGCTCTCCCGGCAGAGCCTCCAAAAAGGGAGGAGCCCTGGAGACGACGATGCTGGGCATCTAAAGTCCGGCCAGCCACAGAGATACCATCCAACAATACTATTCACAAGTATGCAAACTTACCAGTTACCGCATCATAGTTCACCTTCGTACATCAGGGCGTCACTCTAACTTGTGTTGCTTTCACCAGTTGTATTATATACCGCGCGACATGGTATCTTGGTATCAATAGCAAGTACTAATCATCCCTTCTGAAAATTGTTATTAATCGAGGCTTCTGGAGCGTTCTCTTTGGTCTCGGAATATAAACATGTCCTACGTCACCGCTAAGTTTGTCCGTACAGTCGCCTCGAGGCGGCGTTACGTTAACTTCGGCAACGGGAGTGCCTGCCGTTCCCCACATGTTTCTTTCTCTCATCGTCCTTGCACTTTTGGGGAACGCCTGTCACTCCTTCGACCTTCCTTCACTCCGTTACGACCGAAACGACCCCACTACGGCACACTCACTCGCGCTAAGCCATCTCCACCACATCATGTCCGGTGGAAGTGCAATCCATCCCGCATCGAAGCCTCCAGATGTTCATAAAACAGAAACTGAGCGACCCAAAGGCGCATATCCCAAGAAGGATGACCGGGCATATACACAAGTGTACCTCGCTCGTGCGCGGATTGAGGGGATTGAGAAGTGGAGAGTGGCGGTTGATACAGCGCTGCAGGCAGCCGAGGAAGAACGGACGCGGTTTGAGGAAACGAATAGGAAACGGCGAAGAACTGAAGAAGAGGCGTGGGCAGCTCTTGAAGAGACGCAAGAGGATATCGAGGGGGTAATGGCGCCGGACGTCCGAGTTGAGGTATGTGACCAGCCACTGATGCAATCTTCAATCCTCCTGATGACCACATCTATAGCATACTGACGCAGTGGGGGGTACAAAGCAGAAGCGCCGCAGTCGGCGGCATGAGCTTTGGAAAGGCCTCCGAAATGTGTTCTTTAATATTATCTTCTAGTGCAGTCCGTCATCTGATTTCTTATCGTGGGTGTTCGTAATAGCATAATTTGCTGTTCTGGGAGGCATGAGCAGTGGGTAGATGATGGTCGTGTGCTGATCGAGGATGGCAACCAGCAATCATGAGACAGAAATCGCCATCGCCATCGCCACCGGCCTTGTCCTTCTATGAGCCGGGCTGATGCTCATTCCACCAAAGGACGCATCCAATCCTCCATCGACATCTGACTCTCCGCGTTTTGAGGCAGTGGTGGGTATAGTCAAGCCGTCTCGTCCCTGCTCCCAGTCACCAGCTATTGGGCCATCCTCTATCAGGTCGTCTTCATCCTCGTCTTCATCTTCATCATCGCCAATAGCCACCGCTGCCCACTCTCGGTACACGCCTTGTATGTACTCGCCCGAGCGCGGTAGCTTGTAAGGATCGAAAGGGAAAAAGGTATGCAGGTCCTCTGGGCCAGGGCTACCGGGCACTACACCAGCAAACATGGGGTACGGTGCTCGCTTGTTCGCCTCCAGAATGGAGAAGCAGTATGCGAAATCAGTGGCTTGCGCGATCCGCGCAAATTGATGCACGACGTTTTGAGAGCAGACCTATTTATGGCAACAAGAATTTAGCCAAAGAATCTCCGGAATCGATAGGAGTTAGCAAACCTTGAGAGGGTTGAGGTCAGATGTGATAACTCTCTGCAAGACTCCCAGCTCGCTTATCCATATCTTCCGCCCGACCTCATGTTCATCTGGATCCTCTTGCAAGTCACGCCAACGGAAGCAGAATATCAGGAAGACAGACTGAACAATCGCATAGAAAACGCTGTGATTGCTGCTAGAGGCATTCCCAACCTCAACCGCATCTAGGTGTGCTGCAAGGAATGCGCATAGGACTTTAACTGCTCTCTGTGCACCTTCACGATCAATAAACTGTGCGCGAGAGACAAAGCTTCCGATATAACTACTCGCTGCAACACGCTCCACGCCATTTGCACTGGCGCTTGCAAAGAGGGCCTTGTCCACGAGTAGTCCCAGAAAAAGATCGGAGAACTCGGGATCAAGGGAAGCGTACCAGAAGAGGAGGAACTGAGTATATCGGGACTTGAAAGTGCGAAGGATAGACCTGTCGAAGATGGCTAGGAGAGTGTGAAACTGAGTTGCAAGGAGGGTATGTGGCTCGCGTTCATGCGACTGCGAGTCACGATCGTGCGCGTTTGGTGTATAGGAAGAAGAAGGTAAGAGGACGGTAGGAATGGACGAATGCAATTTGTTAAAATGGTCAAATACGAGCCTGAGAATTGCATCAAGTTTCGAGACCATGTCATGAATGTGTTTGGTGTCTGTGGGCGCATCTTTAGCATCGCCGTCTGATGATGCATCGGATGATAGGTCGCTCAGACTATCGTCAAGATCCTCTTCGTCGTCGGAAGAGTCGCCCTCTTGCCCGACGATGGTATCAAATGGATCAAATTCAAAAAGTTCGCTGTCCGTAGGCTCGGAGTCTTCAAGCTCTTCGAGCTCTACCTGAATCTCCACCTAATAAATAAATAAATATTCATTAGGAACCAACATCGGCTTAAACCAGGGAAAAGGGATATCGCACTCACATCGACCATCAAAGCCCGATCTACGATCAGACCCAGGACCCTCTCTGAAAGTTCGCCACAATACTCGGTCATACGCAGCAAATTTCGTATATAAGCTACATGTGAAGCTTGTGGCTGTCGTTTGTGGGGAAAGTTTCGTACGAGGAGAGGAGCCAGGGATGATGGGAGAGTTGGTATGAGGTTAAAGAGATGCTCGAGAAGAGCATGTTGTCGATCGTAGATCACACGTCTCGTTAAAGGGGTGGAGCCTTCTAAATTAGAAGAAACGGCGAGAAGACCAGATTCTGCGAGCGACGCGTTAAATCAGCTTGGATATTTTTCATAGCGGTAGGAACTTACGATATGTGAAACCCATCGCTATCCTGTTGAGAACAAGCGACAGATATTCTGGACGCGCGCTAATGAGCATGCCGATAAATACGATATACGATTTGACGAATGCAGCATCCATGGTAGACCATGGTAGGCGGACGATTGCCTCTACGAGTGGCGCGTGACGTCTCTCGAGGCGAGAAAGGACGTGCGAGAGTGCGGAGAGCCAAATACGAAGCTGCGTGGATGGCACGGTAGGCGCAAGCGTGGATTTATTCGGGCTAAACTGGTCAACAAGATCATCAAAGTCCTTGCTATGGCCCTGCACAGGACGATCAGCACGCGATCAAGTGATGTGCCACCCATACTCACATTGAGCTTCTCGAGGAGGGCTTTGTTCACATATGCGAGAAACATATCCTTCTTGAACTTTTCATCCTGCTTCACCCGCGAGTTTGTCGCGATAGGGCGAGAGGTGAACAGTGACGAGTCCGATGGCATAGATGAAGAGGATGCTTTGGTGTACTTGTCTAGGGTAACTTTTTGAGTTTGCTCGAATCGCATAGAAGGTGAAAATGGCCCAGTTTTGGGAGTTCTTTGATTGAACTGGGAGTGTCTTGAATGCGGGTCCATTGTCGTGACCCTTTATGACTGCTTCGCATCCGAGTCTGCTGTGTAGGAGAAAAAGTTGCTGTACTAATAAAAGCCGCGAGACTATTATTATAAATTATTTTATTAGGCTATCCTAAAAATTGTATACTTTATTCCAGATAAGTCTCACGTCCTCATCACCAACTACAATGTCTACCTCATTCTCGTCGGCCCACAGGCTCTATGTCAAGTCACTCTACCGTCGTATGCTGAAAAACGAGCTGGACTGGGTTGTTCGCAGAGATATTTGGCGTGGCCGTGCAATGATGATTAGAGCCGAGTTTGAGCGAAACCGGTCAGTCGTGGATGCGATTTTGGTCGTCACTCTGGTCTAACTGGCAGTTACTGTGTGCATATATCAGTGACGTCACGGAGCCGAGAGCTCTCGCCCAGATTTTTGAGAAAGCGGAGGCTTCTCTCGCAAGCAAGTTGCATCCCGATCCTTATATCCGTGAGTCTCCGCGTCTCCGTCACATCACCTCCTCTAAAAGAAGTTTATTTCTCGTAGCTCCGTCTATGCCAGGAGGAACAAAATGGTACGTGGTGATATGTGTCTACTGGTATTCGTCCTTTATTGAATTCAAAATTTCTGCAGGGAACGCAACATACCTGTACGTTTAATGTTTCGCCTTGGTGTCATTGTCCTGATAATTCCTTTCACAGCCTACCATTGCTCCTATATACGATCACACAGCTGCCGCACATCATTAAATATTGTATACCTGCTTCAGCACCCAATGCACTGTTGTGTCGAGCACCGGTCTCAGTGCCGGGATTGCCATGTCTTGAATTTCGAATATTGTACCAAGTCTGAGTTCACTGACGTTTCCAACCTTCTTTACTGGACTGTCGTCATCTGATCCCTTCCTGTGCGACTTCAGCATTTCCAGTGTGTTCTATATCGAGGATATCCATAGTGCTGCATCAGCATGACGTGAACCGGCATATCTGATTTTGTATTTCAGTGATGCTGGCGTTGAACTCGTCATCGTTGCTGTTCGATGTGTCGACTACTTACAGCTGCGTTGATACAGAGACCCCGAATGCGTAGTCCCCGCCTTGGAACCCCTAGTCCAACGTCTATCATAAATGAGCACGAAGCCTGATTACCATCACAAACCAGACCCCTATTGCCTTATGCTGCGATTGCGCGTTCTGCGATGTCTTCGACGTGGTCACAGAGCACCACCCTTACAAACACTAGTCGATCAAGGTTAAAAGACAGGGCTCACGACACAGGTGGGACATCAGACTGACTTGTCGATAACTCGGACGGGACAAGCGCGTCACTTTTCTTACCAGTCGACGATTTGGCTGCAATGGTCGCATCTCGCTTTGCTGAGATTGATCTGCGCCTTGGTGAACGTCTCACACAGATCGATCAGCTCGTGCACAGTTTAGCTGGACTGATGGGGAAAGCACAGCTGCCCTCGGAGTCAGTCACGGTTTGATTGGTTCATAAATTGGCAAACCGTTAATTTATTCATCTTTTATACTGACCATTCGACATCTCACATGCTTGGTCTTCATGCTGAAAGCTTAGTATACAACTGCTCTGCTTTTGGTTTTCGGTAATATACATATCATATTTAGTATCGTCTTTGAATTCACAACAATGTCTTAATCATTCAATGTTGCTCTGATGCTGAGACCCAAAGATGAAGTGTGACCTTGTGCCATGTATTGTCCTACGTGAAGATGATGCCTACAAGTCACAATTTTAGATTTAGTACACATCCATTGAAATCCTCAGTTGCAGGGAATTCAATTAACGTATTGGAGTGCACATCGAGCTAACTTCGACGGTGAGCGCCACCACTACTGCTAAGTAGTAGTCGTGCCAGTCGTGCCAGTCGGGCGGAGTGGGTAAACACGCTCTAAGCGCCATCGCGGAGGCATCCGCAGTCTTCCATGAGACCAACAAGAGTAGTAGCAAAAGAATGCCTTGAACCAATGCACGTCGGGGAGAGAATCGATGTCAGACGACTCAGACGGCGGGTCGTTTGCCGCCGTGGCCTGTGACGCAGCAGGCTGTCTAGACGGATGTCGGGTATCAGCGATTTTCCTGTATTCCGGTAGATTGGCAGCTGCAAGTCGCTGCAGGGCAATCAGAAAAAGGGAACGAGAGGCAAGAAGTTCTACATTACAGTGAACTTGCGTCCGGCTGCGACTTCAACGGCTGGTGGCTCGTGGCCGGGTCTTGGCCTGAGGTGCTGCCGAAGAAACTGCGTGAGTCCGTTGGAGCGGCGGGGCGGAGAGGCTGTTCCTAACTGGAGACGCACTCAGCCATACTCTACGAGTTAATTAAAAGTGAGAACTAACATCAGTCGTAGCCTGCGGCTGCGCCGAGGGGAAGAAATTCCGAGGCAAGGCTGATGTAGCAGGGGGCTGCAGAATGATTTGAGTCAACTGCGGCGGAATATATATATAAGGAGACATACGTCGAGAGGGCTACGAGGCTGATTGTTCGAAACGGGAGAAGCTGCATTTGCGCGAGAAGGCAAGCGAAGGAATTTGCGAAGGTGACGAACGAAAACGGGTTGCTGCGGGTCTACTGCAGGCGGAGGTGCCCGCGGCCTAGGGGTGAAAAACACGGCAGGCGATATCGCCGGGTTACGGCGCACGGCATTAGGACGACGGGTTGCGTCAGACTGCAATGGCCACAATGAATCAGTGTGTAATGAGCAAAAGCATGAGATGCGTACATTTAGTAGATCGCCGAGGCTTGAATTTTTATGTGGACTGGTCTGGAAGGGAATGTTAGACGAGATAGTATATGGACAGAATTTGTACACTAGCCTGTGCATCCGACGCTAGCCCGACGCTGGCCAGGACCTCGACCGGAGTGTTACATATGTATATATCACTACCTGTCGTGTAAGCTAGTTGACGCGAATCAGGTGAAAGGATTATGCAGTTGGTAGGCAGAACGTCGAATGAGCCGAGGAGCTGGCGGGACTCGAAGGCCCAGAGCTTGATAGTTTCGTAGCAAGCACTAACGAGAAGAGCGCCCTGAGATGAAAGCGCCAGGCCGTCAATAACCATGGTGTGCCCTTCGAAGGGTGATCCGACAGTCTTCAGCGTGGACGCGTCAAACTCATAGATCGACCTGGCAGGGTCATCAGTGAAGCTGAACGCGGCGATGATGGATGTATTTTGTTTGGTCCAGAAGACTGGCGCATATGTCATGGGGTCGTAACCAAATTTTCCTACTTTGACCTCCAATTTCCGTGCTCGAACATCCCACACCTCAAGGCACTTGCCTACATTTGAATTCATTGCGAACTTCTTCGAGTCTTGCGAGAACCGAACTGCGCCCGGCCAATGATCACTCTTCAATGGTCCAGCTACCAGTTTGCCAGTGTCCAAGCTCCATATCCGCGCCGAGGTATCGAGTGCCGCGCTCACCAGTAACCTGCTGTCCGCAGAGATATCGATGCAGTAGGTCTGTTGTGAGTGCCCTTCAAATGTTTTCACGATGCCCGTTTCAACCTCACACGCTTTGAGCTCCCCGCGACCAGAATGTCCACCAGCAGTGACAACCCATCGGCCATCCCTTGAAACTGCCACCGCACGTACTTGCCGCTGACAAACATCCCGCGATTTCGCGATCTCTCTACCCACCTGCATATCCCATTGCCGAGCGGTACGGTCGTCAGATCCGCTGATCATCCGCTCGCCGCCAGGAAAGTAGGATATGGATGGAATATAGTCTTCGTGACCCCGCAAGGCCATTACCGGCGTCAGAGTCATCGTGGTTGCAGCTGCAGCGGACACCGTTGATGTGGAAGCCATTGGCTAGTAGTAGCGAGGAACGGCAAGGTGTTCGTTGGATGCGGTCGAAGAAGCGGCGACGTCTCCTGGTGTGTTGTAGAATGATATTAACAATAACTTTGCCTGCCGAAGACAATCGTTAGCTCATTCGCGTTGCATATTGAGATGAGATTTTGATGTTACCAAGAGGTTGGCAAAGACGAGGAGGGAAAAGGTTGAATATAGGCGCGGCTATCGCATATCTACTATATCTCCTACCACGCCTTTGCTGCATGGCACTGGCAGCTGTGCATTGCAGTGCATTGGGCGCTTATATTCATCAGACTTCCTTCTACTGCAATATCACAAGGTTATGGCATGTGGAAGAAATTGAACGAACTGGGTCACTGCCTCCCTCAGTCTGGTGCCATTGATTCCATCCAGATACTTACTCGATAACCAATGTCGCAATTGGCAGGATAACATTGTTCCATGTCTTGGATCACCGTGCTATCATCCAAGCTATGAAACAATGTCACACAGCAAGTACAACAAATCGCACACGATGATTTATACCCTGCTTTCTCAAAGGGGAAACGGCTGAAGCCTAGGAGTCGCAGAGGGCAAGGGAGTCGAAATTGGGGAATGATGAACCTGTGGGGTTTTAACTGAGTGCGTGCAATACTGGAATCTACTACAATGATCACAGGATACATGTGGCGAGCGCACACCAAAGAAATAGTGCGCTGTGACAGATCGGGTGCTTTAGTTTTGCCAAAGGTTGCTCTGGTAAATGAGCAATGACCAGCGCTCCTCGAACCAAGCTTCTGTTTCGCGCCTGCATGTACCGGCATGTGCTAGGTCAACACAAAGCGTAGCGTCCAAGTGCATACAACGAGGCTCCTGCATCCATAAACTCAGATCCGTATCAGAAAACTACAATTGGTTGAAGCGGTAGAGTACGGGCTGCTCGAGTTTTGCATGAATGTCACCTACACATGAATATTCATTAGGAACCAAAAATGACCACATAACAAAGGAAGAGCGCACTCATATTGACCATCAAAACTCGGTTCACGATAAGACCCAACACCCCCTGTGGAAGTTCGCCTCGCGTGTACTTGATCACACGCAGCAAATTTCGGATAGAAGCTACAATGTGCGGGTTGCAGCTATCATCTGTCGGGGAAGTTTCGTACAGCGAGAGGAAGTAAGAATAGTGAGAGAGTTGGTGCGATGCTAGAGAGATGCTTAAGAAGAGCATATTGATATCAATCGTAAATGGTGGGCACCCAAGTGCTGACTAAGTAAAACGTTCGACAAAAGTCGGCATGAAAGAAGATAGATTGGCTTGAAGCTTGAGCTTCAAGAACGGTATCATATTACTGACTACATCGAATTTTAGTCCTTCGTAGTAGCCGCTGCTTCAGCATCACGGTGCGCTCGCCTAGTCTGGGCTTCCTCGACCAAGTCATTCAACAGCTCAATCTCGTCAATGAACTTCTTCGGCCGCTTTTTCTTCACGACGCTGAGCATGGTTTCATTCGAAACGATGTAAACCCTTTGCTCGGGCATGTTCGCATTCTCCAGGTTGTCTTTGACGCTCTGGCGGGTCTGCTGAATGAACTGCTGCCGGGCAGTCTGATAGAGCTTCTTTTTTTGATCCTCGTTTTCATCATCATCGCTGTCGTACCCCATATCCTTCATGACGTTACGAATGTGCTGGTCCGCCTTAGAGCGGACGATGTACGTGGGGATCTTGAAACGCCTGCAGTTGGTGAGGATGGCAATGTCCGTCATCGTGAAGCGATTGTCGAACAAGACGATGATGCAGTCAAAGACGTAGAGTCCTTGTGCGTTGAAGTACTGCCAGTCTGGGATCTTGAGCGTGCCCGCGCCAGGGATGTCGTACCAGACATAGGGGTATTCCGCATTGGAGTTACCGTATCTGGCCAGGTTCAGCGTTGTCTGGGTGACGCCAGTGGCGGCAGATCTGATATCCTCATCACGCAAGCCACGCAAGGCATTGATGAGAGATGATTTTCCTCCACCTGCCACCCCGGCTATTGCAAAGTGGAAGAGATCCTCGCGGTATTGAACCCTCCGCTTGGCAGCGAGAACCTCTTGATGTGTGGGCGTTACGACAGGTTGAATACCACCTTTCAACTTGCGTTCAGCTTCCTCCTTGACAGCATTGACCACCTTTACTTCCTCCTTCGCTGCTTTCTTTGATGTGTTAGCCGCCTCCTGAGTAGCAGTCACCTTCCTCTTCTCCTCGTTGGCAGCCACTTCGAGTTTCTTGGCCTGCTCCTGTGCGGCTGCCGCGGCTTGCATGGCGGCCTGCTGAGCTTCCATAGCCTTTTGCTGCGATTCTTGATTCGCCCAGATGAGCTTGGTGATCTCAGCCCAGGCAGCCCCGGCATCCTCGCGGGCTCTCTCAGCAGCCTTTTTCTGCGATTCTTGATGCGCCTGCATGAGCTTGGCGATCTCAGCCCAGGCAACCTCGACATCCTCGCGGGCTCGCTCGGCAGCCTTTTTCTGCGATTCTTGATGCGCCTGTATTAACTTTGTGATCATAGCCCTGGCAGCCTCGGCGTCCTTGAGGGCTTGCTCAGCAGCCGCCTCTGCGCGGACTTCTTGCCGGAGTTGGCTGAACCAATTTTCCATCTCTGTGATCAAAAAATGGTAGTGCGTGGACCTGTTAATCGTCTCGTTGCATGATGGCCTCTATCTCTCGAGCTGAAGACGCTTACTGGTATGTGTAGGTTTTGAAGAGAAAAATCAGGTAACAGCGTTGGTCGGAATAAGTGCCGTAGATTTGCAGGATAAGAACGAAGCACTCCCTTGAGGCGTTTTGTATGATGCCGCGTGCATATCAAGCCACTGAATGCGGGCAGGCATTGATCATAGGTCAGCTAGGGCTATGGGCTGTACGATGTCCACAAGTCTGCGTGATTGGAAGCAACGAAACAATGATGATCAAATTGAGTATTTCATGAACGGCGAACAGTCTAGATGTTTTTTTTCCCATTCTGTGCGCCCGAGGGGATCTCTGTGGACCGCGAATTGTCTTCACAGAATCAGCGTGGCAACACTGGACTGCACGCAGCCACACGTAGCATGAAAGTTGGGAATGAGTTCCTAGATCTTCCTAGATCAAGTTTAGGTGGTGACGATGCAGATCGATATTTGCGCTCAATCGAATTTGATGAGAGAAAAGTTTTTGAAGGAGGTGAAATTAATCGATGAGAAGGACTCACAACTCTCGTCGGAGACGCCACCACCGCCTGAGGTTGCGCAATGACGAGGAAAAACGTGCTGCATCCAATTGCACCGATATATGAAATCTGTGGAAGAACTGGCACTGGTTGAGCTCTGTGAATGAATGGCGGCTAAAGGATGCCTCGATGCAGTCCAAGTTGAGATCTATTGAGAAGCACTCGGGGATGATAAGAAATTATTTTTGAGCGCACCTGTGCGTATCATAGGGGAGACCATAACGAGTTGCTTCCTGACAGCGACTCGCTATATGAGTACCAGGGTTTGTTAAACTGGCACCTCCACGTCTTAAGTTCACCCGTCGGCTTCTCCACCAAGTCGCCTTTGTTGTTTGGAGATATGCTTCTGAGTGATGAACACTTGATACAAGCTCCTCCGCTGCCCATAAACTTTCCAGCCAGAGACTCGTCGTAAGCTTTTTCTTTCATTCTATGGCGCGGCCGCAGAGCCCAAGGCCAAGTTGATCCCATGGAGTTCTAGCCTTCTAGGTCAACTCGCCCAAAACTGACCCAAGCTAAGTACTTAGAACTAGACCACAGACCACGGGCACTCACATGCCCCATACATTGTAAATCAAGGGATGCGCTTACGAAGGACGTGAGGTTTGTAATCAGCTTGCTACAAAAACGAGATTAGTCCTAGGGATATAGTGCTACGGATAAAATCTCCTACAACTTGAAGTGAATACCGATCAAGGATGCAACAAGCAACCACGAACGAAAGATACCATAACCTATGACACAATTCAGAATAACATTGTGACATGACTTGGATAACATTCATTGAAGTCAAGACACAATGTTATCCTTGTTATCTGGACCCTGGCCCCATCGCCCGCGCGCAATGAGTAGTAAGTACAACATTGAAATTTGAAAAGCGTCAATATTTCGAGTTGTCACGTGATGTCAAATTGGTTCCGCGGAACCAATCGCAAATCGAACGAACTGGACCTGGACCGTTGAACTGCCTAGGCCCCCTACATGATTTACTCTCTATTCAAACCAATGATGCAATCCAGGGCATATGAACATCATACCACATTATAAACTAAGTACCAGGGTCCCATCAACCACATTACAAAAACGGCACATTCTTCATCTCCCCCGTCGCAAGAAAATCCTCATCAAACGCCTCCTCGGCAGCCTCCTCCTCATTCTCTCCACTCTCCACCTCCCCATCATACCCATACCCTTCCTCATCCCCACCATCCATCTCAAACTGCGCATCATCCAGCGACCCTGGCATACTCGTCATACTTGTGCTCCTTGGTCGTCGTTTCCGTACACTACCCTCTTCAATCTCTGCATCCTCATCGTCAGAGTCTAGGAACGTGGATGACGATGAGGAGCGTGAATCAAAGCCGCTTGGTGAAGATGACTGTGTGAGCGCTGCCAGTCCGCTGCTGAGACGTTCGAGAGATGACATCTGCCGTAGATGTGAGCTGCGCAGACCCATCGTTCGATTCGGCGTGCCCTCGCGCGCTATCACAGGCGGTGGGAGTGAAAACTGTTTCATCTCCCGCGACTGTCTCCGCCCCACGAGGCTGAAGTTCCGTAACCTTGCAAGAGCACTCTGGTTAGACGTGTCCGATCGTGCGCTCAGGGCTGGGGAGGGAGGCGTAAAGTCTGGAAGGGCGAACTCCTGGACTGGAGCCTTCCAATAATTAAAATCAGTGAACTCAGCTGCCCATTTCCGATGGATCGGAGGGAACATCTGGTCCACGATGTCGGTCATATGTATGTACCTAACAGTCCATGAGTGCGCAGAATATACGAGCACAACGAATTACGCACGATGATTTATACCCTGCGAGCTCAAGAAGCTCCATCTTGACCTCACCAGAGGAATCTATAGTGAATATCCTCGCACTCGGAACATTCACGCTGCGATACGACAGCGCGTCTGTTATCCGGTTCCCAAAGCCGGCATAGAACGGTGTGCGCGAGCTATCACCGAAAAGACGCTGGATATCCCTCAAGCATGCCATCTTGAATACTTCAGGCTTCCGCATGATCACCTCGCTGGTTCACGCATCAGTAACCTCGTCCCCTGGAGGATGAAACCAGCTCACCGATGCAGCGAAGCCATTAGCCGGTCGGGGCTCATGATGACGGGGCCTTCAGGAAGCTGATAGTCGTCTTGTTTGATGCCCTTGAGGTAGTCACGTGTAGAATCTGCCTGCCCGATAGCTCGTGAAGTGAGGTACATGATCTTGTACCCGTTGCGTCTGATATCGGTGTACAGCTTGGCAACACCGGAATGCGTCCAGTCGCGACCGATCATAGCAAAGACATGACCAAGGCCGTCGGACCTATGAAGGAGTCAGGTTAGATGCATACATAGCGATGGGAATGACGCACTTGGTGATTGTACCATCTATGTCAGACACGACAACAAGATCAGTCGAGTCCCATACAAATATCCGCGCTGTGCAGGCGGGCACAGTGGAATTGGACAGGGAAAAGGTGATGGTATTAGCGCCCGGTTTAAGGTCAAGGGATTTCTGGAGCAAACATCAGATGTTTGAAGCTGCAAGGATGGTGAAGACTCACCAATTGGTCCGAGGTCAACCGCAGCGTCTTGGCATACCTCTTTTGCGTCCTCGCAATCTTTGCCTCCAACGCCTTGGTCAATGGCTCAATGATTTCTGGAGCTTTGCCACCCTCAGGCGTGGCAGGAGGAGCCGACGCAGATTGAGGGAACACCGTACGATGGGCCACAAGAGAAACCGGTGTCTGTAACTGTAGAGCTATCATCAGCCTCTGTACTTATGATCCTCACAACACTCACGGATTCCAATGGAAGAGTATTCGACGCCCTCAGAATAGGTCGATCAGCCTCTGTTATATCCCGGCTCCGGCTCCACCACCTAGCCCAACTGCTCGACATCGGTTTCCGATGCGACTCCGGCGGTTCCGAATCGGCACGTTTCAACTCTCTTTCATCCCCACTCGACACCGGTTCTTGTTCATCGGCGCTACTCACCTGTTCTTCTTCCTCCCTCTCATCCATAAGCGACTGCGGTTCCTCTTCCATGAGTGGAGGAGGCTCTGACATCGCCCTTGATGGCTCCTTCGGCGCATTCTCAACCCACAACCTCAAAGCATCCATCAACGGGCTCCCATCTTCCCTCGTGATATACTGCCCGCCCGCCCACCGAATCACCAATCTCTCATCTTCTACCATCGTACGCGCCCTCACCTCCCCGCTCGCGCCAACCACCACCTCCTCAGACACAAGCTGAGTATACTCGATCCGTCCCGCCTCAAACAGACGCACAGCTTCCACTTCGTCACTCCCATGGAAGATCCCGCGATTTGACGTAGGCACAAGGGAGAGAGCAAATGACAGTGCTTGTCCTTCGATATGCACAAGGAATATGCGTGGATCGGATGGGAGCGTTGTAAGAACACCGCCCGAGCCAAAGCCGTGTTCAGGGAGTGGAAGGGGAGGATGATCACGCCCGAGTTCTCGTTCATGATCATATGGATGCTCATCTTCGTCATGAGACGGTAGAGACGAGCGGACGGTATGCGGACTGCCTTCGAGCTCAGGCGGAACACTCCTACTGCGCGCCAGAAATTCTTCGGAATCAAAATCGAGTGGAACATGCTCATCCACGATAGGTGCTTTGCCCTTGCGTGATAGATATGAAGATGGGAAGTGGGTATTTATTGGTGAGGGTTGGGGAAAGGCGCCCCATTCCCAGGAGTACTGCGGAAGTGGGATATCTTCTGGGGATTCGGAAACGGAGCGGCGGGCGGGAAATGTGGTTGTGGAAAGTGATGGGGAACGCTTACTTAGAGGAGAAGCGGCTGGTGGTGCGGTGGATGGGAAGGGGATGCCAGATGAAACTTGGGATGGCGAATCTGTAGGTCATTAGCTCAGTGTATGCAGTGAGTTCTATAAGACTCACGGGATACGCGTGAGGATGACGCGTCGCATGCTTGGGTTGAATGATATCCAGCCATGTCAAGTGCGATATCTGTAACACCTTAAGAATCCGATAAAAGAAATTGCACAGAATACACGCACCAGCTTTGTATTGCACTTCTGGACCGGGCACGTCGGATGGTAGCGCCAAAGGTTCCTCTGGTGGAGGGGTATGAGGAGCGCTCCTCGAACCAGGCTTCGGTTTCGCGTCCGCATGTATCGGAATGGGATGTTTCATCCCAGACGAAGCATTCAAGTCAAGAAACTCAGGCTCCTGCATCTGCAAACTCAAATCCATCTGCTTCCCATCACCGTCCGGCTGAGCTCCAGACCTTCCGCGTTCAAAGTCACCCTGAAGTTCGCCTGGTTCCGGGGTTGGAGAGAGTAGAGGGCTTGTAACGAGATCTTCTGGGATATCTTCGTCTGTCTCGAACACGAAAAACGCTTCTCCTGCGTCTCCGATTTTCATACTGAACGGGATGGGCGAGCCATTTACTGATACATTGACCTACTCCCAGCCATTCATGCTCCATTGAACACCTAAGGATTCTGACGAAAAGAGCAGACTTTGCGCACCTTCTTTTCAGCAGGTCTGAGTACTTGGAGCTTACCGAACCGCACATGGAATGGGGAGCAGGCGTAGATATCGCTGTCTGGTGAACCGGAGCTAGCAGATAAGGAGGGCGATGGTGCGCGCCGGATAACAATGACATCGATTGCCCCAGTGAGGGTAGATGGGTTGATATCCTTGTAGTACTGGTATGGAGCACTGATTGCGCTCACGGCGCCGCGAATGTAGTTCATCGCGTTCGCGATGTCGGTGCAGGCCTTGAAGATAGCTCGGGTTCGTTGCAGAGGCTGATGTCGAATGTAAAATGTTATTAGGATATTGGGGAGATTGTATGATGAACTATGTGAAGGCTAATAGTACGTTGCTCATGGTATGCGATGAAACACTTGCAGTAACAAAAGCACGAAGGTATGTAATCATTGATGTCACGTTCAAGGATTACCACTATGTAAAATCACGAGCCAGCTAGACGAATATGACATCCTCTGGTCAACAAACGTTTATCCATTTTATTCATAGCAACAAGTCGTATGTCTCCATAGCAGTGCGCATAATAATACAGGCTCATAAATCCGCGTAAGTAAACTAAAAAGTCTTGTTGTCAAACCTGGTCATATGCCATCAATCACATCATCAGAATCAAACGATGGTTGACTGAGTTGATAGCTTTCCTCATCACTGACAGTGGACGGGGGCCTTATCTGACCTGGTAAGCCAGCTCCCCTCCATGCAGCATATCCTCCCACTATATCAGTTGCATTGAGCATCCCAAGCTCATGCAGGGATGCCGCAGCTAATGAGCTCGTGTAGCCCTCCTGACAATATATGATGATCTTTAAATCATAGCGATCTGCGATTGCTAGTCGCGCTTCACAGCGCGGGTCAAAACGCCATTCTAGAACGTTTCGCTCGATGATGAGAGATCCATGGATCCCACCTTCACGAGCACGTTGGGAAGCTGGGCGAATATCCACAAGAAATACAGGCATGGGGTATGTGGCGTCGTGAAGGGCGTCGTAGGCTTGTCGGGGCGTCATTCGCTCGAGCTTTGACCGGGAATCAGAGAGAAGTTGATCAATGCTGCGAGATCCAGGGGGAGGAAGAAGAGGATCGATGGGAGTGCGTACAGACTTGGACAGTACATCCCACAAGGCAGCTTCATCATATGACGAGCCAATATGCCTTACAGAGGCAGCGAGGAGAGTACCCGTATTTTGAACTGCATCGACGCGTCCCAAAAATTTAGAGGATGCGAGGAGTACAGCACGCTGCACATCATCCTCATCTGACCCGCAGATAACGAGTGCGTTTGAAGTACGGGAGCTACTCCTTGTACTACGACTGCTTTGGGATGTACCAGTGGTGGCTATGGCGAAGAGGTACCGAGATGACTCGGGTAAGCGTGCACGGATATGAGAGGTGACAAGTTGAAGAAAACGACCATCATCTTTTTTTGAGAAAGTGAAGTGGACACCGATGCGGACACCGTCGACTGTGCGAGCTTTGGTGATCATACGGAGCGCGAGGCTCTGGGCAACCTCCTCGCGTACATCTGCAAGAGTGCGCGGGTTTGTCGGGAAACTGGGAGATGATTGGATGAGTGTCCGCTCGAGAATGATGGTGGATGGTTCAGACGATGGCATGAGGTCATGTGGTCGCTCTTCGACGTTTCTGATTCTTCGTTACTGTGCTGCTGCACGCGTCCGTTGGCGTTGAGAGCAACAACGAACAGCGCCTAGAGTGTCAGAAAACAATGCGGCCCAACTCACGAGCAACATACAGTTCGGCCCTTCGGGCCGACCCGTTCCGCATTGACTTGACCCAGTGCTGCACCCAAGCTGCACTGGACATGGAATAGACTGACGCTCTACCACAAAAACGTTGGCCATAGCTGTAAGCCAAACAGCAAGGAGATGTGAGTTTGATGAATAGAAGCAAGGATGCATTAATGCACAGCTGCCAGTGCCACCAAACATGATGCAGGGGTGTGTTACTTGGGAAATGGAAATTTGAGACCCAATCAGGTGAGTTCTCTTCCTCACGAACCTTACTTTCATCTGACCTTCCAGTGCACATGAACTGCCGATATTGAATAGGGTCTTCGTAACCAAAGAAAAACTTGCCCATACCAGGCTTATTGCCATTTCACTTGCAAAGATGCAGGGCATGACTTCCACCTCGACGCAGCCTGCAGATGTAACAGCCAGGATGATTCTGACACCAGTAATGACCTTGAAGAGTTCCAAAAATATTGCACCCATATCATACTTGCTGGATGGTCGGCGAATAACCAACGGACCGTTTGACGACCACGTCGTTAGACAATGGGATCTGCAGACGGGTAAGGACATTGAAGGCGCAAAATATTTGTGAGCAAATAGTTTATGCGGTGGCGGTATCAAGGGATGGTCGACGGGTTATCCTGGGTTATCACTGTTGGTGGAGATTTTGATACCGGGGAACTCAAAGCCTGTGAGGTTGAGACGGGCATCGTGAAAAAAAATACAAGGTCACTCAAGAGCAATCGGTCGCATCGATGTCAAGTTCGCAGATGGCAGTACGCTGTTGGCGAGCGGGTCGCTGGATCAAACCGCACGGATCATATATGGAATTTGATCACTGGCTGGTCCATTCAGGAGTGCTCATATGGTAGGTGCAGTTCGATTCTCTCCAGACATTAAGATTGAAGCTCGCAGCCAAGCCGTGGAATGGGAAGTGTCTTGATGTTCAATCACAGTAGGGCAAAAGAATCTCAAGATCTTATACCTGGAATTACATTTGCGCCATCGCTCTGGACCAGCAGAAACACAACCATCTTGGCTGCATTCGCTTTTATGGCTGACGACGCCATGACGCTTCATGACGCATCGACACTGAATACTGTCGGAGCCCCCTTTGAATGGCACACCAAGGCTATTCCTGGTCTAGCACTTTCATTCGATGGTGCTCTCCTTACCAGTGCTTCCGACGACGCCACCATCAAGCTCTGGGCCGTCGGGTCACATCAGCTCCTGCCTCGCTCGACGTTCAGAATCCCAATTTTCTTATCCCCTCACCTGGCTCACGCCAAATAGCTTACACGAGATTGCCCGACGATGATCAGCAGACCTATATATGCGACACTCCACCCGAAATTCTGGCCTGCATCTTGCCTGCGCCGGAAGCACAGTCCACCCTTCTCAAAGTACGCATTTAGCCATCTTCTGCGCTCTGAAAGACCAAGTGCCACCATCAATAATTTACTCGATGTATGCATCACGGCGTCCTTTTTCACCAAATATTGTACTGAGGCACACGAATCCAATGTTACAGTCTGACGCAACCAGTTTTAATCCTGCTGTCAAGTGTTGTAACACAACGACATCACCTGTCCCTAGGCTGCGAAGACCTCAGCCTACAATAGACCCGCAGGAACCTGCTTTCCTTCGCCATCTCCGCGGGCTCCTTCGCTTCTCTTCCCGCACGAACGCAGTTACTCCTCTTCGGAACGAACAGCCTCGCGATCCCCGGTGCAGTTCACTTAACCCTATTTTGTGCAGACTTCCCACTACCTCCAAAAAATCAGACTTTATTTTCCCCTTCTCCTGTCGATGAGTAGAACAAAGCACTAAGACAGATTTTTATTTCAATCAAATCTGGGGGAGATAAATCTTTTTTCGGAGTGGTCGAATTAATTTCGTCAGTGCAAGCGTGTAAGCAGCATCAGTCAAAAAGATACGCCTCTAAGGGGCGGGGTCGGACGTCGAACTCCCGGCATTCAGGTGTAAAAATCCAATTCGAGGCGGATGGTATAACCATCGCGCCCCGTTGGAGAACGATGGAGAGGCGGGGCGGCAGTATATATCCACTTGTTGCACCTGACAACCAAATTTTCTCGCTCTTTTGTTTGACCAAGCCTACTGAACCCTCTGGACCCTCCTGTGTCGTACTTCAAATGTCAGTTCAACTTGCCAAGCATGAATTGAAATCGAGGACAACATCGCTGGTGTCTACTGGTAAGGGATCAACGTCGCAACCTTCAGCTTGTCATGATGCAGACGTCCATAGTCTATGACGTCACTAAAAAGATAGCCAGTACTCACTCAGTACTGCGCACTGAGTGGCTAGTGACGGCTGTCAGAAATCATTTTCGCAAGGAGAATAAATAATAGGTATCGCAGTGTAGCACATGGTTAAACACAATAGCTGAGACGGAGACGATTCAATCGAGGCAAGAGACTCAGAACAGAGGCAAGGATACAAGATATGGTACATAGAACTCGAAACTGGAGCAGAATCATTCACTATCAGCGTTGTCACAGGATACATTAATCGAGTAGTCAGATATACTCGCAACCAGCAGGTGCTCATTCCTAATGCGACTTCAGGTGGTCGGAGTACCCATCATAGGCAGCCTGGGCATCCCCTAAGAGGGTCTTCAGAAGGGTGCTCTCATTCCCGCTGAAACTTCTATCGTCCCAATCGGCCGAGTCAAAGTGCATCTTTTCCCCGTTCTGTAGCCTGGACAGAACGATGGACTTCCACCTCTTCCACACTTTGGTATCGTTCGGGAGGATATCGTCCAATATCTTTGCGGGGTGGGATGGTTTCAACGCCAGCAGAACGAAGACTGCCATGGTGGTGCGCGTGCCCAACATATATTTCGTCATTAGCGGGCGCTTGAGGACTACATCCAGGAGCAGCCTTCTCTGGATCTCCTCCTTGTCCAGCGATGACAACCAAGAGTTGTATGCCCAAGAGACTCCGAGTGAAGCTACGAACATGATCTGTCCGAAGAGCGTGCCCTGCGGAATAAGCAATAGCTGCGCAACGAACTGCGCTGTGAGGATCAACGAGCATAGGCCGATATTTCTGTATTCTGGTTCACTGCCGAAGTGTAGAGAGAATTTTCCACGAGTAATGGAATTGACAGCGCCCTCTTCACCTAGAAGGACGATGACATTGTTATCCGCGGTGAGCAAGCCATCACCTCGCGGCGCTCCCGGCGCTGGGGTGGGATGATAGAATCTGAATTTTCCGGAACCGATGACAAAACATGATATCCCGCTTGCGAGGATTCCGAGCAGGATCATACTGAAGGAGTACCAGTCTTTGAAGAAAGCGCACGCGATGCAGGTGCCGATGGATACTGACATCGGAATGAAAGCGACCGCGCTGGTGTATTTCTTGAGTTGCTTTGGTGTCATCGTTGCTTCAGGGACGTAGTGGAGGTCGACGATTGTGACCCCAACTGGTTGGGTTTTTCTCCCCGGCACATCAATGCCCTGCTGCGTCTGGCATTCTTTTACCATCAAAGCAGCGAGGTGACCAGTTTCGGGGATAATCGACCCGGACTCAACACCCTTAAACTTGGGACCCTTCCACCCATCCAGCTCGAACAGCGTGGCGGGGTCGGTGTTGACTCCTGGGAACAAACCATCCCAGAAACGAGAGTTAGCGAGTTGGCCATATCTCTTGGCGATAAGGTATGATCCTGGCGAATTGTACCACCCCAACCATTTCCTTCCTTGGTATACGTGTACGGTTGCCATCGCAGAAACAGCTTCATCACCACCGAAAAAACCTGCTACTCCAGAGGCATCGAGAGTGAAGTCGGAACCTGAAAGAGGTATGTTGCGCATCGTTGACTGAACGAGACTTCTGGGGATCAAAGGAGTATATGGCATGTCAGTACGAGGCGAGTTTCTGCTCTGCTCAGCAGTCGCAAACGAACAGTTATAGGAATGGCACGCACAGGACACACGTCGAAGGTTGGGAACAGGCACGAGCGCTTGTAACCTGAAATTTCAAATCAAGGTGCTGTTAACTTACGATGGAACTGTCCGAAAATCTCAGGCTGTGCGCCTACTGCCAGTCGAGTCGACTTTATATGTAAGATTCAACACGACCACACTGCAACCATATGATATATATATACCCAGCAACCTACAGGTAGAAGCTGTACCGAGAAGGGCCCTAGATCATTGAGACGTAGTAGTGAGTCCTACACACGCATGTTCATTTCATAATCACTAAGGCTGTGAATGCAGGGCCATGGACGTCGTGGCCATATCTCGATCAAGATTCGAGCATATACAGCAAGCTATATTCAGTAACCTTCTGGCTAGCTTCTGGTAACCGTTCAAATATTATGATTCGCTGTGACCACGACTGGCAGGTCCACGGCTCGAAATACTAGGATCAATTATCCTCCAATTTACTCCTAATAACTCTCACTTGTCCCTCAGCAGGCTGGTACTATGAACTTCGGGACTATTTTAAATTATCAAGCGTTTGTAGGGCCGGGCGACTCGCATACGGGCATGCATCAACTTGCTATGGTTTATACATACATAGTACCGCCAGCTGTTGACGGTAATAATATATAGCCTCACCGCCGCTGTAACTCCCATGTCTTGACCATCCAACTGGGCTGCATTCGCCGTTATAAACACATCTAGCAGCACTTGCCTTGTATAACTCGTCATGAGCAGTGTGTTGAAATCACGTCTTGACCGCAACGCGCAGTCAGGCACTAATTCATCCTAGGCGCGTTTTGTCTAACTCACCATGTGAAAGTCGCACTTATTTCATTCAATGTGTAAATTCTGCTGCAGTCGTTAGGTAAGTCAGAAAGGGACAAGTGGAAATCTCCTCACGTATGTATCAACCAGCCCTCGAGGCGTGTGTATTATGACGCAAGTCTAACCATGACGTGCTGAGAGGCGTCGTCTGTCATACAAGTCAGAGTAATATCGGTTCACGGTGGTGCCCGTGTAGCTATAGGCACGAGAGAATGGCGGGAAGTGCGTGGATCATTTGAGTTCCGGGTGGATGTCTCACTGATACGGTCGACTACTTCGACAACCCAGGCTGCTAGGTATCGTATCTCCCAGGGTCGCTGACGGCGACCAGTCTGCTAACCTTGTGTGATCGAACGTTCGTCGATGATTGCAGAGTTTCAATGACCGATGGTTCGTGGAACGTAATGGTGCTAATCTCTGAAAGATAAGCATGATCACCAAAAATGATTAGCTAACCTTGGCACACCAGTCAACCACAGTTTAGCGCCTTTACCTACTCATGCCTTCTAGCGTATAGCGATCAATGAACGTGACTTTCTGTCACGTCAAACGAGCGCACATTCCTGAGCCAGAGGTATGAAGCCGGACTCCCGTGTACCGTATACGTCGGCATTTAGAAAATGAAATAGTAAGTGGTTCCCGGCTCCCCGTGGCCACGGATCTACCGCGATCCAGAAACTCCGGAATATGACGAGTACAAAGTGGGCCACAACCATAATCTATGCTGGTGAACGTGCATATATATGGTCCTTCCGAGACAGGAGGGATAAATTCTCGGTTCCCGAGCCGAGATATTTGCGATTGGAGATTCGAAAGTGGCGAAAGAATGAAATAGATCTTACACACCATTATCTTGCAATTGTACGTAGTGGGTGACGACGAGTGGATGTAGGTGTGGTGCAGGTAGATGTAATATAATCGGATAATCAGATAACATGAACAAATATCTTTTCAAGGTTGTTTACAATTGTTAGCATCAAACGTTTCATAGATCATCCAGGAACACTCGCACGGAGTACCCTCGCAGAGCTATCGCATTTTGCATGCCGTAGTCCGTGAAACAACGGACCTAAATATGCTGTTCCGTTCACGAAGGACGCTCCAATCAGCTCCATGGCATATGATAGGTCAGAGGGACAAACGTGCTTGAATTGAACCCATTCTTGGGTTTGGCAGGGGCCACCAAGTCGACTGTAGCTGTACACCGCTCCTTATTAATATTTCGTACTACATTCCGATGAACCAACATCAACCCACTTCCCCGAGAACTCATGAGGACGCGACTCAGTCTGTTTTTTTCCCTAGGACTTTACTGCACTGCGAGCGTCGCGTTTCCTACACAGATTGTATTGGATAAATCGTTGGCTGAACATCGTACGTATTTTGTGGTAATCTCAATCACACCTCTAGTCGCTCACGCGAATGAAAGAACTTTCCCCCAGGAAGCTTCACGGTCGTTTTCTGCACATCACAGATATTCATCCCGATCCGTTTTACGAACCTGGTACATCGCAATCCTCTGCGTGTCATCGAGCCGACCTCAAGGACAGTCGTCCGGCAGGTTACTACGGAACAGCATACAGGTGTGTCAATATCCCTGTTCTGATGCCCTAGCTGACGTTTATTCTAGCTCATGTGATTCGCCATTCAGCCTGACAAATTTCACGCTTGACTTCTTGGATGAACATTGGACCTCTGACATTGATTTTGTAATCTGTGAGATTCTCTTACCTAGTCCCTCCGTTCGACATAATTCTCACTCATGTGTCATGTATAGGGACTGGTGACAATGCAAGGTATGACTGGTCAGACAGCTTGAGATGCAATTTGACCAAGAGTATGCAGACACGACAATGATGACGACATACCACGACCGCTTGACGAAATATACGACTTGAATCGCGCTGTGGCCAAGAAGATGGAGCATGTATTTTTGAGCAAAGGCATTCCAGTCGTGCCAAGTTTGGGTAGGTTCTTTGCGCCTCCTCATAGAAACTTTCCTTAACAGTGCATTTCCTATCAGGAAACAATGACATATGGCGTAAGTGATTAACTTTTCCCGAGCACCCGACGAGTGTGTTGACTATTTATATAGCCCATGTAAGAACATCGGATCACGGGGCTCTTTTTTTACTGATCTCATTCACATTTCTACTAGAATACATTATCTGCTGGTATGATTGTTATTTTCTTTCTGCTCAGCGTTAATCCATAGCAAACAGGACCTAATAAGATTTTCGAAGAGTTCTCTTCGTATGTCTGCCACAGATATTAGTTACATTGGAGACCTTACAAAGCCACCAGGATATGGAGCGCATTTATACCCTCTGCATCGTCGGCATCATTTCACCAAGGAGCATACTTCTCAACGGAGATCATACCTGATGCGGTGGCTGCTATTAGCCTCAATACCTTATACTTTTATAAGAAGAATCAGGGTAGGTGATAGCATAACTTATTGGTAGGACTACTCACTGATGTGTATCAACAGCTGTAGGAGGATGTGATTTTACCGATCCAAACGACCCTGGAAATATTCACCTTGATTGGCTCGAGGAGCAACTGGAAGCGTTCCGATCTCGGCAGATGCAGGTAAGGGTTCTCAGAAATCTCAAAAGAAACTTTCTTGACGTCGTCGGGTAGGTTTGGATTACAGGTCAGCTGCGATTCTTTTGTTGAGCTGGACAACTTTTTATATCTTCATCACGTCAATGCAGGACATGTACCTCCCTCTGAAAAGAAGTACTTCCCGGAATGTGTGA
Source organism: Suillus paluster (assembly GCF_016628075.1). Classification (NCBI taxonomy): domain Eukaryota; kingdom Fungi; phylum Basidiomycota; class Agaricomycetes; order Boletales; family Suillaceae; genus Suillus; species Suillus paluster. The sequence goes on from NW_024537602.1 coordinate 229,915, forward strand.
GTACTCTAGGTAGATATGGTATCAATCGTCATCTCAACCTTGTCAGTATTACCGTTTCGTAGAGTTGAACCTGCGATTCCAAGATACGATTCTGGGCAATTTGTTCGGGGTGAGATTCGATATTCATGCTGTGTGGTTCAATTTAACCTTAGTTTTCAGCACTTAAATGTTGACCACGTATGTGCCGTCGTTTCAAAGCCACCCCTGGTTTATTAACACAATGCAGTTCTCTTTCTTGGACGCTGATGATATCGGCATGGACATGTCCGCAGAAATCTTCTCGGGCAGCACAATCTTCGAGACGCTCATCGCTGATTTTTTGGAGATACCAGAACCCCTCGAGGAGACTCACTACGACAACTATGCAGTAGTGAATGTTAACGCTGCCATTGTGCCAAATCCCTACATTCCATCCTTCCGAGTTTTTGCGTACAACACTACTGGACTCTCGGGTTTCGCAAGGGATGTCGGTTCCGATCCATATCTCCAAACAACAAAGGCGACTCGGCGGAGACGTGCCTTGAACGATAAACAAGTTCGCGCATCCAAGAAGCCGATGTGTGAACTCAAAACGTGGAAGTGCCAGTTTGACAAACCCTGGCACTCAGATAGCGAGTCGCCGTCAAGAAGCAACTCGTTGTGGTCGCCCCTGGGATACGCACAGGTACGCTCGTACCCCATGAGCAGTTCCGTGTGATAACACATGTTATTCACAGTTCTACATGCCAAGGCTGGAAGAATTCGATCAGACCCATCACCCAGAATTCGAACTCGAGTACATGACCTTCCCTCTTTCAGGGTTGCACCCCGATGAAGCAGCACAAGATATCACAAACCATCAATATGTTATTCCTTTACGGCTTCTGCCAGAAGAACTTCGCCAGTCCGGTACTGTGGAGTCAGTGTACACGCCTTACGAGTTAGACGACTTGACCATCCCATCGTGGTTGGATCTTGCCACGAGGCTTACAAAGGAGAAGGATCTTCGATTGAGGTTCAAGGAGTTTATGTACATGGGCGGGGAGGAGAGCTGACAGTTTGAAACGTATGCGCGGAAACGGACAAAGACGTTAAGATCCAAGCTATGTATTACATATTGTTGATGTATTGGCTGTAGGACTCGAGCTCGTTATAATGTTGTTATTGTTATACGATTAATATGTATTAGTATCTTGAAAGTGGCACAGCTGTAATAGTATTCCTGAACCTTACCATCACCCGAGCGCTATGTTGGTCCCAACTTGGATTGCAATGTGCATCGATGCATCCTTTGATTCATCGATAGAGGCTCGACTAGTGCCGGTTCTTCCACAGATTTCATATATCGGTGCATGCGCAGCCCTTGGATGGCAGTATGTTCTTCGTCATCCTTGCACAACCTCAAGGAGGAGGTGGCGACTCTGACGAGAACTGTGAGTCTTTCTCGCCCATTGAATTTCACCTCCTTCAGGTTGAACCTTCTCTTATCGATAAAATCGATTGAGCGCTCGTCACCAGTTGAACTTGATCTGGTAACTCATTCCCAACTTTCATGCAATGCGTGGCTGCGTGCCGGTCAACGGAGTTCCTTTTGGGCGCACAGAATGGAAAAACATGCACAGAATGTTCTCGCATCCATGAAATACTCAAGCCAATCATCATTGTTTCGTTGCCATTTCACGGTGACTCATGGATGTCATACTGCCCGTAGCCATAGCTAACCTATGATCAGCGCCTGCCCGCATTCAGTGATTCCCTTGATCTGCACGCGGCAACATACGTTCTATTCGAGATCAGTGCTTCGTTCTTATCCTGAAAATCCACAGCACTTATTCCGACCAACGCTGTTACCTGAATTCTCTCTCCAAAGCCTACGCATACCAGTAAGTTCCCTCAGCTCGAGAGATTGAAGCCGCATGATGCGATGTAACGATCAACAGGTTCACGCATTACTATTTTTGATCACAATCACATTCAGAGATGGGAAATTGGACCGCTCAGGAGGCGGCCAACGCGTGGAAGAAAGCAGCGGAGGAAGAAGTAAAGATGGCCATTGCTGCTAAGGAGGAGGCTGAACGCCAGTTGAAACATGGTATTCAACCTGTCGTGACGCCCACATATCAAGAGGTTCTCGCTGCCAAGCAGAGGGTTCAATACCGCGAGGATCTTTTCCACTTTGCAGTAGCCGGCGTGGCAGGTGGAGGAAAATCATCTCTCATCAATGCTTTCCGCGGCTTGCATAACAAGGATATCGGATCTGCCGCCACTGGCATCCCCGATACAACGCTGACCATGGCCAGATACGGCAACCCCAACGCGGAATATCCATATGTTTGGTACGACATTCCTGGCGCGGGCACGCTCAAGATCTCAGACTGGCAGTACTTCAACGCACAAGGACTCTACGTCTTTGACTGCATCATCGTCTTGTTCGACAATCGCTTTACGATGACGGACATCGCCATCCTCACCAACTGCAGGCGTTTCAAGATCCCCACGTATATCGTCCGCTCTAAGGCGGACCAACACATTCGTAACATAATGGAGGATATGGGGTCCGACAACGAAGATGATGAGGGCGTGGGCGCGGACCAAGAGAAGAAGCTCTATCAGGCTGCGCGGCAACAGTTCATTCAGCAGACCCGCCAGAGCGTGAAAGATAACCTGGGGAATGCTAACATGCCTGACCAAAGGGTTTACATTGTTTCGAATCGACTCATGCTTGGTGTCGTAAGGGATAAGCGGCCGGAGAAAGTCATCGACGAGATTGAGTTATTGAATGACTTGATCGGGGAAGCCCAGACCAGGCGAGCACGCAGTGATACAGGCTCCTTCCCACCACTGGTTCGAGTGTGGAGGGGCGGATTGCGAGTAAGGTAGATACAACTCACGTGCTACAACAAAAATTCAAACCCAGCCCAACTTTAATTCCCCTCACACTCTCACCAGCGGCTGGAAGATAACACTAGCCCACACCCGTTGTGCCTTCGGCACATGTCTACATATTATTTATTTGTATTAAATCTTACATTTACAAAATACTATATACTTTTATTTTAGTTCTGAGGACAGAGGACACGGGAGAATTTTTTGGGAAGGGCAAGAGTCAACAGCAAGACACAAACAGTGAGACTGAAGTTTACCTGGGACACTGGCTTGCAATCCCGTGGCCTCGTACCTCGGCCAGTGGGATGCAAGCCAGTGTCCCAGGTAAACTTCAGTCTCACTGTTTGTGTCTTGCTGTTGACTCTTGCCCTTCCCAAAAAATTCTCCCATGTCTCTGTCCTATTTTCTGCTTTCCCATTTCTCATTTCTCATTTCCCATCTCCCTCCTGTCTCCTGTCTCCCATCTCCTGTGTCACTGTTTGTGTCTTGCTGTTGACTCTTGCCCTTCCCAAAAAATTATCCTGTTTCCTATTTTCTGCTTTCCTATCTCCTGTCTCCCGTTCTCCTGTTCTCCCATCCTCCTGTCCTCCTCCTCCCATCTCCCCATTCACCCCATTTCTCCATTCTCCACCTTCCCATTCCCATGTTTACCCATTGCCCATTTTTCCTATCTTTATATTTTGGCATTTTCACACTTTCACATTTTCGCATTTTTCACATCATGTATACACAATTACAGTACATATACATCATTATTGTTTATCTATTTGCTTAGTGTTCTTTTTCTATCTTGTGGCTCAGACAGTATAGTAAGGGACGACGGTTTTTGGAAATTGAAACTCCGATTGACAGAACCACGTGAAATTTCTAAATCGAGGTTAAGCGAGCTAACCGCAAACCATGTGGCCTTTAGTGAGCTACGCGTCTCCCACACACAGCCACAAAACCAGTCTCCCTTTCTTCTTAGATTTGTCAACATCGTCAGCCACCGTGGCTAATGAAGTGGAATATGAATTTTATTCACTAAGACTGAACGTAGGGTTAGATACACTGCAATATATGTCGAGTATTTTTATTGAGTACAACCTTGCCGGTTATGATCTGAGTCATGGGCTAGCGACAATCAAATGGCCGCACTCGCACCTTCTCCTAATCAAGATCCTTCTGGCAGTCAGCAGATACCATCATTGGCTGACATTCAGTCACGCACTCTCGAAAAATTTGGTGTTAAGCCTTGTTTATGGCAGCTGAAAGTTGCCCAGGCTTTGCTCAAAGGGGACCAGGATGTCATTTGCACGGCAGGCACTGGAATGGGTAAAACACTTGGATTCTGGTTGCCTTTGCTGTTCCGTGATGGCGGCATTCAAATTATTATTACCCCTCTTAATATGCTAGGCAAGCAAAATGTTGCATCGCTGGCCAAGGCTGGCATACGTGGAATATCCATTGATGGTGAGACCGCTACACCTACGATCTTCTTGGTGAGTGCTGTGCTATAATGCGGCAAGTATCAACATCATCTTACCTATCACTCACACAGGCCATCGCGGCGCTGAAGTATCATGCAATTGCCATCAGTCCCGAGCAAATAATGAAACCAGACAGTTCATTTGAGAAACTACTGAAAAACGTGCTGTTTGTGTCACGGCTTATTAGCATTGTAATTGACGAGGCGCACTGTCTTACCGATTGGGGAGACTTTCATCCTGAGTACAGAGAACTCGAATGACTTCGATACATTCTGCCGTCAATAGTTCCCATCATGCTTGCATTGGCAACACTCACGAAACACTCGCTTTCGAATGCAATCCAACTTTTGCACATGCACGCCGACAGGATGACCTTCATCCGTCGTTCAACGGACCATCCGAACATCAAGATTGGGGTAAGAAAAATTAAGTATGCACTGAATAGTTATGCGGATTGTGTTTAATTCAATTACTTCAACAAGAGCTGACAATTATACTTACAATGCTGATAATCGCAGCACTACACAACTCATGTTGGTCTGCTTTGTTCTACTGCACGCTGCATTGACATAGTAAAAGCACAGAAGCTAACTGGTGAGGAAATACTTAACATATATTGCAGTGTACCTAACCCTACGTTCAGTCTTAGTGAATAAAATTCATATTCCGCTTCATTAGCCATGGTCACTGTGTGTTGTCCAAAAATTCCGACGGCTTGGAATTGGCTGAGAATATGGGGGGTACATAAGGTTTCAGCCACATCGGAGCCATCAAATATCAGCCGACTTCAATGATGTCAGAAATCTGACCCTTTAAATTATCACTGGCGTCAACGATGGCTCAAACTTAGAGGTACCCTCACCTACGTCTTATCTACCTTACAGTGGCTTCTACGTGAAGTATGTTTTGCGCGTTGTACACATATACATATATATATAACAAATGTATATAATATGGCAGGTACTATACCCATTTCTAGGGTTACACGGTATTCTCCATATGTACACCTGTTCTTGCATGCTGCACGCCGCATGCGCAGGCATGCGCTGCCACCAACCAACCATACCAACCCTACCATACCATACATTTCCCAACAACTCAATGAGACAGTGGACGGACGGGTTACAGCCTATCGCTTGGCCGTTTGATGTCTACTAATCAACAAAGCAAGGTACGAGCTTATAGTTGAGTCTTAATGCATAGTTGACTCTCGTATACCTGCAGCGGCGTATATGTCCGTGCTCAGTGTGTGAGCTATCAGGTCTTTTTCAGACCGGTCAAACTATCAAAAATCACCTCAAGAACCACGGTCGTGCACGCAGGCAGCATCTTGGCAGTGGTGAACCTCCGCAGGCTCAGCTGATCAATGGGACCGCTTCGGACGGAGATATCACAAGTCAGGACGAATTTTTGCTGGATGATGACCCGATACTCCCTGATTATGGGACACCGTCCCAAGAGCTTGAACTGCTCGGCATTTTGCCAGACAATGCACCTTCTGTATCTGATATAGATCACCCGGGCGGTTCGAGTTCCCCTCCGCTATATTTCCCTTCCTCAGATGACGATGACACAGAGTTTGATCAACAGTACACGCCTCTGCCAAGCAGTTCTCCCCTGCCATATCTCCACTCGTCATATGACCATAACGTGTCTCTTAGTGACGATGATTGTACTAGTGTCCTATCACTTACCTTTAACTCGGCTACTCGCAATCACACTGCTGATGAAGAATCACGTATTAATGCCTCCGACGAGGAGCTATTGTACACTGAACATCTCGACGATGAAGATCACTGGGTTCCTGAGAATGATCCGCAGTTTCTTCCCAACGATGCACTATTTGAGGAAAATACTCGTGTCGACTCAGATGAACCTGATAGTGTTGTACCGCCCGCGTTATCGGAACATCAAGCACTGCTAAATGGCTATGTGCACGTTTTTGCCAATGCTGCATGCAGACGTGCGACACATGCAGATGCAGAAGAGACCCTCAATTTACTCCATTCAACAATCACAAGCTGCTATCCTGGCGGAATTTCCCCTGAGCTTCAGGGTGACTTAGACAGCATGGCGCGAACTCTTCGCACTGTCGAGAAATGTCTCGGCATTGATACGGAGAAAATTTTTACTATGTACATTCTTTGCCCATCTTGCTGGCAAATGTACCATCCTTCTGAGCTACCAACAATGCAGTCTCGACTGTGCACAGCACCTGGATGCTCCGCAGTGCTATTTCGCCTGAAACAAATGAGTTCAAACGCACAAAAACGCATCCCATACAAAGTGATGCCTGTGGCGTCCTGGTAAATGGGAGGAACTTCAACATTGGCAGGAAGGATGGGGACCATGAACCAGCACCACCTATCACACGAGATGAGTGGTACACTGAGAAGGATGTAAACGAGCCACTCACAGACATATATGACGGGTGGATGTGGCGTTCACTCCGTACGGGCATAGTGCGCCAGTGGGACTCGAAGAATCTCAAAGTAAATGACATTGACATACAAAAACTCAACCAACGGTTCGTGTCCTTGAAATGTGGCCTCGTTGTGCATATTAATATCGATTGGTATGTTTTAAACGAGTCTTAATTGCCATTTCCTGACATTGCCATTGACGGAACAGGTTCCGTTCACTTAAATGTGCTAATTATTCCACTGGCACGGTTTGGCTGACTATTGACAACCTACCGCGATCAATACAATTTTTGTGGGAGAACACATTTTTACTCTTCGTAATTCCAGGGCCAATGGAACCAAATACAGAGCAGCTCAACGGACTACTTGAACCTTTTGTTTGAGAGATCGAGCAGCTCGCACAAGGTGAATAAATACTCTTGTCTGCTACATAACTCGACTCTGAATACATTTGTCAAGGGGTGCTTTTCAAGGTTTTTGGGCATGACGCAATGGAAATGGTGCATGTCGCACTCCCCTTTGGTCCGATGGATACTCCAGCACGTCTCAAGACAGCTGGCTTCATATCTCAGAACTCCGAGGACCATATGTGCCCATGCTGTGACACTCCGTTTTGCTTGTTGGTTGATCCTACATGCTTCGATCATACACGTATGATTTTCTGATGTTTCATGGTGGCATACTGATTTAAAATTTCTAGAATTCCACTATCGAGACTCCGCAAAGCAACTAAAGTGGAAATTCATACACGGACATTCCAATGATCCCAAAGTACGAGCGAGCATTGCAGAAACCAAGGGTGTCCGCATGTCGATTCTGGATCGCCTTCCAATGTGGAACGGGTCATTAAGCATTCCGACAGAGATCATGCATTTGTTTTGGGGTCCAGGTGAGTTGTTCGTTCAAGGTATTATCTCATAATTCACCCGTTGTACTAGGCACGTCTGGTCAAATACACAGAGTTATTTTGATAGAAGGATCAATGTTCACCGGGACGGGGAAACACTCCGACATCACACCAATGGATCGACTTACAGCATTTCTCGAGTCCATATGGTGGCCGAATAACTCAGGACGTTTTCAGATCAAGGTAATATTGTTTTGAACCTTGAAAAGGGGAGTACTGATCTGTACATAAGATTGCAAGTGGGGGCGAACATCCTAAAGCAGATGAATGGCGAAATTTCATGCGAGTATACCCTGTCGCAATTGCAGTTGCATGGCAATTGTGGTCTCGCCATGCTGATGATGAGGCCCCTTCTCCAAAGAAGTGCAGCAAGATCCAACAGGCCATCGTGTAATCGAGGAAGCTCCTACACAAACGTCAGATCAAGAATGTATCTCGCAATGAAGATGCCGACGCAGAAGATTATTTAGCACTTGAAGACATCAAACCATCTCACAACTATCATTCTCACTACGAAAACATCCTGCGATACTGTGCTGCGACCCGAATCTTTGCCTCGCGAGAGATCACACCTCAGGAGGCCACTCAAGCTGAAAACTTCATATCAGAGGCTTTTCAGTCATGGGCACAATTGAATTGTCATCTCACACCAAATTTCCACTTCGCCGGTCATGTAGTTGAGTACATTCATACTTATGGCCCTGCATACGCCTGGTGGATATTTCCCTACAAGCATGCAATTGGTATGTTAGGAAAGGCCAACCACAATGGCCATGGCAGTGGCGAAGTGGAAGGCACCTACATGCGAGCATGGTGGAAGACCATGCTGATTCAAGAACTCGTGGGTTACAGTATTTGTCTGCTATTGTTCTCACTGTTTGCTGACTCAAACCCAGTTGACACATCTGCAGGAAAGACCTGATCAAACCGAGCAGGACCAGCTAGCCATTTGTGCGCTACTCAAGGCTGTCAAAGGTGGTGCCGAAGCTGATCAGCAAAGAGGGACCCTTATGAATTATATTGTGCTCCTGTCCAACCCACACGATTCGGGTACATTTTTATCACCTTGTCCATTACTAGCAATAATCAACCTGACAACAGCGAGGATTGTATTTCCGAAACAATTCAAGTTAATCAGCTTGCGGCCACTGGGTGTCTATGCCATTGTTTTGCAATTCCTGCATCTTCATTTTCCCAAATTCAACTTAACGTCAGATGCAGGTGAAGCATCCAATGGTATTCCATTTGACTCACAAGGTGTCCGGTCATATGCGAATGTGACCATTGGTGCTGCAAAGTATGGCTCATTCCATCATCATCGTGGAAAGGGATTTTGCTATGGCTATACCAATGGACGACATGCTGCACATATTGAGTATATATTGTCAGTCAACATCCCTCGACAAGACCCTCCGATATCTGTCAATGTTGCTCTCATCCGATGCTTTAAACATCACCCACAGGATGCCAACCACCCGTGGTCTCTATGGTAAGCCTATCCTTCATTACCTACAATGACTCAACCATGATATCAGGGCAACTGACCTCAGGATTGCAACCTGGAAGTATAATGTCCTCGGGAGCCTTGAGGCATGTTGTCTTGATGATCTTAGTGGTCAATTTGCATTCGCACCAGTTCACGCACCAAGAATGGGTCGCTTGTGGGTGACTTTCTCGTTAGACACGGTTAGTATTTTGTATGTTCTGATCATACAATTATGTTAAAGAGAGAATTTCAGACCTCCCAAGAACCGGATAACAGCAACCCTTAGAGTCCCTCTTGTACCATTAAAGTGCTGCTACAGTATACATGTCATGCCTTATGCTATTGTACATATGGGATCCATTTACTCTGAATCATAACTAATTTCTTCTTGCTCTGAGTCGTCGATGTTGGGATCTGTGGAACTCTCGCTATCACCAATGACATGGTCCTCAGTCATTAGAGCCTCTTGCTCGTTACGCTCCTCTAGAGAAAGAGAGTGAAGCCACCTTGTGGAGACGGCCCATCGTGGGGTCTTCATCGAATCATGAACCGGCAATGATTTCGCCATCCTGGGTGGGCCTTGCACTCGAGGAATCTGTTTTTTCCACATCTTCGTCTACCACACCTCTTATCTCTTTGATGGCCCTACGGAACTGTTTAAACATAAATAAGACATGGTGCAAGATCACATAAGGGGCAAACTCACATCCTTCGATCGCCATACAGGTGGGCATGTCATTAAGATCGTCGTCTTCTTCTTCTTGTATGCTTTTTGGCGTGGATTGAGGAGCGAGACAGCTTCGTCATCACTCGAATTGATGTCATTGGAGGCATCTGAGCCACTGTAATCGGTTGATTGCCACTTCGCTGCAAAAATAAAGTTGTATTCCTCGCCTGCTAGTGGTGGGAAGTCGGGACGGACAGCAGATGCTAATGCTGCTTTCTGTATGATGGTTAATATTAAATATTACATTTGTCAAAAATACGCACATCTAACTGGCGTTTCTCACGTCTGGCACTTTGGACATTGAGCGACTGAACACTGATTGGCTTTTCCGCCTCCTTATACTTCTGCTTCATGTTCTTGAACACCTTGCCCATCAGGGACTTGAGAGTCTTGCTAGGAAGTTTGTCAACGGTATCTTGAGACAGTGTAGGCTCGTATGTGCATGCATCACGACGAAAGCGTTCAACATAAGCTCTGTGCCACTTCGCATTCACTGTCCATGACAATTCCCACTTCGGTCGTAAAACTTTCGTTGACAAGATCTTGTTGTCAATGGTGAGTTCATCAATGTCGGCCCAAAATTCATTCGTGTTATCAACTGGTGCTGGCAGGGCTTCATTGGTCTTGATACCCATCATTTTCTGCAATACCTGTCAGATAGCACTCTACAGATGATAATTTAGACTTCAATCAAACAAACAGCAACAAAATACGAACATTCATTGAATTGTCAGTGCGAGACAGTGCAGATTGCGGGTCTTGAACCTCGAGAGCCTCAAGACAGCGGATGATAGCCTCAACTTGCATATCGATTCGATTTGTAACCGCGCTATGATCTTGGGAAATTCGAGACTGTTCTTTGCGGAGCTGGAGTATTTCGCCTTGCATGGTCTGAAGCATGCTATGCTGTCGGCCGGATTCCAACTGGGACCGAGAGTGAGCTGATACTTTATCTTTGCTGCTTCCTCCAATGGACTTGCGCGTTAGGAGTCCAGAGTCAAGTTGCACATCGTCGCTATCATCTTCTGGGATGGGAGGGATGTCTCTCGCTTGTGGCAACTTGGAGTGACTTGATAACGCGATTGTGTTCTTTGAGGACACAAGTGGCTGCATGGCGTTGCCGACTGGTTTTGGTTTTGGACGTGGCCGGTTAACATTGGGCTTATGGACAAGAAACGAGCGAGTGGGAGTCAAAGAAGCCTGGGGCTCAAGAACGACCTGTTTCTTAGATGCGATGGCACTGCGAGAGGGCTGTGGATTAGGTTGAAGAGGATGTATCGATTGTGGTACTGCAGTCAAGGGACATTCTGGAAGATTGGATTGTGGAGGTACAGTTGGACGAATTGACAATGGTGCAGTTGGACGAATTGACAATGGTGCAGTTGGACGGATTGACAATGGTGCAGAAGAACGAATTGATGGTGGTGCAGTAGAACAGATTGACGACAGTACAGAGGGACAAACTGATGGCGGCAGAGCAATTTCAGCAGGGACCCTCAACTTTGAGGGAATTGGAATCCTCAAAAATCCGATCAGATTTAGTAAAAATTGACACTATAACTAAGGTTGCACGTACTTTGAAGTCTTTTGATTTGATGGACAAATCTTCTTGGATGCTGGAAGAAATGGGGACTGGAAACGTCGAGTCGGAGGGTGCCCCGCATATCCATGAGTACCTGTCAATGTGGGCATGTTCATATTGTGGTCCTCCGGCTCTGAGCTAAGTGAATCAAGCTTGTGCTTCTTCGACATAGGATCATGCCCATTGTCAAGGAGCATAGGATCGACAGCAAAGTATGGAAGCTCCGAAGTCTCAAGTTCGGGGGTGTATTCCATTGGTGGTGTACTACGGCCACCTTCGGCAGCAGAAGATGATGCCTCTGCAGACGTGGTATATGCAGATTCAGTACCTGTTGCACCGAAAACAAACTGCAACTCCTCGTAAGGCACTGGGTTAAATACTCGCACTTAGAAGATAGTATGTTGCATCAGCTAACAGATACTTTGATTAAGAATATGACTTACTACTGGTCACACGCTAGTATGTTTGACTGGCAGCGCACACGTAGGCTGGTGGCCGGGGGTGGCCTATGTCCAGCACAACGAGTACTTGTGTATGGCTATAGTATTTAATGTATGATCAGCCGGCGTTAGTTTCAGTCGGATTATGTACCTTTGCTCAGATGTATGTGGTTGCAATTGGGCTGTGCCACAAGGTAAGTATTCAGACCAAGGTGCATGGAGTTTTAATTCATCTTGCCCTGAACCCTTCAACGACAATCTCAACAGCGGTGAGCAGCAACCACACACTACTCACTCTGAATCAAGCAGCTGGCCAGCATAAAGACAATGACAGGCTCACAATTGGTATGTCAACAGTGCTTGGCTAAAACTCGTTGATTACTGACATTGACGATCTCTTTTACCAAGGTCATGTCTTAGCCTCAGGCTCGAACTACATAGGGTAAGTTCATTGCAACCGGACCTCGCAAACCATTACTGACTGTAAGGTATGAACTAGTAGCAACTGCCAACGGCCCGTGTAAGCAACCCATGTATGTGTCTATGTGCATATATTCACTTTTCACATACTAAAACCTGGCACTCCCTCAACTCAGACAGGCGACTACTGAGGGTTCACGAGACATTCACAAGAAGGTACGTGCTTGATCATGTGGTATTCAGAGCTCTCGACTTATCTTTTCGCAGCACATTGAGCATTTATGCACCGCTGCCTGAAACCCCATCTAAGTCCACCATCACCTTCCAAGCCCATGCCAGTGTCCATCACCTGCTATCACCACTTCGCTTATTGTCGAGCACTTCTGGGGTTCAGTATATATACAATATGGGCTATGTAGCAGCATGTATTATAATGTCTGTAGCTGATAGCGCGCGGCTGTATTCGCTGGAATATATATATAACGAATTTTGCAATATTCATTATTAATGGATATATACTTGTGGTTTATCATGTATATCCAGCATCGTTCTGGACCCATGGTAGCAGCTGGCTTTGAGCTGGCTAGAACTTGATGGCAAAACTATGTCTTCGATGTGGCTCCGATGTGATAAATCAACCATCTCGAAGCCGGTTTATACCATAGGTCCAGAAATGGCTAAAACTTGACCCTGGGGTCACCTTCCAGCCAGGTATTTACCATCGGAAAATTTTGACAACACGCAGTGGGTGGCTGACGATGTTGACAAATGTTATCTTCCAGCCGCTGGTGAGAGTGTGAGGGGAATTAAAGTTGGGCTGGGTTTGAATTTTTGTTGTAGCACGTGAGTTGTATCTACCTTACTGTATAATTTTGACCTTAGGTTCATCACACTGTAGCTAGCTTGATGAACCGAACCTATTTTTTGTGACAGTCACAGCTGTTTTTGGGTTGACGAACCTAATTTTGTGACATAACATATGATATGTTTGTTTTGAGATATGTTTTTATATGAAAACATTCACCTAACCACTTTTTCTACTCCTTATTGTCATTTTTGGGCTATACTGTGTGTAGAAAGTACATATATTATCCTACTGAACATGTATATATGAACCTTATGAACTTATTGTAAGTTTGTCACAGCTGTCCTCGAGAGACGAACCTGTCACAAAGCCATTAGGTAATGCAGTGCAGAAACTCCCACGAACCTAAGGTCGAAATTATACAGTACTCGCAATCCGCCCCTCCACACTCGAACCAGTGGTGGGAAGGAACCTGGCAGTGATATTGAAGTGACGACTATTATGAAGGACCTTGCCGCGGTGCTGAAGTGGTGATCAACTATTACGAAGGACAAAAAATCGATATAGACTTGCTATATTTTTTCTTTCGTGCTGACGTTATTACTACACTTTTCCATTCCCCTTGTGGCCCATCTTCAACTTCGAGTTCTCGACTCAGTGTATACATATCTCCTATCTACAAAGTGTTCTACATTCGATTTACCTCCAGAGGCGCAATGAACCGAAAACGAGCCCGATGTGATGCGGTCCTGTATCCAACAACAAAGGCGGAGGCGTACTTTGAACGGCGAGCAAGTTCGCGCATTAGGAGCCGAAGTGTGAACGTAAGAAGTGCCGTGGCAAGTGCTGGTGCCAGTTTGACAAACCACTGTGATCATTGATCAGTATCTTGAAAGCGGTACAGCTGTATTCTTGAACCTTATCATCTCTGAGCGCTATGTGGATCCTAACTTAGACTGCATCGGTGCATCCTTTGATTCATCGACAGAGCTCGGCCAGTGCCGATCCTTCCACAGATTCCACATATCGGTGCATGTGTAGTCCTTGGATGCAGTACGTTCTTCCTCATTGCACAACCTCGAGTCAGGGAGGCGGTGGTGGCGAGAGATGTGAGTCCTTCTAGCCCAATTAATGATTAAATTTGACCTCCTTCAAAACCTTCTCTTATCGATGAACTCGATTGAGCGCATCGATCTGCATCATGTGCATGACCGTCACCAATCGAACTTGATCTGGTAACTCATTCCCAACTTTCGTGCGATGTGCAGTCCAGTGTTGCCATACTGATTCTGTGAAAGTCCACGGAGATCTTCTTGGGCGGTGAAATTGAAGAACACGCGCATTTTGGGCGCACAGAATGTTCTCTATTTATGAAAAACTCAATTTGATCATCGTTGCTTCGTTGCCTCTAAGTCACATTCCACAGACCGATGGGTGCCATATAGCCCATAGCCCTGGCTAACCTATGATCAGCGCCTGCCCGCATTCAGTGGCTCCATTGATCTGCACACCACACCACACAAAAACGCCTCCAGGCAGCATTCTATTCAATCGTTTAAGATCAGTGCTTCGTTCTTATCCTGAAAATCCACAGCACTTATTCCAACCAACGCTGTTACCTGAATTCTCTCCCCAAAGCCTACGTATACCAGTAAGTTCCCTCAGCTCGAGAGATCGAAGCCATCGTGCGATGTAATGATCAACAGGTCCACGCATTACTATTTTTGATCACATTCAGAGATGGGAAAATGGTTCAGTCGGATTCTGAAGCCAGAAGCGCCCAATCCATCCCTCGTCGACATAGAAGCGCGCCGGCACGCAGAGGCGGCTGCTGAGCAAGCTCGCAAGGATGCAGAGGCTGCCAGGGCTGAGATCACCAAGCTCATCCAGGAGAATCAAGAATCGCAGCAAAAGGCTGTCGAGGCTCAGCAGGCCGCCATGCAAGCCGCGGCAGCTGCGCAGGAGCAGACTCATAAGGAAATGATGGCGATAATGCAGGCCGAACGGGCCGCCACAGAAGCCCGCTCTCTGGCGGAAGCTGCTGCCCAGTCCGCCAATGAAGAAGCGAAGAAGAGGGCAGCGGAAGCAGAGGAGGAGCGGAAGCGAACCATCGCTATCCAAGAACAAGCCAAAAAAGACGCCCAGGCTGCCCAGGAGCAGGCCAAGAAATTTGAGGACGCCGCTAACGAGGAGAAGAGAAAGGCGGCTGCCGCCCAGGAGGCGGCCAACGTGTCGAAGAAAGCAGCGGAGGAAGAAGTAAAGGTGGCCAATGCTGCTAAGGAGGAGGCTGAACGCAAGTTGAAAGATGGTATTCAACCTGTCGTGACGCCCACACATCAAGAGGTTCTCGCTGCCAAGCAGAGGGTTCAATACCGCGAGGATCTCTTCCACTTTGCAGTAGCCGGCGTGGCAGGTGGAGGAAAATCATCTCTCATCAACGCCTTGCGTGGCTTGCGTAACAAGGATATCGGATCTGCCGCCACTGGCGTCACCGAGACAACGCTGAACCTGGCCAGATACGGTAACTCCAATGCGGAATACCCCTATGTCTGGTACGACATTCCTGGCGCGGGCACGCTCAAGATCCCAGACTGGCAGTACTTCAACGCACAAGGACTCTACGTCTTTGACTGCATCATCGTCTTGTTCGACAATCGCTTCACGATGACGGACATCGCCATCCTCACCAACTGCAGGCGTTTCAAGATCCCCACGTACATCGTCCGCTCTAAGGCGGACCAGCACATTCGTAACGTCATGAAGGATATGGGGTACGACAGCGATGATGATGAAGACGAGGATCAAAAGAAGAAGCTCTATCAGACTGCGCGGCAGCAGTTCATTCAGCAGACCCGCCAGAGCGTCAAAGACAACCTGGAGAATGCGAATATGCCCAACCAAAGGGTTTATATCGTTTCGAATGAAACGATGCTCAGCGTCGTCAAGGAAAAGCGGCCGAAGAAGGTCATCGACGAGATTGAGTTGTTGAACGATTTGATCGGGGAGGCCCAGACCAGGCGAGCAAGCCGTGATGAAGCGGCGAGTAGTGCGAAGGATAAAAAGTCGATGTAGTCGGTGGTGCTACCTTTCTTCATATGTTCCTTCTTTTGGGCTGACGTCGTTACTGCTCTATTCTCGATATGATCATTCCGCTTATCTTCGCCGCCGACTCGCAGTCGGTGATCATGCTGTACTTCCTATGTTTCTTCCTTTGGTCTAACGTTGTTACTTCTCCATTCTTGACATGTTCATACACTTGTAATTACTGATCTTCATCGCTGACTCCGACTCTCAATTGAACCAGTGGTTTACAGACTGTTCTACAGTTGAGATTTCTGGTATAAACCTAGAGACGAAAGGTATCGCAAGACTTCTGATGTAACGCGATCCTGCGCTTCCAACATCACCCAATGACCAACATCCTCGAGGGCGACGGTATTCAGTCGTGAAATGGATTTGTGGGCGTTCCGGACCGCTGACGGGGGACACGAGGCATCTTTGATTCCGTACATGATCATGTAAACGAGGGATACGAGCGAGAGGTTCGAGACGATGCTTATAGATAGCAATAGGAGGATTGTTTCACTTATACCTTCGGATTTCTCCATTGTACCTATTTATACAGTGTACGACAGGCTATACTGTGATAATAATACATTACCTAGCTTACAGTGGTAGCAGAAATGTAATACATTAATTGCTGTACTTACAGGCAGTAGTAGGCTGATGTATCACTGGTGAATCCGAAAATGATGCTTTCATCCAGCCTGTTCCTGGTTCTCTGGGTTCTTTTTGATTGTTCCTCCGTTCTTTCGGCTGTTCCTCCGTTCTTTCTGTGTCAGCCGACTTTATTTAGCCAATATATTTATATGCAGGGTTTTATTTAGCACATTTACCCACGCAGAGGTATGTACAGTTCTTCGGCAGTTTGCGGGTGGCTTGAGAGCTAGGTTAGGTGTACGAGAACTGAACGGAACTTAGCTGAATGTCCCGGGTCTTCCAATTTTTACCTGTATCTCACCGTCGATGACAATGCATGGCTTGGACCTCAGCGCTTTTTCTTTTTCAAAGCTTTCTTAGACTTACTCCTGCGTTTTTTCGCAGATCGTTTGCGTCTCGTCTTCGCGTCAGATTTCGAGCTACTCGTTTCGTCAGATGACGTAGTCTTGGTTTTCTCACTCGAAGATGAACTCTAATTGGGGTGATATTTTGCAGGACAAGGAGACTCTAATATTTGCCACCTGTGAATAGTGATAGAGATCGATCAACACGCACTGTTTTCCCGACACACCGTCATGCTTCAATGAGAAGAATGCCTCTGTGCCGGCCCCCAGTAAATGCCTGTATGCACGGGGCGACCCCTTATTCCCTCCTTTGGTTGAATATCATTTTAATAACACCCTTGCAGATCTACCATCCAATTTCCTACCATTTGGTGCTGCCTTACATTGATGCCATGTTTTAGAGGCAGGGTTTTTATTGACGCACTAACTCCTCCCCCAGATATTGCACCAACCACAACTACTTCACCCAATCCAGCATTGGCTTCTGTCGGAAATCTCAAAAATCTATTTTGACCGATTAGGATGCTTTATAATAGTCCTAATATAACGTGTGATTCACAAGCCATTGCAATAGAAGCCACGGTTTGGAATATATATTGTAATGATGATGTAACAATTATATTTGCACCTGTAATGCTCATTGCATTTCCAATTCTAGCATGTTTTCGATGATTTTTGTCACAGTTACAATTATTTTTCAACATAATTGTGATCTGTCTTGCACATTTGAATGGATTTGCATCAGTCATTCCCATAGCATGTTCTGTCATTAAAATAGATTTTCATTGCGTGTTAGAATCATTGTAATTTATTTGTGTCGTAGATTACAATTGATGCAGTACTACATTGTGATTGTTTCACAAATCAAGACTAGATTTTATGGTCACGGTAGGTAGTTTACAATACAGCGGTCAAATTACAATCATTCTGTGTAAGGGTGTGTATGTCGGGTAGCCAACAAAACAAGGCAATTCATCAAGCAACAGCAAAAATCAACACAAGAATGAGATGAAGGGAACAAGGTACATGGAATAAGTAGTGAGGGAACCGATGGAGGGACGTGAAATGAACAGTCTAGGTGAGAGAGCGGCAAGGGAACTGGATGCAGCATCAGTAATAAACAGCCACTACTCTGCTTAGGCTTGTGCAGAGATGCCTTGGAATAAGTAGCGAGGGAACCGGAGGGTTGTGAAATGAGCAGTGAGGAAGCGGTGAGGGAACTGGATGCAGCAGCATTAGTCAATGGCCACTACTCTGCTTAGGCTTGTGCAGAGACGCCTTGTCGGCATCGGGTAGTGCCGGCTCTGCGGTGCACAACGACCTTTAAATTAAGTGTTATTAAATGATGCAGATAGATACCCCCGACAATGAGCTACTAGGGGTGAACTCACCTTGAACAATTCGTTCAACCGATTCCTTTTTGCAAGTGGACCCAGGGTGCCCCTTGTCCTGTCAATGCGAAACCAGCTCTTAGACTGGGACCTTGGCGCCGGGGGAGATGATTTCAACGGTTAAATTTAAATGTCAAAGTTCAAAAGAGAAACAAAGACACGTACTAATATTTGTTGTGATGCTGACATAATCACATCACGCAAATTGCAAAGTCCTCTGTAATAGGGGTTGTGAACATTGTCAAGCAGACACTGAGCTAATACGTAGATTGTTGATGTAGTAACTGTAAATAACAACTGTAACAATTATGAGAAAATGGAAGGATTGAATCAGAAGAGAGCTGGCATGGCTCAACGATAGTAGTATGATACCTATTTGACATTCTTTGAACGGCCGTGCCGTCGGGAGGTGCCGTCATCCCCTTCCGATACTGGCACCCTCGACTTTTTGGCCCTACTGGACTTGGATTTCGTCGTCTCAATGGCCTGGCTGTTACTCTCTTTGATTACTACCTCTATTTCCTCAGAATCAACTGGTCCATCACAGACTTGAAGCTTGCTGATTGAAGAACAGTGACTTGCTACAGTGTGTGTTGATGTCACGGTATCATTAGTCAATGAAAGAGTAGGTCCAGGAGGTCCAGGAACCTCGTCCGATTCGTGTATGGTTATGGCACCTGTATTCTTAGTGAGAATGTCAATATTAGCATCATGGACATCTTCGTCATCAGATAGATTCTCTTCTACTTCTGCCGCTAATCCAAGTTGAGCGAGACACATCTCTTCTTGAAGATCGTCAGCCAAATCCTTGGTATTGTGAGTGGGGCGGCAAGAAGTTCACTTGAAAACGAAGGTATTGATGTGTTTGATGATCCCCTTTAGGCAAGGCTTCTCCCAGTCGCAGAGCAGAAGTTCTTTCAAGAATGTGTAGAGCGTGCTGTAGTTGATTCGCGAGGTCTTCCCTTTGCCTTCTTGGGGAAAATCCTGGTCAGGGGATAATAAAAAGATGTTCTGTTATTAATAGAAGCACGCATTTGAAATTAAATCAGTCCAGAGCTTGATGAATTAAAACCTCGGGACTTACTGCGACAATCGCCCAAGCCACAGCCCCAGGTGTCACCGCTGTAACACCCCACTTGACTGCATTGGGCGGAGCACCGCCCTGTCGTCTGCTCTCGTTAGATAGTGATGTCCTGCCCTTAAGGCAGCAGCTCAGTGTCTGTCATAATCAATACAATGTAGATTAGATGTTAAATTTAAAGTGAATAGTGACTTACCTTAGCAATAGGTTGCCAATTACCAAACAGCGTTTTACGAGTGCGGTCAGCAATGTTCCCAGGAAACAGTAGTGGTGGCAAAAGGGGATACAACTCACCAGCCTTTCCCGTGATGCCAAGTAGTCGGCAAATATCGGGTTCTGCATCACGAGCATATAAGATTGTGAAGTAATGCTGGGGTAGTTCGAAAATCTGACCCGCAGCACTCCTGAGCTTGTTAAGCTCAGAGGCGCGACTGGCACATACTGCCTTAGAAAACTGTAGATAGGCATTAAGTACGTCATAGCATTTTAATTATGAAAATAAATGTATTACCACGTTCGAAAACCGATTCATTGGCACCAGGTGGTGCAGGTGCTGAGGAAGTGTGTCGTACAATTCCGCTAGACATGCGAGCTCCTGCGAACCCGTAGTAGCATACTGCGCAGCTGTATTGAATGGTGGTAGAGGGTTGGGAAGTGTTGTTTTGAGCAGGGCTGCTGGTGGTGGGAACATGTTGACCATAAGACCATAGCGTTTCGCACAAACCTTGAGTTCCCCTTCGAATGCTACAATATCTTCCGAAACGGCAGTGTCCTGCTTGCGACGACCCTTATTGGCTGATACTACTTTGTTTTGCTCCTCCATGGTGCGGAGTCGTTCTTTCAGCGCCTGGTTTTCAAGCTGCGCATTCTTGACCTCCTGCAATCAACAATGCTTCCATTAGTGCTATGAACGAAGATTATTTAGTTCAAACTTGCCTCCACTTCATGTTTAGAATGGCGTGATCTTGGTTGAGTTGCGGCTTGACGTTGAACGGGATCAGAGATCGACCCTTGAACGTCGCCATGCGTGGACCTGACCCCCTCATCGGACGACAAAGCTTCATCAGCTGATGAAGATTTGTCGGCATAGCGGTATTGAGTTACTTGAGACATTCTAAGGAATAAGATCAGTGGTGCCCAATGCCAAAGTAGTTACAATTTATATGCAACGGTTCAGATGACGGTCAGTGCATGCGGTGCTTGGTATCAGGGTGTGGAGGACACATTATGAATCCATGACTATCATTGTGTAATGATAGAAACTGCAGGTGGTGGTAAGGAGTGCATAATAAACACCTGGATGTCAAAACACTTACTCCTCCATTGTGTAATTGTCAATATATTCGGAACCTTGATGATTCAAAGCCCACTGAGACGTAACGAGAGCACGTCATCTAATCAAAGTTCTTTTGAATGAGTATTAATGCACGCCAAATAATGCACGTGCAAACCTTGATACGTGCTAGATGAGTGCTGCAATATTACCCTTCATCCACAAGGTGTGTTGGTCTTGGCACATCGGATAGGGCGGTATGACTGGTAGAGTAGCGTGCATGCAGCAAGTAGCTGGTGTTATTGTCCAAGAGCTTTCAGGATGAAACATCAGTAGCATTCTGAAGATTAAAATCCATTCTTACACCCTTGATTCGCCACAGAATGTCTTGTTCACAAAGTATCTTCCGGTACTGACGCTCGCACAACAAGATATGCCGCAATGACATCTGCTGGCGTCTTCTTTGATGAGTCTCTGACAGGGAATTTGGGTAAGGTTTGTACGTGATAATAACATGGCTTGAGAAGACATGAGGCGTGAATGTGGCAAAATAGTCTGGGAAGTTGATCTGCGAGAGATCGGCCTTGAGGGAGTTGATGTTAGTCAGTTAATGCCACCCTTGTCACCTGGAACAGGGTGCGAGGCCATCCAAACTGTGGGATTGTCCACTCCCTGGTCAGCGATGAATCCTGCAGGGCAGTTCCTAGACTTGTCTGCTTTGTTCCTAGACATCCATTCAATAATCAAGTGGATACAGAGGTCAGTAGTGGCTGAGCGACGTACCTGTTCTTCAGGAAGAATCGGACATGGTGCCCTGAGCACACGCAGCTGGTGAGCAACAAAAGCAAAGGTATAAAATGGATTGCAGACTCACTGTTTACCTACAACTATGAATGTTAACTCTGATTTTGAACTTTTGTTGCACCAGATGTCATCAATCGCCCCTAGTAGACACAGTTAGAAAAGAAACAAGCATTGCCGGACTAACTTACCTGTGATGTCCTTGATTTCCTCTTTCCCATGATTCTGCATTCCCATAGGTGTGACCCTGTTACACTCGTCAAATTTGTTGATTGCTCGCTCATGATAGCTAAAACCGCATGTGCGTGTGGTAGATGGAATGAACTCACGTAAACCAGCGAGTGCAACTTGTCGATTTTTCTCTTGATGTGGTGCTGGACTGATATCATTGCCTCATACCTGGACTGCCAGTGTGCAGCATAATACCGATCAAACAAATAGATGAGAGAAGCCGCAGAGGACTGGTCGACCGTGCCAGGTGCAGGATATCCCACATCGGCACCTGGCCCTGCAGGATAAACCAGCCTTCAATGAGTCTCAAAGGCCAAACAGATGATACATACCTATAACAATGAATGGAGCGCTCGTGAGCTTCTCCAAAGCACCCAACCTTGGTAGCGAATTGACGCCTCCAAGTTCGGTGTTGATCCTAGCAAATGTGTCAATGGTGCAAATCTAGACTGAGATCAATACTTGACATACTTCATGCCGAGATTTGTACAATATTGATTGTTCGTCCCCTCGATCTCATTCTCTCACTAGAGGGAGTATGTTATAGGGCAGGTGTCGAGGTGCAGAGTCAAGGGGTGAGTTGCTAACAGACAAGGTAGCAACAAAACCACGAGCCTTGGAGGAAGGGGGCAGCGAGAAGCAGCAGGTGCAGATGTGTGCGAGCGAGCACAGACGAGTGGCGGCATGCAGAAACAACTAAATGCGAGTAAAAGCACAGAGACAAGTGCAGAGGCGGGGTGCAGAGGCGGGGTGCAGACCAGTGCAGGCAAGCACAAAAATTAGCAGACAAGCGGGAAGCATAAACAAACGATCAGTTATAGTTTAGTTATAAACGTGAAAAAGCGGTACCTATCGTGCAAGACACCAGATGCAGACATGTTGAAATAGGCATAGACGTGCACGCACAAGCACACAGAAATGAGTGAAGATGCTTGTCAGTGATGTACATACATATATAAATGAAAAGACGCACCTAGATTGCACCAAACAGATGTGAATGAGTGCAGGACGAACACACAGTCATCCGATCCGATCAGAGGACCTCCAGCGAGAGTATACTGCCATGACAGTCGCTTATTGTGATGGGCGAGAGTGTGAAAAGACAGAATGATACATCAGTGATCAGACCTTGCTCAAGAATCAGAACCGCAGAAGTTTTAAATCAAAGTGAGATATTGCAAGATCAGACTATTAGTAATAATAATACAATGATTAATGCCCGGCTGCAAGGTGCATTTGCTTCATGCGCAGAAATATGTCACTGTCTACTGTATCCATAACGAGAAAGTCACCAGCTGTAGTAGGATCGGGAGCGAGAGCAACTCCTCGGATGATCGATTCTGCTAGTATGAACTCACTAGCAGTTTCTCTTGGTTGTGATCTAACACACCAAAACTTCAGGTGTTTGTCCTTCTGGAGACGCTTCCCAGTTGGTGCATCATATGGATGTACAAGGGCGATGGGATAGGATGTGTCATGAATGACACACGTAAAGAGCAAGAGGAGCCATGCAAAAAAGACACCAGCTGTGGTGTTAACAATGACACAGTCGTATCAGGGAAGATTATGGAAACTCGGGCTGCAACGGAGATAGTCGGTGGTCTGATGGAAGTCAACTAGCGACTCATAGTTAACCTTGAGGAATCGAAACTCTGTTATCTTCTCGGGATCAGTTATGGGTGAGTACTAACTTTCAAATTGGACTTACTTCATCCAACGGTAACATGTTCACCCGGGCCTGCTGTGTAATAGCGGGCAAAGAATTTAAAAATGCATTGAGTTTTGTGCAGAATCGTCTGAAGGAGGGATTGTTGATATATTGTGTTTCAATTGCCTCCAGAGACTTTTTTGGTTGCTTCGATCTGAATCTGATATGGAAGTTGGATGGGACATTAGTATCGGGGTCATTCTCATTGTCCTCATCTTTGGCCATCTGAGTGTTGTATGCATCCAGTTCATCCACTCGACCACTGATGAACTCAGAAACAAGAGACCAATGGTCTGCACGTAAAATCTGTATGTAACTTACTAGATTAAAACTAGAACCAATGATATTGAAAATAGAATGACAAACCTGTGGTGCGACATTCTTAAAATTAGTCTGTCATTGATATGACTCCTTCAGGGGGCCGTGAAACTTCTCGTTCGGCTTTGTGTTGTAGTTGCAAGTCACTCCCTTAGCCTCGATGTCATCAAATAGGTGGGCAGCTAGATGGTTCTTCGGAAATGACCAGTTCTTGTCTGGCCGTATAGCTTGAGACTTCTCGATATATTTCTAACAGATTAATAGTTAAAAGGTGATTCAGACAGTCCAATATCACTTACATTCATTAGCTCAGAGAATTTTTCAAGGGCTTCTCGTCCTCCCGCAATCGTTGTTGTGGTCTGTACCTCAAGTGCTGCATACAGGTTCATGTCGAGGTATGCACGGATACATCGAAGGAGAAGGTAAGCGACTTTACTTTCGTCAGCATTTGGAAGAACATCATGAGCCATGAATGTAATCAGCTGATTTGATAGTACGTAGCTCTATTGTTAGTAAACGGCATCGTCATCACTTAGATAGATTAGTTTTACCTTGAAAATATCTTCGTATTTACTTCCGTCGGTGAATTATATAGACATAACAGCATCGAAATGGTTCAAATTCCGCCAATGAGGCAGTGCATCAAAACTATTACATGTAGAGCAAGAAGTGAGACAAAATGCTGTGAATTTAACTCAACATGACTTACTTCTGGTCAATTTTCATGGTGGGGTTGCGTCCCAAAAGGCCAATTAGTAGTTGTAGTTCTGGCCACATGTGATCCCTGAAGAGACCCCGAAGGACAGCATGAAGTCGGTCATAGCATAGCGCACGGTGCATGTGAGTAGTCTTCAGATTCATGTCATGAAATGCGTTCTAAAAGTAGTCAATTTAAACGGTTATGAAATGTGGAACAATATGCTATCATACATCAACATCACGAATTGACTGACTCTTAAGTATTGCCTCCTGTCGTCCCTTACAGTGCTCTGCCCTTGCCTCGATCAAAAGGGTGTTTGTTGCCTGGCTTGTCCAAAGAGCATAGTTATGAGGCATGATGGAAGCTAATTCGTCTCTGGGAATCAAACAGATCAGGCATGGAAAGTTGCTCATAACACCCCGAGTGAGTGACATTACACTCCTGGAGTGTCAGAAGTTAAACAACATATCAATAAAGTTAAAATGTAAACCTACTGCTCCTCGTAGTCTGTGGACAGTATCAACACCAGGGTATAGAAGAGCCTTGCAATATTGTCCCAACAATTTGCCCATTGGCCACTTATCGAAGGCGGTACAATTGATGCGAGAACCTTCTCGATGGACGCATGCCATACAGCTACTTTGAAGTTGGCAAATTGTGGTGTACCTTTGTATTTCGGGTCCTCTTTGACCTATGACGTGACAGTTAGCTCTAGATATGAAAAATGATCACGAAACGTACCAATGGGAGCCACCCAACCACCCGGCCCCCACCCATCCCACTTCTGTTTCTGATGGCGATGGGAAGGTTTGCTAGGCGAGCGATTACGGGATATCCTTTCTTGCGACTGAATGATGATAGTTTTGACTTGTCAGCATACAAAATAAATGCTAATGGTTTCGCATCGGGAGGTATCTGAGACTATAGTAACATCAATAGCCATATCACAGTACAACATGGAAATAGTTACCTGGCAGTCCCAGAACGCATCCGCCGTCCATGGTTCATTGATGAACCTGATGAACGTGTCTCCATCAAATTTTGATAACTGTTGGGCATCAAAAACGCAATGCGGGCCGATGATGGGATGTCGCAGAATATCAATCACCCAATCCCAAAGGGGGCGAAAGTAAACTGTGTATTCCTTGTCTGTACCGTCGAGCAGAACCACAACAGTATCCTTTTCAAACTAGATGAATCAGATAATGTACGAGAGCAAATAAAGACATGACTTACCAGTGTCAATTGATGAGACGCCGCTTCCCAAGTATTCCGGACATCGGCATAATTTTTAAGTGTGAAAACTTCGCTCTTACTGCGTTGAACCAACCGGATAAGGCATGTTGTTTGCTCATGGGTGAGTGTGGCCTTGTGTGCCAATTTGGCAACCTCAAAGTCAAGTTGACATGAAAATGGAAGCCAGGGCTGGTGTTCCGGGTGGGGTGGCTCGTAATTGTGGTGTCGGGTGAAATCAGTGAACACTTCGATGCGTGGTGCGATCCTCGCATGTGGGTGAAATTCAGTGCGGATATCGTTGATAGCGGGTCCAGGGACATCGATGTCAGGCTCTGAGTCAGAGCGATCTAATAAACATAATGGTCAAGACACCAAATAATGCTTGACTGATGGAAACTTACCTGATGACATGTCAACATCGGTGTTATAATGGTCGTTATCATGATCATGGTTGTAGTCCTGCTCAATCCAGGCTTGTCATATTGCAGGTTATCAGTTGATCTAAAATGCCTGAGTCAAGATATAAAACTCACCATCACCATGCGCAGCTTGTACAGACAGGGCTGGCACAGCAGCTGCTGTAAAATTGGTGTTATGTTAGTAGAATTGTACTAATAGTCTAAGCATAAGATCAACCTGCGGACCTTGTACATGTGGGATCGAAGCCCATTGCTCTGCATCTTCTTCAGACTCTCTTGCACGTCGCTCGCAGGCTCTTTGATGACTGTTGAAGCCTTTCGGCTTGAAACTGCAGTCCACAGGTATCACAAACTTGCCGTTTTTCATCTTGTATGTATTGTAGATGTGCAGACATGCTGCAGTGGTGCTGTGTGGTGCTGACAAGACTTCGAGGTGTTATCCAGATAGAGTACAGTGGGGGTAATACAAGAGACGTCTGAATCAGCGGCAGAAAATGGAGTTGACATGCGATTGCAATGTGCGGACTGTGTCATGATAAGCGCGACACGTGGACTCTGAATTGGATGATATTAATGAGTCACCGGGAATCCTTGCCAGATAATAGAAGCTTGTGTGGTGAGTAGATTATGACGGCCCTGTCGTAGATGCAGCATGGTGTGAAAAGGTTGGAGCTGTTCGAAGACCTATGATCCTCCTGCGAGGACTCTTGACACGATCGATGGGCCAGTGGGTTGTCAGACTTTTCCAGAGCTGGTGTTGCAAGTTTTTGAGCTTAGACTGATCAGATCAGAAAGGGACATTATCGTCTACGGCAAGAACAATGTAATTACTGAGAGATGTACTTGATGTGGTTCAGAACAAATTGCGCAGCGATGTCGGTCCAGGCAATGACTGTATATATTATTAGAATAAGATGATGCAATTCATATCAATCTTATCATATCTATGGGTGCATTTGTAAAGTGTTGAGCTGTGTTGCAATCAGGTCACGTGCATTACAATGTTCAATTCAAACCTTATCTCAATCATCAGTCATTGTAATGCAGGTGGGAAATTTCCGACATCATCCCTGCTGCAGGCTGTAGCGGCCGGCACAACATCCAACAGCTCTGGAACTGTTGCATCCTTCACGAGTGCAATATGTGCGCCTTGCAGGATGATTGAGCCTGTGTTGCAAGAGCCACACCAATCGTGCTTTCATAGGCACATCAGTTAAAGCATATATTTTGTATTGTTCACGTAGTGTGTAGTGCTCGCTGTATGTGTGTTCTATTAGAAATCTCTTCGCTTTCGCCGATTAATCTGCCTGTGATCAGCCCACAACAGAGAGGTAATACTGTACAGTTCTTCGGCACTTTGCGGGTGGCTTGGAGAGCTTAAGTCAATCACACCGCTCATTGAAGTCAGCATTGGTACTTTTTCGCTCAAGACAATTAAATTTCAAGATATATGCTATATACATTATTAGTTCAACCAATGCTTAACCAATTGCATTGGTGGCAGCAGCTCGAGTGGATTGAAATCGTTGTCGTTTCCCTCAGCCGGAGGAGACAGCCTGTGGCGGATCTGTCTCTCCTGCACGTGCGCATGGAGCCCATTTCTGACGCTTTGCTGGATGTTCATCTACAACATTGCTGGGGTTTTGAGCATCGGCTCCCATCCCAAACATAAGCTCTGGAGGCGTCATTCCCAGTGTTACAAGAGTTGTGGGTGCAGCTAGCGAGGAGGGTGTGGTAGCAGGTATGATAGTTGTGGGTGCAGCTAGCAAGGGTGTGGTAGCGGGTATGGTAGTTGTGGGTGCAACTGGCGTGGGTGTGGTAGCAGGTGTGGTGGAAGACCTGACTGCAGGTGAATGGGTGATGGTGGGTGTGGTGCGAGGTATGACGACTGGTGTAATGCGAGGTGTGATGTCCGGTGTGGTGCAAGGAGTGATGGCAGGTGTGGTAAAAGGAGTTGCAGGTGAATGGGTGATAGTAGGTGTGGTGTAAGGTGTGACGACTGGTGTGGTGCAAGGAGTGATGGTGGGTGTGGTAAAAGGTGGGGAAGGAGTCAAAGTGGGTGTGGTAGAGGCAGTCACCGTGGGTAAAGATGATTGAACGAGACTGTCGAACTTATAACGAATGCAGGGAGGAGAACAGACCATTCCCGTGTTGTTTTTCTGGGACTGCATGGATTTGAGAGCCTCGTCAAAACTCTCAAGATTTGAATCCAGATTGAGAAATGTGGTGGAGGCAGACATAGGGTCTAGAGTGAGTGGTGCTAGCGGTGGTGGACAGAAGGGTACATAGCCCTCCATCATGGAGAGGAGCATGTTCATCTGTTGGTCAATCTCATTGTCTTGGGGAGTGGGGGGCAGGTGTCGAAAGAAATCCAAGTAATCCTCTTCAGGTGGTACAGGGACTACCTCTTCTTGTGCTAGGCACGTGGAAGGGAAGTTAGATACCAAGTCTGGCTGTAAGGATGCAGGGTGTGAACCATGTAATGTATCAGGTGCTACAGTTGTAGGTGTTGGAGAATCGTCATTTGTGGGAATACCGTCTGGAGCGGCAGAAATGCGGAGATCTTCACCCTCAAGACTCTGGGCAACTGTTTTATTTGAAGTCCCAGCTTCAGCTATATATCATTAGCACAGTGTTTAAAAAAATTGAATAGTTGAATACATATGGAAAACATGAGAAACAAACTCATAGTAGGGCAGCATAACATTCTCGTTGAACTTTGAAAATGCGTGGTTAAAGCGGTTACCGAGCTTTGTTGACCCTACATGTAAGCTGCTTACGTCGATTGCACCTTCATTTGATGGGTCAGGGCCACCAAGCAGGACACTGAAAGTCCATCCTGTGGCCTCATGAAGCTCTCCGAAGAAGGTTGAGAGAATTTCTGTAAGTCTCGGTATAATTCTGTTCATCATTCAGCAAAGGAACAGGTGCGAAGATAACACTTACAGGTCATCGGTCACCTCGGATAATTTCCTCCCCTTCGCTGCCTCACGCACTTCTTCCCTCATCTCTCTTGTAAGTTGAGATATTTCTTCCTTCACCTCAACAGACTCATTCTCCCAGCATCGGTCAATGTGCTTTTGAACCACTCGAATGTTCGTCTTCTTGGGATCGGGGGCGTTGGGTTGTTCTTTGATGGCGTCGAGCTCATCTTTAACACTGGCCTGGACTCGAGTAGCATAGTACTTTTTAGCATAGACTTCAGTTTCCTTGAGAGGACGTTTCCGACCAGTCGTGGGTCCTTTAATGATATTGGAGAGAAGTTTGTGGACAGCCAAATTGCCCGCCGCAGCTGCCTTGTGGCCAGGCTTTGAATTACCATAATCATTGCGGAATTTGACAATCAGGCGCTGGATGTGATGTAAGTCCCCAATAATGCGCATGAAAAATAATAAGAAACAGACCTTCTGAAGTGCAGCTCTGAATTTGTCGTCCTCCTCTAATTGAGCCGCAGTGAGAGCTTGATCCATAGGAATACCTGGAAACAAGGAAGCCCTCGCGGGCCATCGCTCTTCCCATTGTTCGAAGAAGGGCTGCCAAAAAGTGGTATAGTTCCCCTTCTTTTGGCATTCGAGGTACTTGTCCTCAAAAGTTGTATTGAAGGCCAGTTGCTCCTGTGTCAGCCATGTACGTGGTGCCATCTATTCGCGTTACATTTAGCATTCCATAATGTATGATAATTAATTAAAACCTCGTCATAACATACCTTTGTAAATATGGTTTCGTCACATTTGATGCCAAGGTTAATGGGTAACAGCAATACAATTTTCCATTCGGACTTTTCCGCACTGATTGTCGCTGATGTCTGATTTCAAAAGGGGGAATTAAGTTCTATAGTACCTAGTTGTATTTAAGTTGATGGTGTAGTCTATGCTGCTCATGTGCTTCAACTAGGGAGTCTACACCTAACATGGCATGAGTAAACACGTCTCCCAAGTCCGCCAGAACCCTGTGCACATTAGACACAGAACTATGTGCCTGACTGAGGTCCTGCCCTGTCCCACATTCCTCAAGAACATCGTTTTCTAAAGTTTGTGCACGCAGCAGGAGGTCTTCCAACCCATTGTGAGCCAACCGCAGGACATCCAATGAATCTGGCTTATCCGGGTTTGCTATGAAGAGCTCACAAAGGCCCTCAACCAATGCTGTGCTTGACGACCCAATAAGGACCTGCAGGCTGGTGTCGATGTCATTGTATAGCCTGGCCCTTGATCAAGATCATTTAGCCTTATGAGGTGCTGCCGAAATGAACAAGACAACATACCATTTGTTTTTGCGTCTGTTCGCATGTCGCACCAAGCGCGCCGGTTTGAGGTTACTGGTATTGTCCAAGCTGGGTGATCAGGTAAGTAACTATATTATAGATGAGCGAGCAATGTACACCTTTGACTTTGACTTGTTCCGACATTTGATATGGATCTCCTCACGGTTACTAGGCATCAATTGTTCAAATGGTTTGAAACATTCATATGTCAATGACATACCGAGCATAATAGGCTTTCCGGGACCGGTGTGCGGCTTCAATCTTCTCCTCAGTCGTATAATATGAGTGTGGCCTTCCTACAGTGGCAGGCTTACTGCACAGCCTAGAACTTGTGCGACTCAGATGTTCAGATATTCAAGTGGTTGGTATGTATCTCACCTAGTATCTTCCTCCCCCTTGTATATCTCCTTTTTTTGCGCACATAGCTTATCGCGATGACTGTTTCAGTGGGTCCACCATCATTAAGAGAAATGATAGTAAAGTGAGTGAAGTACCATGCATAGTAAGCTCGTTTATAAGCGCGTGCAGCTTCTGCCTTTTCTTCTTTAGTGTTGTGTAGACATGGTCGTGCCATGTGCATAAAAGTGGGTTGAAAGTAAGTCAGTTGCAATTGAGGCACTCGATATATGCGTAGGAGTTTTGAATGGCAAGCTTCATGTAGGAGATTAAGTTGGATTTTTATGTGAATTTATCCTACCATTCTCTTACCGTCCTTCAAAATTGAACTCTACGAATATTGATCTCACTCCTACAGGGCAGGTTTATATCTTAAGTTTAATGTTCTTGATGGGCACGGCGCTTGTATGCTGCTACAATCTCAGTAGTGTAATACTTGTTTGCAATATGTTTTGATCAGACAAAGCACACCAACATTCAAGAAAGACCATTCATTTTGCGACAGCTATGGACATACATGAAATTCACTAAATAATCATCACTAGTACTGTGTTACAATGCCTGTGAAGCGTCACCACAATCAATTGCACCCTTCATGATGTTTATGCCTTGCTCGATGGAATCCACCTTGTGGTAGATGGCTCGAGAGACACCGAGCACTTTTGGACCGGTTGCATCCCTACCATGAAGAAATGAGCTACTAGACATGAGAAATTCGGAAAATCCAGCTCACCAGCCTGAAAAGATGCCGATGTAGCGACCTTGAGTCACATAATAGAGTGGTGGGGTGGCGTCAACTGGGACATTGAAGTAGGTATTGCGGTAATGAATCAACGTGGAATCGTTCGCAAGTGCAGCAGCTGCAGTGGCTGCATCTTCGTCATCAGAGGAGTCATATTCCTCATAATCGACATAGACAGTGACATTTCCTGCAGGAACCACAGTGGGAGCAGCAGCATGTGCAGTTGCGGGGGCAGAAGTAGGAGTGGGGGCAGAAGTAGGAGCAGTGCCAGCACTAGAGGCAGCAGCTGCGCCAGGAGAAGCAACTGGTGCAGCTTCCCTGAGACTGTCAATGGTTGTAGCAGGGGGGTCATCAGAGACAGTGGGAAGAGCGGCCGATGCTGTTTCAGTGCTGCCAGTGGCAGGGCCCAGGCCCATTCTGACGGTGATGTTATCTGTAACATTGCCGAAGCTACATGAGTAATGAAAATATAAAAGAATCAATGGATTCACCATTGGATGTATCACCATCGGTGCCTGTGTCCGTGCCAATGTCTAAGGCCTGAGACAGTGCCTTCTGATTGTCGAGGGAAAGACACTGGAGAAATTTGATGAGACCGTCCAGTTGGACAGATACCATGGTATCTGTCCGACTGGAGGAAGGCAAATTCTGAGTCATGATAGCGAGTTCAGTGAGTACCTTGAGTGGATGGTGATGTATCACTCACCACGTCCCGAATATATACTCCATAGGCCGGCGGGGTTGGACATCCAAGAAATGGAGGATGACTTCCATGGGATTTGGGAAATGGCGACTACAAAGGTGCCAGGTATTAGTAACAATCTGCACCAAACAGGTGTACCGGCTGACTAATCTTGGCAAATCCATCACAGCTTCCCCAGTAACATTGGAATTGGGAATCATTGATCAGTGATCAATCACATTCAAGCTCTCAAGTATGGCCTCAGCAGGTAAGTGGATTCTCTAGTACTATCTACCAAGCTTCTAAGCTTGCCTGACGCCCCAGTACCAGAACCATTTCCGTGGTTCAATTCCCGTTTAATTCCTCTCACGGCGCAGATTACGTCGGGTTGTCCACAGCATGTGGCTCTTGATATTCTGCATCAAGGTCAGTCATAGTGCATATTACGTGCACAGCTGACTTACTGCTCAAAGAATCAGCATCTCCGCCGTCAATTTGGCACACATGCTGTCACTCAGCAAAATATGAATATTTGACCCAGGTCACAATTTCTGGTGAAGTGGCCACATGCGGTCGAAATTGATAATCATGGTCTGTATTAATGTGATCATCTCATCTGAGGTAGGAGGCCACTGCATATACTGTGGTATATGATCTTTCAACCAGTCCTTCTGCGCAGGCGTGAAAATTGGGCCACTGTTTGGGGTTTGATTATATCACACTATGTATGAATGAATTTGCCAAGACACATGTGCTGGGGGTGGATTGCGGTCTGTTTTTTTAATGTCAGGTGCATGGCAAGATATAACTTTCAATTGGCTCACTTCGACGGGGGCGCAACAAGTATTCAACAGTGGCCAGTGGGGGGGCATTATCATTCAATGGTGTTGCCATGATTCATGAGGTGGGTGAGGAGGGACAAATTTGTCCCTTATTATATACTGGCGGGATCCTCCAATTACAAATGGAGGATCCTCTGACTGCCCGACCTGAGCTGACAGATTAACCACAGTGCACAATGCCCTGTGGTCGCCCCCCCCCCCCCCCCAAGAGGCCTGCACTTGAACAGGAGGTCTTTGTCCCCGTCTCTATCAAACCCGAACCTCATCTTTTACAACTTCATGCTGCAGAAATTACCGCTGAAGGGAGCACATGACTGCAAACACACTATGTTGTGGGAATTCCCCCCAAAAATTCATCAAATGACAATGTATTTTTCATAGATGACTGTGTTGAGCATCCCAGCGACTCTCAATTTGAGGATGAAACACTTACAGACGACATTGTTGATATTTGTTCCACGGAGAAGCGCAAAGAGACTGCAGTGGTGGGTGTTCTCATTTGATGTTCGTTTGGGCATGCTAACTTATTGGACTTAAGGATAGACCTTTGCTCGCCTGGATTCCACAATGTCCAATCTTCCTGGATGAAATGATGCGCCTCAATGGATGTGGGTCTGAGGGTGTCACTTGTTCATGTGGTGCAGTATCGCCTCAATTCCGATGCTCTGACTGTCATGGCACTCAAATGTTCTGCCGCGAATGTACACTTCAAAACCAGGTATATCATCCTTTGCATAGGATTGAGGTGTGTTTCACACTTATTTTGGCGTCAACATGTGACTGATCATTGTCAGATATGGAACGGGTCTTTTTTTCAGTGTATCACACTCAAACAGCTTGGCATTCGAGTACAACCTGGCCATAACCCAGGAGAAAGGTGCTACAAACCTTCTCCCGCTGCCGGTGATGATTTTGTGGTCATCAGGGCTCGATGGCATTCATGAAATTGCACTGGACTTCTGTGGCTGCGCTTCAGCTCAGATTTGGTACAAACAACTATTACGTATGCGGTGGTATCCAGCCACAGTCTCAGAGCCTCAGACTGCAGCAACCTTTACGGTTCTGCAGCATTTTCATATTCTATCATTTGAAAGCAAGGTATCTGCTTACAAGTTTTATCACTCCCTTGCAAGGCGCACCGACAATTCTGGGTTAGTAGCGATCAGGGTGAGTATTTATTTTAATCTATTCCTGCAACTGTTTGATAATGATATATTCTAGGATCGGTATTCCGCTTTCATGCGG
Source organism: Suillus paluster (assembly GCF_016628075.1). Classification (NCBI taxonomy): domain Eukaryota; kingdom Fungi; phylum Basidiomycota; class Agaricomycetes; order Boletales; family Suillaceae; genus Suillus; species Suillus paluster. Next base: position 264,432 of record NW_024537602.1, read on the forward strand.
ATGGTATGCCAATGGTGTAACCTCAAACAACTTGGCCGCAGAGGAAGGGGACATGACCCTGCCGGTGTCAATGCTACAGCCGAAGGAGAGTTAGCTGTTCTCTCCCCCGCATGCCCACAGCCCTGGGAAGAATCTTCCGCTAGACTGGGAGAAGGAGCCTCTATTTACCAGGTAAGATGTTGGTCGTCTTTCCCTAATTTTGCTGAGCTCACACGTTATCTGAGCAGATGGAAATATGTGCTATTTGTTGCAATAGATGCGAACTTTAGATTGAAGCACAAGGTGGTGTCTTCTGATACTGCCGACCCTAGCCTTAATGCTGGATGGGCGTATTTTGTGCACAAGGACTCATACAAGTCTTACCTCGCAGATCGTGCTACTGAAAAGCAAGAGGTAAGTAACATGATTTTTATGATAATTCTCAACTTTGACTTTTTCTGTAGCGAAGCACATGTGTAAGCCACAATGCGGTCAACATGGTGGATACCAAGTCCTCCCGTGGGCTTGCTGCAACAGGAGTTGGGACAATTGACTGCGCAAGACACGACATGAAGCTCCCTAACGGAGTTGGAGACCTACAGAAGGGGGAACGGTATGTATTATATTGCATTTGGAATGTTTTGCGGCTGATGTTACTTAGGTACATCAACATGGACTATATCATGTGTTCCGCGCTCCTCATCCTTGCGATGTCCATGATCAATATATCCTATGACATTGCCTGCCAGTGGCACAAGAGACTCTGGACTCAAATGGAAACGATGCCGGAATGGCTTTCCCCCCCTCGTCAATCTTCCCTTATACATTTTTTTGTGCTGAAGTTCCACATCCAGGCCCACGTCGATAAGTGTCGCACAAACTTCTCTTTCAACTGGTCGAGATATGTGGGCTGAACAGACAGCGAAGCCCCTGAACGGGGCTGGTCCAATATCAACCGAGTGGCATCAAGTACCAAGGAAATGGGACCGGGAGCACGCTGGGACACTTTTGATGATCACTTCAGTGATTTGAACTGGAAAAAAATAACAGCATTAGGTGAGCGGTTTCTTTCTTTTAGTCTCAAATTTTGACATAGACTTAGGGCGGACATTGCATAAGAAGATGGTTGAAGCTGTCAAGTGGACGAAGGAGCACTCCGAAGCCCTCGCGGAACTGGAGAAGACTATTCAGCCGGCTCTCATTGCTCAATGGAAGGCAGAGGTGGAATCCTGGGAGGAGGATAACTCCTCTCCGAATCCCTTTGAAAGCCGGTTTAACCATAAATGACCCTGGCATTTTTGCAGTGGTTGTTCTAATAAACGGTAGCGGTTACACAGGCAGCCGTATGACTACAACTCACTGAGCTTGAAGCTCAAGACCTTCAAGCTGGAATTAATGTCTCGCTTCACACTGATGTCTCTCCAAGTGGATTGATTACATCGGGCATGGATCTCAAGGATCAACAGTACATTTTGTATTCATTGTTACACTATGCCATACTAACAGTTCTACAGGGCGCGCTTAAGATCCAGTCTTGCCAATGTCTCCCTCCATGACACCGATAATCAGAAGGCTACAACACAAACTCAAATCGCCTCCCTCCAACGACGGCTTGATGCGTGGGCCCGCATCCAGGAGCTATATATGCCAGTTGTCTGTCAACTCCGGCATCGATCATCAGAGGCTAGCGGGAGGCCGCAGGAACTGAAACCCGAATACTTCAACCTGTGGCTCCCTTCGCAACTTCCAGCTGGCACCCCTGTAGACCAGACGCTTGCTGGCCACGAGTGGGAGCTATGCTACGCGCAGGCCCTCGATGCCCTGAATGAAGTTCATTCCCACCTCTGGCTTCAATCCCACATGTACAAGTACAAGGATAAGAATGTCCGTGGTCAAGCGGGTTCCACTCGCACCAAGAAAATCATTGATGCCGTGGAATTGAGGAAGCACGCCAGTGTATTGAAGTACAGACGTGCGTGCAGCGCCCTGCTGTCTCTTGGCCACTGTCTTGAGAAGTGCGGTTGGGAGCTCACCATGCGCCCGCTTCTTGACTCTGATGTTAAGCCTATGGGTGACATGGAGCAGCAAGGGAGAGGAACCATCTCCTGGATTTGGTTAGACTCCTGTGCTGATAACAGCTGTACAGAAAATGAACGCATACAGGATTGTAAGTGTATGTTATGTTTTACTCACATTTATCTGACATTTTGATAGGTGTCCGCTTGGAATGGTGCAAGGCTCGTGCCCACGCACACCGGTGGTCAGAGGAGGTGGAATTATTGCTAGAGGAGATGAGACAAGTGCTGGCATTTTTGAGATGGCAAGGGTCCTGGTGGAAGGAGCGCATGACTCTCCGAATGCTCAACTCAGCACCTGCACAAGAGGGACTGTCAGCATATGCGTGTCGCCAGTCTGCACTGCATGTGCTGCTGATAGCCAAGTTTCAAAGGCTGTGGAGTGATGTGCCTACCCTTGTCTCTGGTGGTGTCCTGATTCTGGAGAGCGGAGAGATAGATGCTCCTACTATTGATGCTCCCCCACAGTTATAAATATAAATATATCATTCGTGTGATTGTTCTTAATATTAACGCGGGGAAAGAAGCAACGCTGGAGAATGGTAAGGGCGGAGATCACATATCGCAGAATGCCAAAAACGAAACCATGTACGATGGATCTCAAGTCACATACCATAGATCTCAGATGTATCAGCTAATAGCAGGGAACTAGAGGGAGCTGCAGGTATAATAGATTGATGTATCACTGGGTGCTATGGCAGTGAGCAACTATTGTATCACATTTACACTACACTACCAGTGAGTAATATATCAATACCACGGCTACTGGTGTGTACGACAGATTACCGACTGAGGGAGGTGACACCTGGCTAAGAAAGGAAGTGTCACCCATCCAGTACACCGTTCACCTGCCGTTTTTGGATGTGCTTTCGGCTGCCGCTCGGTCGCTCGTTTTGGTAAGTCCGTTCTCAACCCTGCCTTGTTGTCGACGTTGACGTTGTTCTTGTCCCTCACACAACAACAACAGGACACCCACTGGCACCCATGAGCCCTGCCGAATGAGCAGTGCAGACACTGCACCAATCACTCAACAGCATGGGACTGTGATGGCATAGTGCCCCTTCCTCCAAAACACCTTTTTTCTCGTGCTAACTACTGTACTCAATCCCCGACATAATTCATAATTTTATCATACCTACGCAACTCTAATTTCCGTTTCCCATGTTTCAGACTCGAGCCCACACTGTCAGGTTCCCGCCACACTCAATATCACACATTTTCATGTCAATTCATGGGGCTCGGGAAAGTACAAAAATGAGACTCGCTTGGCATGCAGTACCACCCGTGCTCAACCTCCTGGTAAGTCTCCATGCTCTTGTCTGTGATGTTTCCCAGGTTGATGTGTTCCCTTCGTTGTTTCAGATCCCTTAACTATGAGTTCCGATGCAAGCCACACACCTGCAAAGATGCGTCACAATAACCCATCCGATGTCTTTGACAAATGCCCTGCTAAGCGCCCGCGGGTTCAACTGCGAGTTGGCCCAGCTCTGCATCATGCCCCTCCTGTCTCTTCAAGTGAGCACCTTGCCTCCAGGGCAAGGCAGAAGTGCTGCAGTGCTGGCACTGCAACAGGTGCATGTCTCTTTCGATGTGTGTGTGTTTGCTGGCAGTACTGACAGTTTGCTGCTCATAGGACCAGGTACTGAACCTGTCGCATCGTGCCTCGTTGCTGGTGCTCACCCTTCCATCCCTGATGGACTGATCACCATGGATCCTAGCGAGATCTCCGTCAAGGACCCATTGCCAGCTCCCTGTGCAGCTGCGCTTGTTTAGCCATCTGCTGCTGCCTCCAATGGCATGCAGCGCTCCCTCGATGCACTGGATGTGACCTCCCACGAAATTCGGCTCCACCTCGCAGCAGAGGAGCGTGCCGACAAGGGTACCAACAAGGCATACGCACACCATGTCTGCAATTATATCACCTACTGGGACAGATACCAAGCTGAGATGGTTGCTGATACCCCAGCATGGACCTCTGTCCCTGCGCTGCTGATCTTGGCAGCCAAGGTGCTCATATTTCTCAACCACGAGCGAACCCGAGAGAAGGTGGGTTCCTGAGCCTGATGGCTTGTTGATCTATGCTGATTGACTCCTTTTTTTATCAGCGGAAACCAGGATCGAGCAACACCATCCCTGGCTCGAATGTCGGGAAGTCCATTATCCAGCAGGCCATCAGTGCCCTTGAGGACTGGCGGATGAGCCACCACCACTTCTACCTTGGTGTGCCTGAGGCTCAAGTCCGGCTGCGTGATGACAACCACATCCGGCAAATTGAGTCTGCTGCCAAACATGACAAGCCAAAGTGTGCGGAGAGCTCACAGGTGCTCAAAGCCTCTGGGACCATGTCAGGTCAGTGTTCCTTTGCTTGTTGTGCCTGTTTTGAGGGTCATGATTGACGTCTCTGCCCTTGCCCAGATGCATACACCACCGAAGAGCTCACAAAGTGCTCAGCATGGTGCCTGACTAAATTCTCGGGCACTTGTCAGGTGTTTGTTGGTCTCCATGACCGTGCCATGCTGCTATTTGGTGCCTCGACAGCATTGCGAGGCGAATGTTGCAGCTGTCTGATCTTTTCCTCTCTGAAGTTTGCATAGATGACATTCAGTTGGGGTACACTGTCCCAGTGAGCAATCACGCAGTGTTTGTAGTCAGTATTAGATCAGGGTTGATGTTGCTGTGTGGTGTATGTATGTAGGTGCTCGTGGCACTGGCTGACAATGTGAAGAGCAACCAACATGGCCATCTTGACGCATGGCACCCTGCGACATTTTCATGTAGAGCTCTGCCCTGTTGGAGCCCTTGCCATGCTTCTTTTCGCGTGCTTTCACATAGTCTCACAACCTGTCCCTGAATTTGCTCCCAAGTTCTCGAAGGTGGGATATGGTGAATTTGGCCACTGGTCGTGGTATGACCTGTATGTCTTCTGGGGTGAGAGACCTGACAGGCAGATGTCTTATAACAGTGGGTGTTTCTTTCTGCATGCTCTAGGTACAAAAATCAGGATCATCAAACCTCCCCACAGATCACTATAACCAAGTCAAGCTCATACACAGCAAGAATGATATTAGCCTGACAAAGGCCACGCACGCCACCCGACATTTCATGGTGAAGACTGCACAAGCACATGGGGCATCTGGCAATGATGTGAAAGCCATTGGCTGCTGGAGTGTTAATGATGCCTTTGCCAACTGTTATGATTGTGCCCTCCCGCTCGAAGGGCTGCTTGGTGCGGCCATGTTCAATGCGAGGAAGCCTGAGCAGTACTTCCTAGCTCAGGACCATCTCAGTAAGCTAGTGTCTGCCATCTGACAGCTTGCCCTCACCTGTGATTCGAAACCAGAGCCTCCCATGGAGCTCCTCTCACAGATTTTTCCATGGGTCGAGCAGGAGAATGCTGCCCTGCAGCAGCGAGAGGCAACTCGGCTGTGCGGGACAGGATATTGCCTTGAAGATCCTGCAACTCCTCATGTGGCTCTGTCAGGTCCTTATACAGGATGCTGCTGTTCTGTTTGTCAAAGACCCAACATGCCCAATATTTGGGTTTGCACCCTTTTGAGGTAATGTGTTCCATGAATTTGCAGCAAGCTTGACAGCCATGCTCACCAGGGTCAACAAGGAGGCCCGGTTGGCACTGCAACACCTCCCAGAGCAGTATGCCCGAAGCATGCAAGGATTCGTCACATCATCATGCCTCGCACAGGAAGAAGCCAACCAAAAGAATGCAGAAGAGCTTGCACTGCTTCACAAACAGGTTTCACGACTGGAGATGGCAGCTGAGTCTGGTCGACCTTGTTGTTTTTGTTGTTGTGGTGAGTCACAGTCAGCAGTTTTTCATACACAGGGAAAAGAAACTGATAGTTTGAAAGGTGCTCCGCCCGCCACTGTAGTACCTCCAGTGGCACTTGGTCCTGCAGTTCCTCCCCTCAAATCAGCCACCACAGCAGCATCAAGTGTATCTTCAGGCCCGCAGATCGCTCCACTTTCGCTCTTCCCACCCCCCACAGCTCATCCTGCCCCTCCCGCCATGCCCATCATCATTCCCCCACCGACTTCTGTGGCTACCAGCACTGATGCTGCTACTGCTGCAGACCTTGATGCTCGTCAGCAGCAATGGACCTCTCTGGTGGACTGATTTGGTGCTGAGCGGCTGCTGAAGCATAGCTGGGAGTGGGTATCAGGGGATTATCTTCCCCTGTACACCTTCCAACCTGTCACCCGGATCACACAAGTTTGGGATGAGTATGTTGCTGGGTTGAATGGATTTCTCACAGTCTGTGACCTTGACGAGCACTGGCAGGCACACTGGAGACGTAACATCAGCACTCTGTGAACAGAAAACTGCCAACAGAAAAAAATTACAGTTCTGGTCGAGACGCTTGCATGGAAGCCAAGAGAAGAATTGCACCCACAGACAATAAGATGAAAATGCTGACAAATTTCAGTTCGAGAATGCCACAGTGAGGCTTTGGAACGGGAACAGAGGAGGTTGTCTTGGGAGGAGTTGTCTTTTTGAAATGGGGAAGAGAGTTGTCTGCAAAACCGGAAGGTCAGGTCATCTGCAAAACGAGGGACTCACACCTCTCTCTCCCTTTGTGGTATTACTGACTCTCGGTGACAAGGCCATAGTAGCATGGATCTATAAAGAAAACTAAGAGGACACAGCTGAACAAGAATGCACCAAGGAAGAGGAGTAGAGGATGTTGGAGTCAGTCGAAACAAGAGAGTCAGAGGAGAATGGACTGGAGAGATGAAAGTGAAACCATATGAGCGCAACGTCCAGGTATGACGAGGTGACACGTTGACGTTGGCTGAGGCTTGTCAATATTGAGATGTCTATTCCTATGTTACACTAATTTACTTATCTATGCTAACCATACTATAAAGAACGAGTCGCGTCGACCAAACATCTCAGATCTTTCCTAGAGTCTGAGATGTATGTTTTTATTCATTTCTATGCTAACCTATAGAGCTAACATACCATTAGATATATTTGTCTTTCCAGGTACTATACTCATACAGAGATCTTTCCTAGAGTCTGAGATATATATTTGTCTTTCCAGCTCCCTCTTCGTCGCAGCCGCTCGTACAGTGGCTCAAAAAACTATCCGCATGTTTCCACATTTTTCACTATCTATGATATTGTGTGAGAATATACAAACACCTCAAGGACATGCTGGTACCATATTGTAGCACCACGTCAGGGCTTTCAATTGAGCACTATGGCGTGGGAATTGGTCGAGATATGGTTGAGATATGAGGCTTCCAAAATGATGACTCATGTGGACAGTTTTTTGACTCAAGTATTTTACAGTGATAATCAGGTATTCTAGTACTTTGTGTGACCTCCCTTGGCTTTAATTACTGCCTCTATCCTTCTAGGCATACTCTCAATCAATTTCTGGCAATATTCTGTTGCAATCCTTCCCCATTCCACTGCTACTCTCTCCCATAGCTCCCATACTCCTTTAGGGGGGTTTCAGAGGCTTGAAGCTTCTTCTTGAGTGTTCCCCAAAGATGTTCAATGACATTGACATCAGGGGACTGTTCTGGTCAGTCAAGAACATTGATATTATGTTCTTCAAACCATTTTCTGGCTCTCCTAGATGTGTGCTTGGGATCATTAGCCTGTTGGAAAATGATGTCTTCTTCATCAATCCCTGATTCAGCTATGCTAGGCAGCAAGTGGTCATTTAGAATGTCCACATACTGCTCAGCATCCATCCTCCCCTCAACTTCAGCAAGCATACCCACACCATTCCATCCAATACAGCCCTGTACCATTAGAGAACCTCCTCCAAATTTGACAGTCTCACCAACCTCTCTGTCTGTTAGAGAATCTCCCTTCTTTTTCCATACATATACCTTCCAATCTGACCCAATCCTATTGATTTTGGTCTCATCTGACCATATAACATGCTTCCAGTGCTCTACAGTCCAGTTTTAATGGGCCAAGCCAAAGGTAGTCTTCTCTGCCTATGTTTGATAGAGAGAAGAGGCATTTCTTCTTTGTTACTGCCTTGAGATGAGCTGCCTTGAGAACATCCCTCACAGTTTGTGAAGAGACAGTGGTGGTGATGGTGGAATTGATATAATGGGTGGCTTGGACAGCATTATCAGCCTTTCCTGTAGTGATATATTGAATGATAGCCCTCTTATTAGTAGAGGTGGACATCCTCCACAAGAGTTTTCCTTGTCCAGGTGGCTTTCTTTGGTAAAATTGGCCAAAGTAGACTTGCATACTCCAGTTTTAGAGGAAATTTGATGAGCAGAGAGGCCAGAATAGGACAAAGAGAGGATATTATCCCTTTGAGCAGAGGAGATGGCTTTAATGGTGATTATGATCATGACACATGAAACATTCTGGTTTATATAGTTAGATATAGTTTTAAGAGTATGCCTAGAAGGATAGAGGCAGTAATTAAAGCCAAGGGAGGTCACACAAAGTACTAGAATACCTGATTATCACTGTAAAATACTTGAGTCAAAAAACTGTCCACATGAGTCATCATTTTGGAAGCCTCATATCTCAACCATATCTCGACCAATTCCCACGCCATAGTGCTCAATTGAAAGCCCTGACGTGGTGCTACAATATGGTACCAGCATGTCCTTGAGGTGTTTGTATATTCTCACACAATATCATAGATAGTGAAAAATGTGAAAACATGTGGACAGTTTTTTGAGCCACTGTATAATCTCTTTAGGTTATGAGCCCTGTCACGGCCATGGACTCCGCACTCCCCAGCACCAACTCCCCAATGTTCAACATCCCAAAGCTAGCTGAAGACACCAGCAACTGGATCACCTACAAGGAATGAATGTCGACAGCCATTGGTGCGAGAGGCATGATGTGCTATGTTGATGGCCATGAAACAAAACCTACCCCATTCAAGATCGATTCAACGATGAGCATTGTTACAAAGCCTGACAGCTCAACAGCTATGCAAATGGAGATCAGTGATTTGGAAAAGGCAACAGACGAATTTTTTCAGAAAGACTCACTTGTCAGACAGCAGATATTTAGTATGATCACCGATTGACTATTACTGTGCGTCCATAAGCTCAAGAGTGCCTCGTTAATCTGGGATGAAATCTGTGATATCCATGAAGGCAAGACCGAGCTAGTGCAGATAGATCTGCGTCGCCATCTGCAGAATATGAGATGCGACGAGAACAGAGACGTTAAAACTCACTTCAGTGAATTACTCCAATTACGAGAATTGCTGACTGGAATGGGTGCGGACATTGAGGACTGCAACTTCTATGCGATTGCGCTAGGTTCCCTTCCTGAATCCTATCACCCCTTACTCTTGTCTATTAACGCAGCGGCAAAGATTCCCCAGAAACCTCTTACCCCTAACGAGCTCATCAGTGTAGTCACTGAAGAGTATGAACATTGTCAGCTCACTGACCGTTACACTGGCAAGAAGGGTGGAAATTCTGCCTTGATGGCAAAGACACCTGGCAGCAAAGGTCGAAAGTTGAATGGGACGACCTGTTACAGTAACATGAGCATTATGCATCATTTCATTCTTCGGACTCGTCGAGACCTGGACCATGGTTACACCTATTCTATTTTCATCTCTTCTTTTGATCCCGTTGTTCTGAAATGCGAGAAGCTCTCACTTCTTCCCCTAGATCACAGAAGCCACGGCTTCTCCTGAACCCTATGCCCTATCCACTGTTTCGGTTCTCTCATTGATGGGGATTCCCCATGCCCTTTACCCTTACCGTTCAACCGGTACTTCTTACCTCTTTCTACTTATGACTCACACAACCCTTGACCCTTACCACTGACTCGGTATTGCTTCCGCTTATCCTGTACCCTTACCGTTCCACCGGTATATCACCCTTACATATATATATATCTCACTTGTACTGTAGATAGATTCTCTAACTTGAATATACTCGGTTCTCATCTGATACTTGTCATTGGGTCTGAACTTCTCTTATCAAAGAGAACTCCCTCTGTACACAGAACCATCTTCTCTTGAGACAATACTCTTGAGTTGGATTCCATCTTTTGGATCGTATCCTCAAGAAACTCCAATCAACTCTATGCAAGCAAGGGCCTCAACCCTTACTCAAACTTAGCGCAGGCAAGCTCCTTGCTGGGCTAGCGCCAAAGGCCACACTTCAAACGCCCCTTGCAGGTTTAGCGCCACTGGACCCTATCCGAGAGGTTTCGTGTAACACGACCCAGACCAATCCTGACATAATGTGCTATAACTGCGATCGTAAGGGTCATTATAAGAGCGATTGCTGGAGACCGGGAGGAGGTAAAGAGGGGCAAGGACCCAATCAGCGGCAGAAGAAGGGAGGCCACCCACCAAAGGAAGGTGCTAACATGGTGGCATCTGACGCCACTCCAGCAGACAACTATGCGTTCGTTACAAGTGACTTAGTGAATATCACAAATCAGCTGAACATCCCTGTTGAGTGCCAGGGCACTATCATCGACTCAGGGGCTACCTCGCATTTTTGCCCAGACTGCACCAAGTTCCTTAACTATGTCAAGATAGATGCCCAGGAGGTACATACCTGCTGATGGATCGACCATTAGCGCCATAGGGAAGGGTGACATCAAGCTGGACTTACCAAATGGAAAGGCATGCACTACTGTGACACTCAAAAATGCGCTATTCACACCCAAGATAGATGCCCAGGAGGTACATACCACTGATGGATTGACCATTAGCACCATAGGGAAGGGTGATGTCAAGCTGGACTTACCAAATGGAAAGGCACGCACTACTGTGACACTCAAAAATGCGCTATTCACACTGAAAATGGTGTTCACTCTCATTTCCACTAATCGGATCACAGCTGGCGGCCTAGTCATGCATTTCGAGGACAAGATGTGTAAAATCTTGTCCCCTGGCCCCAAGCGCAGCATTATCATGACGATCCCCCAGGTAGACGGCCTATACGCGGTCATGGGAAGGAATCAGCACCATGCGCATGTTGCGCGTTCAAAATGTACTGTTAACAAACTCCACCGCATCCTTGGACATGTCTCACACACAGCTGTGTTAGAGGCGGTTAAAAAGGGACTGGTAGAAGGTGTTGAGCTAGACTCCACATCCAAGCTGGATTTTTGCGATACCTATGCCAAAGCAAAGGCAACACGTAAGCCCTTCCCCAAGGAGTCAGAGAATCGCACAAAGACATGGTGAGGTCGTCTACACAGACTTATGGGGCCCAGCTCAAACCGAGAGTTTAGGAGGAAGCTTGTACTACATGACGTTCACCGACGATTATAGTCAGGAGACTAGGGTCGATTTCCTTGCCCATAAGAGCGAGGCACTAGAGTCGTTTAAGCACTATGAAGCCTGGCTCTCATGCCAGCGCAATGGTATGTGGATCAAGACCTTGTGCTCACACCACAGCGGCGAGTACCTTAGTCATGATTTTGACAAGCATCTGTGAGAGGAAGGGATTGAGCGCCAGCTGACAGTTCATGATTCACCCCAGCAGAATGGAGTAGCCGAACAGCTCAACTGTGCACTAGTTGAGCATGCTAGAGCGATGTTGCTCGCCCAGGACATGCCAAAGTTCCTCTGGAGCGAAGCTGTTAATTATGCAACATGGTTGAAAAATCGCTTACCGTCTCATGCAATCCCTGACCATACTCCCTTCGATCTCGTCAACGGTTGATGTCCATCACTCGAGCAGGCCCATGAGTTCAGTTGCCCAGCATACGTGCACGTTCTCAATGGAGGCAAGCTCAAAGCTAGGGCCAATGAAGCCGTGTTTGTCGGAGTCGATGACCAAAGCAAGGGCTATCAAATCTACTGGCCTGGTAAGAGACGCGTATCTGTAGAGTGCGAAACATTAGTTTCAGCCTGATCGCTGTGACTGTGGCAGTAGACGTACCAGACAAGGGGGAGTCAAACCCACCAGCAGACCCACCAGCACCAGCACCTAGCGACAGTATCGTCCAGAATGCTCTGCCCCAGCCACCCTCTACACTGACCAAAGCGCCCAAGCAACTCAATACCCCGCCCGCGCCCAGAGTAACACGGACCCGACCACCACCTGGTTATTATAGCACACTCAACCAGGGGGAGAGCACCTCCCTAGTTTTCCATCCTGCAGATGCGGGCCTCATAGATGAGCAACTACTCACCTATCAGTACGCAGCAGCCGCCATGCAACCCGAGCCTACCCTGCAGCAAGCTTTAAATGGCCCAGATGGAGTTGAGTGGCAGGAAGCGGTTGATTATGAGATCAGTCAGTTGGAGAAACTTGGCACATGGGAAGTTGTTGACGCACCACCACAAGCTAACATAATCCCATGCCACTTCGTCCTAGCTACTAAGCACGGCCCTGATGGCCAGAAGCTCAAAATTTGCGCTAGGCTGGTCGCAAATGGCCAACATCAGCAATATGGAGTGGATTATTTTGATACATTCGCGCCTACCTCCAACATGAGTATGATCCGCACTGTCCTAACGATCGCAGCTCAGCATGATTGGGAGATCCATCAGGTGGCTATCAAAAGTGCTTACTTATATGCTGACGTCCAGGAGGAGGTTTATATGCGCGCACAGCTGGGATACTTGAAGCAGGGAGAAGAGAGGAAGGTACTCAAGTTGAAGAGAAGTCTGCCAGGGTTGAAACAGGCTGGTTTCGAATGGGCAGAAGAATTAGTGGGCATATTCGCGAAGTTAGTGTTTAAACACTCACAGGTTGACCAAGCTGTATACTTCAAGCGCACCCCAACTGAGCACATGGTCATCACGGTATCCGTGGACGACATGGCCGTCACCATGAATCACATCTCCCATATCCAGCGATTCAAGGCGCAGCTCCACGACCACTTCGAAATATCGGACCTTGGTGAGCTTAACTGGCTCTTGGGACTTAAAGTCCAGCGGGACTGCAAGGCGCGCACTGTCACCCTCTCACAACGAGCCTATACAGACACCATCCTTAAATGCTTCAGACTTACTGAGGCGAAAGCAGCTACCACTCCAATGGACCCAGGCGCTACCTTCTCTACTGACCAGTCTGCTAGCATGCACACTGAGTATGAAGGGATGCGTGATGTGCCTTCCCAGCGTGCTATAGGTTCGCTGATGTATGCAGCTACAAGCACCCGCCCAGATATCAGCTTCTCTGTCACGACCTTATCCCAGTTTATGCGCAACCCGGGACCACTCCATTGGGAGGCGGCCAAACGTGTCCTGTGGTTGCTCAAAGGAACTGCAGATCATGGTATCACCCTAGGTACAAGTGAAGGAGGATTGGAGGTGTATGTTGACGCGGATTGGGCATCCTAACTGCACAGGCATTCAATGTCAGGGTATGTCATCATGTTAAATGGGGGACCTGTTGCATGGAGCACACACAAACAACCGTTGATTGCACTGTCAACCACAGAGGCTGAGTACATCGCCCTCACCACAGTCATGCATGAAATCCTCTACTTACAGTTGCTGATTGGCAAACTCTACAGTCCCATCAAACTCCCTACCCCCATCTATTGCGATAATCAAGCAGCCATAGCCCTAGCATCCAACAACAAATTCCACTCCTGCACCAAGCATATCGACCTCTGTTATCACTTCGTTCGCTGGTCACGTCAAAGATGGCACCTTCAAGCTGCTGTATTGTCCTACAGATGACAATGTTGCTGACGTGTTCACCAAACCACTTCCACGACCTTGCCTCCAGAAGCTACGTGCATTGATGAGCCTGGATGATTGTGCTCAAGGGGGAGTGTTGGAGTCAGTCGAAATGAGAGAGTCAGAGGAGAACGGACCAGAGAGATGAAAGTGAAACCATACGAGCGCAACATCCAGGTATGACAAGGCAACGCATTGACGTCGGCCGAGGCTCGTCAATATGGAGATGTCTATTCCTACATTACACTAATTTACTTATCTATGCTAACCGTACTATAAAGAATGAGTCGTGTCGACTGAACATCTCAGATCTTTCCTAGAGTCTGAGATGTATGTTTTTATTCATTTCTACGCTAACCTATAGAGCTAACATACCATTAGATATATTTGTCTTTCCAGGTACTATACTCAGTACAGGGATCTTTCCTAGAGTCTGAGATATATATTTGTCTTTCCAGCTCCCTCTTCATCGCAGCTGCTTGTATAATCTCTTTAGAGAAAACACGCACCAAGGAGCAGCTGGCAGCCTGCAAGATGTCTTGCTCTTGCTTGCAGTGTGTTCTCGTCCTCATTGGTCGGCATGTATTCAGCAGGCAGTGGCAGGCTGGTCATCCTCCCTGCCTATGTACTCCACCGAGATGATGGCATCACCCAAGCATGTACTGGCAGGTGGCTTCGTGACATGCAGTTACCTTTTTGAGCACCGTCACCCATCACCTTGGTGGTGCACTGAAACCCGCATACATCTTTGTATCTCAGATAGTCCACAACTCCACTACTTATCAGTGCACAGACCACATTGCAGGTATGTCAGTTGATTGCTAACTATTACCTCGCGCAACAACACTTTCCCTCAACCAAGGGACATTCCAAGACTTTTTATGAGTCTTTCATGGTCTGGCTTTGGTAGCGGTTTTGTCAGTATGTTGGCTATCATATCTCTGGTAGGGCAATACACTTTATGAATCCTATGCTCATGAATTTTCTCCCTCACATAGTGACTTTTCATGTCAAAGTGTTTCGACTTTGTGTGGTATTGCAGGTCTTGCGCAATTGCCAACACTGCCATATTGTCTCCATATAAGGTAGTAGGGTTTATTTGTTTAAAGCTTAGTTCCTGGAATAGGTTACGAAGCCAAATGGCTTCATGTGCTGCATGCACCATTGCAGTGTACTCGGCCTCTGTCGAGGACAATGAAACTGCATTTTGCTTTTTCAAACTCCAGGTAATTGCTCCCTTTCCAAATTCAAAGACATAGCCTGACATTGATATCCGATCCCTTGGATTGTTGGCATAGTCTGTGTCAGACCAACCTTTGATCTGGACTTCTTTATCTACAGTGGTGCCTTCATATTTGATCCCGAGGCTCCATGTACCAGACAAGTATCTTAGTACTTGTTTTGTGGCAGTCCAGTGTGCCAACCCTGGATTCAAAGTAAAAGAGCTTAGCCTCTGGATAGTGTATGCTATGTTCGGTCTCATTGCTACTGCCAAGTACATCAGAGATCCGATCAAGGATGTGTAATTATTCTTATGGTTCCCCTCTTGGTCAGTCTCTTCTTTTTCAAGTATGATTTTGGGATCTGACAGCATTCCTACTGGATTAGATCCTTGGAGGCCGTATTTTTGTAGGATAGACTCAATATACTTGGTCTGTGAGATTCACATCAATTTATTTGGTCAGTCTCTAGTTATCTTGATTCCTACTATCTTCTTTGGCTCTCATAGGTCTGTGACATCAAGGATACCCTTAAGTTGAGTTTTAAGTTGGTTCATTAAGTCTGTATTGCTTGCGAATAACAGCAGATCATCTACCCACACAGTGATAATCTCCATTTCATTCTGTGATCGTCTGACATATATGCATGGGTTGGACTTGGTACATCTAAACCCTATGCTATTCAAACGACTATCGAGCTCAATGTTCCACTCTCTCCCCAATTGTTTTAGCCCATGAAGGGTTTTCTTAAGTTGACATACTCGGCCAGTACTGTCATTGTACCCCTCCAGCTGTTCCATATATACCTCCTCTTTTAGCGTGCCATTAAGGTATGACCCCTTTACATCCATCTGCTCTATCTCCCAGTCGAGGATAGCAGCTGTGGACATTCAATTACTGATTGTATTGTTTCTAAACGGACAACCGGGGAGAAGTTATCTGTGTAGTCCATGCCAGGAATCTGTGAGTACCCCTTTGCTACTAGTCTAGCCTTATATTTGATGACTTCCCCTTCTTTATTGGTCTTTTTAACTAGAACCCACTTATTCCTGATGATCTCCCAATCTTTGGGAGGATCCACTAACTCCCAGGTACCCATATCTTTTAATTGGGTGAGTGTGTTGTTGATAGCTCCTTCCCACTTTTGCCAATCTACTGATGTCTTTGCATCTTTCAGTGTATGTGGCTCAGTAGGATCGAAACTTCCATATTTGACAATAGTAGCCATGACTATGTCCACTTCAGTTTGGGTAAGTTTGACCTCATCCTCATATCCACTTTCACGGTCAAGGTAAGCCCATTCAATAGCTGGATCATTTAGTCTTTGATAGTCTTGTCTGACTATCTTTCTCTTTGTGTTACAGGGACTTTACGTAAGCTTCTCAAACCCGCTTATTCTTTTACTCCTATCAATTACCAATGCTATCTGTCGCCAAAGCGACTTCCATCTAACTGTTCTTTCGGCTTATCTGTACTGGCTTATCATTCTCGCACCACTTATATGGTTTACCCGTTATCTCTGACTCATACCCTATGCCCTTACCGCATTGTTGGTATTACCCTTGACCCTTACCATTCAACCGGTACCTCCGTTTCATATATAAAGGACTCCATATGCTGTAGTAGTCCTTAACTTGAATCTACTCAGTATCACTCCTAAAGCCTCATTGCTTCTATCATTCTACTTCTTACTCTACCTTCAGACTCTCCATCTGGGTAGCCTTATATTGAAAGATGACCATCGCACTAAATCAGTACTCCTTGCGGGTATCTAGCGCTCAACCAACTGAGTTCGTAACATAATGCCTCTCCATCATGAGAGTGTACTACTGATCAAAAGATAGCGCCGAGAAGACCTTGTAACCCTTGGGAAAGAGCTCCCACACCATCAGATACATCATCTGCATCAGAAGACACTGAATCAGAATATGAAGACTTTCGTCCACTCCCCCCACGTAACCAACAAACTCCACCCAGATCATTTCCCCCGCTCATCCACCCACCCAGCCATGTCTGGATCAGCCACCGCCACCACCAAACCACCCATAGAAATACGGATTGGTACCCCAACCAAATTCACTGGAGATAGAAGGGATTCTGGACGATGGTTGCAGTCCATAACCGCATACATCGACATCAACAATAAAATCTATGATGACAACAAAAAGAAAATTGTCTTCACCTTATCATACATGACTAAAGGAGCTGCTGCCACCTGGGCAGATGACTTTATGGAGCATGCCTAAAGTGCCACCAACACCACAGGATATGGAAACATTAAAGACTTCACCAATGTGTTCAAAAAGGCGTTTGAAGAAGTGGACTCAGTAGGGGCAGCCCTCACCAAATTATGGAACCTCCGTCAAACTCATTCCCTCAGCAAGTACCTCGCCTCCTTCAGACAACTCACCACGAGGGGAGGAATCGCAGACGATGGAGCACTCCATCAATTCTTTCTAGACGGGCTAGAAAGGAAACTCCGATGGAGGCTCCTTATCAATGGGAGTGATATCAAGACATTTGAAAAGCTCTCAGCAAAAGCGGTAGACTTTGATAACAACCATCAACAACTAATGGCCATCACTGCAAGAGAAGGACAAAACAATGGCGGGTTCCAACAAAGAAAAAACAGAAACCCGAGGTACACCCCTCCCAAGAGAGAAGCCAGAGACCCTAACACCATGGACATTGACCGTATGGGAGAAGAAGAAAGGCAGAAATGCTTCAGAGAAGGACTCTGCTTCACATGCAAGAAGGCAGGACACAGGGCTAACAACCCTAAATTCCACCCCAAGAAAGGAGGGTTGAAAGGGAGGCAAACCATGCCTGAGAAGGAGGAACAGGGACAGTCTGGGATTACCCAGCTTGATGATGAAGATGATGATGAAAACATGACCGTAGCCAAGATACGAGTCAAGAAGACTCCAGTGGAGAAAGGAATGGATTTTTTAATCAAAGGACTGTCGCAATGTCAGCACCTTCTACCTGTGTACTGTATACTAAAGCTGTTGGAAAAACCAATGAATTCCACATTCCTATCATGCTTTTTTCCACCCAGTACACAAAAACCATTGCCACCACAGTGATAATAGATTCAGGAGCAGGAGGACACCTCTTTGTCAGAAAGAACCAGATTGGAACTCATCCTCTCACCGAACCATTCCATATATGTACAGTCGATGGAAGCACCTCCTCATCAGGAAAGGTCACACACTACTGCATCCTTGCAGTCAAAATCGACCAGCATTGTATGCTTGGGAAATTCAACATCACAAAACTATCTGCCCACGACAACATCCTCCTTGGAAAACCTTGGCTCTCTGCCATGCAACCAGACATCAATTGGAAAAACAACACCATCTCCCTTGTTAGGACAAAGGGTTCAATGGAGATTGAAGACATGATTAACGAAGAGAGGAAAGCCAATGGAGTAAAACCTCACGAATTTCCCCCACTTTTAAAAGCAACTGTAACTGATGAACCCCCTGAAGATTTCTCTCCTTTAAAGAAATTACCAAAAGGATCAAAATACACCTTGGAAAAAATAGCAGAAAAATAATGAAGAAAGAAAAAAGTAAAACAAGATAACCAACAACCCAACCCGACATTCGATGATTATGAAGATACCTGGATTGGAAGAGCCGACCTTGCTGAACTGGTCATTGATGTTTCCACCTACTAGTTGGAAGATGATGAAGTCCTAGTTGAATACTCCTCTGATGGTACAACCATACAGATGATCGAAAACCTAGACACTGATTCCCCGCTGATACAAGATGGAACATCCAACCAGAAAATCAAGAGACTCAAGAAACCGGTATCTCTACAGGATACATGGGTTCTAGCCCAATCCCTGGATGAATAACTCAAAGAAACCAGGAAGACCAGCAACAAAGCGCAAGAATTCACCATGAAAGACATACAAGAAAAAATCAAGAAAACCTTCGAGGAACTCATCCCTGAGTACCTTCACAAATTTTGTGACATCTTTGCTAAAGACGGGTTAAACCAACTTCCCCTGAGTCGACACCTGGTAGACCACTGCATTGAAACCAAACCTGGATTCATCCCAAAATCCACCAGAATGTACCCCCTTTCCCCAAAAGAAACTGAAGCAGTAAAAGCCTTCCTTGACGAACACCTTGCAAAAGACTTTATTCAACCATCGACATCACCACAATCAAGCAGTTTCTTCTTTGTTGGAAAGAAAGGAGGAACCCTCCGCCCCTGCCAGGATTATTGGTACCTGAATGAATGGACAGTAAAGAACGCCTACCTGCTCCTGCTAATTCCCCCTCTCATTGCAAAGCTCAAAGACGCCAAATACTTTACCAAGATGGATATCAGGTCAGGATATAACAACATCCTGATTCACCCTGATGATCGGTGGAAAGCCACATTCTCTACATCATTCGGCCTATTCAAACCAAAAGTCATGTTCTTTGGATTGTGTAATTCACCTGCGACATTTCAAGCATACATGAACAAGATGTTCAAACAGGAGATCAACGCAGGATGGCTGATCATTTATATGGATGACATTCTCATCTTTTCAAACACATTGGAGGAAAACCAAGAACGGACGAAGGTCATCCTTTGGAAGCTGTGCACCAAAACACTGTTCCTTAAATCGGAAAAGTGTACTTTCGATGCCCAAGAAGTGAAATACCTCAGTATGATCATCCACCCAGGCAAAGTTGCAATGGACATGGCCAAACTGGAGGGTATCAGTCAGTGGCAGACACCAACTACTGTTAAAGAAGTATGCTCCTTCCTCGGTTTCTGCAACTTCTACAGACACTTCATCGCCCACTATTCAGACATTGCATGCCCTATGATTGATCTTACAAAGAAAGACCAACCTTTCCTCTGGACTGAACCCTGTGGCAATGCCTTTGACAAACTGAAACACAGTTTCCTCACTGAACCCGTGCTATGAAACCCTGACATGACTCGGCAGTTTTCCCTCGCCACCAACACATCACTATTTGCCACTGGCTGCAGTCTTGTTACAAACCAATGAAAATGGCGCCTACCACCCTTGTGGGTGTCTTTCCCAATCGTTCAATGCTGCTGAGCGTAATTACCAGATCTATGACTGAGAGCTTTTAGCTGTCATATGTGCGCTTAAGAGTTGGCGACACTTCTTGGAAGGCAACCCCCATCCCATCATTGTCTTCACTGACCATAAAAACCTTCTCTATTTCCGCTCTGCACAGCAATTGACATGCCGCCAAGCTCGGTGGCAGCTTACCCTTAGCAAATTTGAACTTGCCTTTCACCACATTTCTGGGGCGAAACTCGCTGCCCCAGATGCCCTTTCACACCAACCTGACCACGTCATCAGTGATCCTGACAACACTGATGTTACTCTCCTCCCTGATTCCCTCTTTGTCCGCCTCATTGATGGCGTGCTTGCACATCAATTCAAAGCCCTCACCAAATCCACACCTGACTCCACCATCCAAACTGCCCTCCACACTCTCAGCAGTATCTGTGCCCCACCCATTAAATCTGCCCTCTCTGATTGGGCATTTACGGATGGTGTGTTGTTTTATAAAGATTGGGCCTACGTCCCGGCTGATCTTCACCGAAAAGTCCTCACCCTCCATCACGATCACCTCACCGCGGGCCATCCAGGCTGCACCATCACTGAATGGAACATTAAGAAGGCTTATTGGTGGCCCAGTATGGGTACCTACATCCATAACTACATTGCTGGCTGTGCCATCTGTCAACAAATGAAGTCTGATACCCACCCTGTCACCCCACCCTTGATGCCGATCCTGTCCATCGCCACCCGCCCCTTTGAGCAGGTCTCCGTGGACCTCATCACTGACCTTCCCCCATCCCACGGCTTTGATTCTGTCATGGTTGTGGTCGACCATGGCCTAACAAAGGGGGCAATTCTATGTCCCTGCAAGAAAACCATCACTGCAGAAGGTGTCGCCAACCTCTTCTTCAAAAAGGTATTCACACACTTCGGCCTCTATGACAAAATCATATCCGATAGAGGACCACAATTTGCCTCCAAGTTCGCAAAAGAACTAGGGTGTATCCTTGACTATCAGGTAGCCCTCTCTACAGCCTATCACCCACAGACAGATGGACAAACAGAACGACTCAACCAAGAACTAGAAACCTACCTCAGAATCTACTGCCGAACTACTCCCACCAAATGGTTGCAACATCTGCCGATGGCCGAATTCATCCACAACTCCAGAAAACACTCCAGTAGAAACACATCACCATTCGCCTTGATGATGGGATATGAGCCAAAAAGCCTACCCCAGGCATTCCCCGAAACATTGGTACCGGCAGTGGACGTATGGCTGAAACTCCTTGGCAAGATCCGCGAAGAAGCACTGGCCTGCCATGCCCTCGCCCAACAATGAATGGGAGAAAGAATGCAGGGAAGAAAGTATACCCCATGGAAGAAAGGGGACAAGGCCTGACTGTCCACAGCTCATCTATTAACAAAACTCCCATCGAAGAAACTCGCACCCAAACAATATGGACCATTCATCATAGAAGAAGTCTTATCGCCCATCACATTCAAAATCAAACTCCCTGAAACATGGAGAGTTCACTCCACTTTCCATGCTTCCAAGTTATTCACCTATCATGAAACAGAAGTTCACAGCCCGAACTATGAAGAACCACCACCTGACGTAATCAATGGAGAAGAAGAATACAAAATAGAAGCAATACTTGCCCACAAAGGAATGGGTAATTGCCGCCGATACCTCGTATCTTGGAAAGGATATCCCAAATCGGACAACTCTTGGCAAACCGAGTCAGACCTGACTAATTCCTTTGAAATACTGAAAACATATAAAAGAAGACTTGCTAACAGAGGAGCGAAGAAAGTAACTTTGTAATGACCACCAACCACCATGTCTAACTCGTCCAATGACTCAAACTTCTTCGCATCCCACCCCCATCTTGCACCCATGGAAGAAGACAAAGCCCTCTGAAAGGTACTCATCCTAGACAGCCGCTACACAATAGAAATCAACAATCTCATCATTGCCCAAAATGACCTCATCTTTTTGAACTCATTGCAGCATTCAGAACAGCAGATACACTTACCACCTGCATCATCGACATGCAGGAATGCAAATGCGGAACATTCGAGACAGTATCCCTCTGCTATGCACAGACCAAAATCAAGACTGCCGTAATGAAGCTCTTGGCGACAAAGAAATTCGGCAAGCTAGTTGACAAAATCAATAACGGAGAGTTCACAGCACAACCTACACCATCCCCCATCCAACCAAACCCCCACAATGATGAAAACATTGAACTAGTCCTGCCGTTCACACCCACTGAACCCCCACTGAAGAAAACATACCAAACTTCACAACACCAGTCGCCAACCCCATCGCTGAAGAAAGCGAGTATGACAGAGACTTCTTAGAAGTAGAAGGAACTGCCACACCATCCATCATGCACTACTCCCCACCACCTACTCCAAAAACCCCTGAATGAAAACCATTACATATTCCTGCACCAACTAGGCCGTGCCATCTCCCCTAGCAAACAAGCCCACCAAAACAGAGGAAGCACCATCCTCCTTTCACTCGGTTTACCATTATCAGCTAAATACCCTCCCATCTTCCACGGTGTTGTGCCCAACCCCGAGACAGGTGAGCCAGAAGACGTTGTCACCACTATGATCGACCGTATCTGTCATGCCAAATTTGAAGCCACTGAGATGGAACAAACCCACCCAGCTAACTTCATATGCTGGTGCTGTAAAAACTACGGTCATAAACATCGTTATTGCCATCAGTACTTCTGTCGCATCTGCGGCGTCTTCTCCCCTGGGTACTTCACTTCATACTGTCCACGTCTTAACGGGCAGAACATCCTTCGTCACGGTCAATCCAACCCCAACTTCCATGAACAACTCACTCGTCTTGAACGTCTGTATGACGCACGACAAGGTCTAATCCCTGACTGTGATGATGAAGACGACAGACGACTCGAAGTCAATGAGATGGAAGGTTTAGATGTCAATGACATTTTTCTGGACGACGCCCACCTTGACGCATGAAGCCAGGTGACTTCACACTTAGAACAGGAGGTGATGTTACAGGGACTTTATGTAAGCTTCTCAAACCCGCTTATTCTTTTACTCCTATCAATTACCAATGCTATCCGTTGCCAAAGCAACTTCCATCTAACTGTTCTTTCAGCTTATCTGTACTGGCTTATTATTCTCGCACCACTTATATGGTTTACCCGTTATCTCTGACTCATACCCTATGCCCTTACTGCATTGTCGGTATTACCCTTGACCCTTACCATTCAACCGGTACCTCCGTTTCATATGTAAAGGACTCCATATGCTGTAGTAGTCCTTAACTTGAATCTACTCAGTATCACTCCTAAAGCCTCAAGACAGAGGGATAGCACGATAGCTAGACAGCAAGCCTCATTGCTTCTATCATTCTACTTCTTACTCTACCTTCAGACTCTCCATCTGGGTAGCCTTATATTGAAAGATGACCATCACACTAGATCAGTACTCCTTGCGGGTATCTAGTGCTTGACCAACTGAGTTCATAACACTTTGTTCTCCTGGGCAGGTTACTATCAGCTTCGTCAGGTGAGTGCAACCTTTAACATTTATGAGAATCACTTTTAGTGCTTCTTCATGGTTCTATTTGATCATCACTCCCATCAGATCCTGATATTTGTACATCCTCATCTGCCATGTGCTCATTTCAACTTAAGAGTGGTTTTTTAGGTGTCTGTGCATCAGCTCCTCCTGATGGCTGCATGTCTGTACTTCCTATCTCCCCCTTGCGCTGCACATCAGGCACTTGTTGAGGGAGTTTCTCTTGTAGGAATCTATAGTTCCTACTCACTCAGACTTGATGTGTCATGACATCATAGTACCTCACCACCCTAGGTCCATCTTCATATCCGACAAAGACATATTTCATTGACTGTGGCTTCATTTTAGATGGCCTGGTTCCTTCCTGCAAAATATACACAGGTGAGATATGTCCAGCTTTTTACCACACCATCAGCAAACTACAATTTTCCCCCCAGAAGTCCACAGTGTGAACACATAAAGTGACAGCTCACCCCAGCACCAGCTAGTGCCTCAGACCACCACAGTGCCCACAGAACACCAGAGCAATTTCACTTGCTCCAACATTTAGTACTTCAAACTTCACAAATTTTCATTAAGTCCTGCATGTACTAGTAGTTCTTAATATTTAGTATGTACTACCTATGTCCGTCCTCATCCCAGTGCTGCTCCCACATCGAAATGCAACTCCAATGTCCACCACAACAAGCTCCAAGTCCTCTCTATCTGTAACATAGTACCTGTGCTATGGCTTTGAGTATGTGACTTTTGCTGAGTTTTTTTTTTCTTTTTAATTCTATCTGTTCACTCTATTAATGTGCTCATAAACTCGTTCTAGGTTGAACACAACATGACTGGCAGTGGTGCAAGTCACCATCTTCCCTAGCACTGATGGGCCTCTCGTGCCCTCTCCTCTCGTGCCATCTCTCGTGCTTGTATGCCCCATCTCTTGCCTTGTCTCTTGTGTTCCCATGCCCTGTTTCTCACCTGTCTCTCGCACCCTGTGTGATCTCTCACTACATCTCTCACCCGTCTCTCACCCGTCTCTCATGCCCCATCTCTTGCCTGTCTTCTTGCCCCATCTCTTGCCTGTCTCTCTTGCCCGTCTCTAGTGCCCCATCATGCCCCATCTCTTGCCTGTCTTTCTTGCCACTCAGAGGTGTGTTTTTTATATGTATGTATGTATGTACATTACTTACTAGTATTTTCATGCTTGTTTTGTGTTTATGCTCATTCATTTGTGCCGCGCGCAATAGGTGCAATTTTTTCTTTTTCGTTTATATATACATTACTGACAACTTGTCTTGATTCAGGTGTATGAAGATGAGTGTGCTTGCATGAAGGACAACAACTTCCTTGGCAAGTTTGAGCTCTCCGGTATTCCTCCTGCTCCCTCAACTTGTGCAAGTGGAGATGCTGCCCTCGCCACAAAAAAATATGACAGTGCTATCACAACAATGATGGCAACTCAACGACACGACAACGACAATGACAATGACAATGACATGACAACAACGAACAACTATGACTATGGCTACGACTATGATGACGACCTGTTCTCTTGCACTCTTGCACTTTGATTGTCTCACACCCTTACTCACTGTTTGTATTGATGAGTCCAGTAGAGTAGTTGCTTATTTTGCAATCCATTTGTTTTAATTTAATTTTACCTGTTTGACTTGAGTTAATATACAAATGAAAAAAAGCGATTTCTAATATATTTGGAAGGTTCTGTGTAACTAGAGGGCTACTGTGGAGCTCTGGGAAGCTCTGTACAGAGCTGTACAGAGATGGGCCTGTCTGTGACAGTCTGTCTAGTGGGGACCAAGCTAGGGCTCTGGTGAACTGTACAGCTCTGTACAGACCATTGTAGTTTACTGATGTCCATAATTGTTCAGGAGTAGCACCTTCCAGCACTTGTGTCGGTGCACAGTTTCTAAGGTAGGCAGCATGTGCTACTGCCTCCACCCATAGATGTTCAGGTAAGTTTCTGGCCATTATCATTGTAAGTAGCTCGTTATTGATGTACTCTTTGCCATTATCAACACGAACTTTCTTAGGTCTGTTCTCCCAGTGTCTCTCTAGGTAAGTAAGGTGTTGTTTCATTTTAGTGGTAGCTTCACTTTTATGTTTCAGAAACACAACACAACATCTTCATGAGTAGTTGTCTATGAAAGAAACATAATATTTTGCTCCGCAAATTGACTGCACTCTCGCTGGTCCCCAGAGGTCACTGTGAGTCAGTTTCCCAGGTTTATCGGATCTCTTGCCCACACTGTCAGGAAATGGTTTATGTACCTGTTTGGCCTGGATACAGGCCTCGCAGTCAATGATGGGTGAGTCCATTTTGACTTCTAACCCATCTACCGTATTTTCCTGACACAAACATTTCAGCCCACTACATGCAATATGTCCATACCTTCGATGCCACGTTATCCAATCCGTCTTCAACCTCTCTTGTACAGTATGTACTCAGGTTTTCGGATACAATTGAGCCTGAGAATCTAACTTGTACAATCCTCTAGCCATTTGACCTTTAGCTATGGTATGTCCTCCCTTTCCTTTAAGGGTGACTTTACCACTTCCCATCTCAGTGCTTCCCCCTTCTCTATCTAGTCTTGTGACTGATATGAGATTATTGGTCGCACTCAGTACATACAGGACATTTTAAAACTTTGTTCTAGTTAGTTGATTGCCGATTGTACTAACAAGTTCAATTGTGCCTTTGCCGAGTGCATCAAGGGATTCATTCCCTATTCCCGTCACTCAGTGCCCTTTGAGCGGCACATAATCGGTCAGAGCTGATTGAATCTTTGTTATGTGTGCTGATGATGCAGAATTGGCAAACCACTCATACCAGATAAGCTTCTCGTATTCGTCATCTGTTACATTTACATTCTTGTTGACATTGGTTACATAGGCAATGTCTTCCATGGCACTATCCTCCTCCTGGAGTGATGTTTCTTGGACAAGCTTAGCCTTGTCTTTCTTCAAGCACTTCTTAGAGGAGGGGCCTTCACCTGCCTTACTACCACCCTTGCTCCAACAGTCATCTTTCACATGCCCAGGCTTACCACAGTTCAAACACTGTGTGGCTTTATGCCAACAGTCGTCCTCTGTGTGCCCAGATTTTTTGCATACCTTGCACTTCTTAAAGTTCCCTCTCTTTTTAAGTCTTTCGCTAAACTTCCTCTTCTTTGGTTCCTTTGTCACCATCTTGCTCTCTGTGAACTCAAGTTCCAGTTCCTTCTGATGGTGATCTTCTTCATGGATCAACACAATAAGCTCATGTGACGTGATATTATCCTTTCTGTAAGTTACACAAAAATTTTCCCAGCTCAGCGGCAATGATCCTAACAGGATAGTACAGAAGTCAAGATCGGTTACTGCACTTCCCATCAGGTGTAGATTCTCTTGGATTTGCTTGAGATCGACAATATGACCAGGTATGTCTGTAGTCTCAGAAGCACGGGTCTGATACAACTTATACCTCCAAGTGTAAGCTCCTTGTTGACCTCATGATTCTTTCACGAGTTTCAACTGATCCCACATCTCTTTGGCTGTGTTAGCCCCAGCAAGGTGTACAAGTTGTGTATCACTTATGAGTAATACCAACACAGTTTTCACCTTATGATCTTCTGAGTTCCACTTGGCGATGCTGCTTTCTTTTCATCCAATACAGGATCAGGTCCCACTTCCAGTTTAGGAATAGTGCCACTGATGTACCCATCCAGTCCTTTGTCATCAAAGATAGCTTGAACCTTCATCTTCCACAGGATCCAATTATGCTCCCCAAGATGTTCAATACAATAGAGCAATGATAGCGACAGTTGTTTGTTGTCGGTCATAATGGTAGGTTGCAGTTAGATTTCATCTGATATATAGCTAAAATTTATTGTTTGCAGACGTCAGGGCTCATAACCTCATGTAAATGAGGGATACAAGTGAGAGGTTCAAGACAATGCTTATAGATAGCAATAGGAGGATTGTTTCACTTATACTTTTGGATTTATCCATTGTATCTATTTATACTACATATATCTTCGTATCTCAGATAGTCTGCAACTCTGTTACTTATCAGTGCACAGACCACATTGCAGGTATGTCAGTTGATTGCTAACTATTACCTCACACAACAACACATGAAGAGAACAGGAAGGTCTGGTGGTAGATGTGCAGGTAGCTGAGCCTCTGTGACCTGATATAAGAAATGTAGTAACATTGTGAGGAATAATCACACAGAACCCATAAGTCGACACCATGGTCCAATCTGGTGGCACCATCTGAACAGCTGATTGAGGATTGAAAGTCTTATCATATCAAGAAAATCTTGATGAGTACATGTACAGTTGACTATCCCATGATGTATACACCCTTAGTGTATATTTTCAATACTGTATTGAGTTTTCAATGGTCCCACTGTGGGACAGCAAGAAAATAGATGTATAATGTATATTAGTGATATTCATAGTCACTTCCTGAAATTTCAGTAAGCACTCTAACACAGTCCAATGCACAGCATCCATGCAGCAATTTTGATGCAGAGTTTTAAGTATGATGCCTGCCCTTCACCCTCGTGTATGGTGGTCTGAACGACTGTGAAGACTTATTACTGTCCCTATATCATCCATGAGCAACCCACAGAGGATCACCCAAGGTAGGGTGAGAGGCCAAACAAGAGGGACAAGAGGGACTAGGGGAGGGACAAGAGGAAGACGTGCTGATTCAGCCAATGCCACAGATGTGAGTGCTCCTACCCCTGTCAACATTCCTCCTGCTGCCACCAGCACTACCATGGCCGCCACCAGCACTACTACTGTCCCTGTCCGCCCCCCAAGATTCAGCATGAAATGGGAAAGTGGGTGCATAGATTGCACCTTCCCCCTTGTTGCCTACCTTATGGTGCATCATGGGGACTGTTGCATACTTTTCAGTGAGGACAAGAAGAAGAAGAAGAAGAAGAAGAAGAAGAAGAAGAAGAAGAAGAACCAAACCGTGCAGGACAATAACAGTGGCATGCAGCCTTCTGGCAAAGAAAAGGGTCGCATCCATGCCATCATTGCACAGGAGGTCTTTGCCAATGATGCCCACTATAGTGGCCAATATAATGC
The DNA here is from genome assembly GCF_016628075.1 of Suillus paluster. Classification (NCBI taxonomy): domain Eukaryota; kingdom Fungi; phylum Basidiomycota; class Agaricomycetes; order Boletales; family Suillaceae; genus Suillus; species Suillus paluster. The sequence continues at coordinate 293,052 of NW_024537602.1, forward strand.
ATATCCAAACAAGTTTGCAGTAGCAGTTGCAAACTGTCTTGCATTGTGAGTGTTTTTTCTTTCCTTCACTTTCATATGTTAATTTACCTAGTCTTAAAAAAATTGAACACAATGAACGAGGTTTACCCAGACCAGTGGTGGAGTTGAACCCACTGATCCAAATGCAGCAGCCAATCTACGTGGTGAATTTTTTATTTGATAAAATACAACTGATGCTGATTAGCTTGTAGAGGATGTACTAAGACAGCTTCTGACCTATGATGACCTTGATGAGTTGTGGTGCAGCATCCCATCATATGCCCCCCAGGCATTCTCATCTGATCCGAAAGTTGATCACTCTAGCCACCTTCTGTCTATCATGCAGATGAAAAGTACTCCTGCTTCTACATCTGCTGCTGGTAGCTGCCCGGCTCCGGATGACAATGAAGATCTTTATGATGCTGATGCTGATGAACTGGATGGCCCAGACCCCTCTCAGGACCTCCAACCAGTATTGATCATACCCAGCAGCTCCCCCAAACTGCATCATTTGCAGGCAACAACAACAAATATGACATGCTGGATGATAGTGCAATGACCAGCGAGGTGAACGGTGGTGACAGTAAGATGAATCCTGATGGCGACGAAGATTATGAGACAGCAGGATATGAGGCTGCAGTTCCCCATGAGAATCGTGTTGACAAGCCTCCATGCCCATTCTCCCCTTCACCACCTCCAGATACTATTATTTCACCTACAGTGCCACCACATACCCCACACCCCAGTGTCCAACTCGCGAGCATCATTTACACCTCATGCAAACTGTGCCTCCAGCCGCACATCTCTTTTCAAGCCTCACCAGCCCCCTCCTTCTATCGCATCCTCTATCATAAGCTCATCAGTACAATCACACTCTTCATCTGAATCTGTTCCCACATCTTCACCAACAACAAACACATTGTTCTCCACCAAGGCTGAGAACATCAAATGTGTGCAGTCTGATATCGCCGACATTTGTGACAAGGCACAGTTGCTTGTGCAGGGGGTGGTATCTGAGCACCATACTGTGAAAGCAAACCAGAAAATGCTCAAGTTGCAGATCCATGAAAAGGAATGGGACCAGATGTTTTCTCTTAGCAAACAGTTGATTCAGCAGTCGAGCTCTTCACTTGATCATCAGCACACGCTAGAATCAAAGAATGCTGACATTCATCTCGAGCAAGCCAAAGCTCAAACATATGCATCTGAGATGGAACTTCCCCACCTCAAGCTGCAGCTAGGAGAGCAGCAGCTCCAGCTCCAGCAGCAACAGCTCCAACTCCAGCACAAAGTAACTGTGGCCAAATCTTCATCACATGCATCCTGATTGTGCTCATTTCATCCTTGGCCACCATCATTGACTGCTGCATGCCCGCTGTAGGTACAACAAGTGCAGTAGTGAGAAATCGATCTACTACACAGTTGGGTCTTTGCTGCCTGCTGCCTCACTTGAGAACAAGCATGTTCGACCCTAAAGGGGATTGCTACTGGGAAGTACTAGTCTCTGTCTAAACGACCCTAATCAACCCTACCATAGGTAGGATGAGGATCCGCAAAAATGCGGAATAAGCGGAACAAGCGGAACTCAAGCGGAACAAGTGGAACTCAAGCGGAACTCAAGTGGAATGGAACAGAATGACATGGAACTCAACTGGATACAATGCAGAACATACAGATTCATCAGAACTTGCAGATCAAGTCAAAGGAAGTATATCACAAGGTTAGTGTTAGGTACCGTGCTGGCTCAAGAGGCAGAGGGGTCGGGGCTTGGCTTCAGCTCTTGTGCTGCACCCTTAGCCAAGTACGTGCCCCGAATTTGGAGTGGGTCTGACGTTGTCTGACGATAGGACGAGTGGACCGCTTTGGTCCGCTTGGAGGGTCAGGAAGTAAGAGCTACTAGTGGCGGGCCGACTAGGAGCGGAGCGGAGAAGGTGGGGGATAATGCGGAGGATGGGAAAAGGGATAAGGGGAATATTAGTAGGGGCGGAGAATTAAGGGGAGCACTTAGAGCACAGCTCTAAGTCGGAGCAGAGGGTCGGAGGGTTGGAGGTGACAACAAGTTGAGACTTGTGTCCAGAGGAGGCAAGGTCATACTGAGAATTCTCACAAGAGGTAACTGTGAGAAGACAAGTAATATTAAGACTGAGGAAAATATCCAAGTACATGATATGTTATATACTTCTATGTATGAGGCAGTGACCAGGATAACTATGTTGTAAAGCTATGTACCAAGGATATAATTTGTAAGTACTTACACAGGTGAAGACACAAGTCAGAGCAGATATCAATATGTATGTGTCGGATCAGTGATCGAGCAGTAATAGGAATTACTGGTGATCCGGAAGTAAGGGTCAAGGGGAAAGAGGTCCAGTTGAATGGAGATGTTATGGAAGGGGACCGGTTGAGCGGTTGAGCAGAAACATAGGAGCGGATGCGGATGATGATCGGATGGAGCGGAGGATAGATGGAGCGGAGGTGATTGGAAAGCGGAGCAGATATTGATATTAGAGCGGTCAGATCAGGTATATGACAGTTAGATTGATAGTGGGCATAAGTCAAAGCAGTCCTCTAGTAAGGTGAAGGAAAAGTCAGAGAAAAGTTGGAAGGTAAAAGATGGGATTCAATCCAAAAAACACCCAAGCCCTGAGTACCACTACTTAAAGGGAAGATTATTTTCAAGGAACACTGAGGTACAGGTAGTAAACTTCTCAGGAAGCGGAAGTGAAGGCAGGCAGTGCACATGGGTGCAATACTCTGCAATAGGGGTCCATGCCATAAGGGCATGTGTCAGTGTGATCTGGATAACGTTAGAAGCAACGGGAAGAGAGATACAGTGTACCAATGGACCTGGAAGGATGGGGACAGGACATGCGAAGGTTGTCCGATGATGCGTGGGAATATCGGATAGTGCAGGTGGGTTCTGAAGGATGTGCGGGAATGCGGAACCCATCGGACGATGCGCGGGAAATGCGGAACATGCGGAATACACAGAACTGATGTGAGGCGATGCAGAAAGGACGGGGTTTTATGCCTACAGTAAGGGAATTCCCCACACCACGCTTGTTTGTATATCAAACATTTGTTTTGTTAGCTGTTGTTTTCATTTTCATTTCGTTTCATTTCATTTAGCATGCTTGTAATATGCCTATGTCCTTTGTTGTTCACGTACTAATACAAATTTCAATGGGATACCTACTAGTCTCTACACTCTGCATCAGCACTGTAAGGACTGTCGAGTAAGAGATTCATGAGCTCTATCTGATGCTGTTGACCTGGAGTACCATCAACAGGGTCATCACCTATACCATCCTCCACTGCAGCCACAAACTGTGCCCCTTCTCGATGAGCCCACTTGACCGTGTCTTCGCTCTCGTGCTGTTCCTCAAACTGAACAATCATGTTGTGGAGAATGAAGTGACATAAAATTCAGTAACTTGAATAGTGAAGGTCCTTTTCTGCAGTGATAGGGTGGTGAAGTTCCCGAAGAGACTGGAAATGTCCTTTAAGAGCTGCAAAGGCATATTCAACCTGAACCCGAACCTGAACCACCTTAAATTAACAGAATTTTCAGGACATTCAGAGCACATACACGTGAAAGGTGATAATTAAATGTTTGTTGATTGTGTGTCAATGCTCCATTCCATGGTTTCTTGAATGGTGGAATGCACCACATCTCTACTGGATATGTGCTATCTGCACATACCCAATGGTTGTCAGCAAGTAGGTCCACATGCTCCTGATAAAGCCAAGTTGATTGAAATGTGTATGCATTGTGTGTGCTTCCCGCATGGCCAACAGAGTAGTCGGCTATAGGGAGGTTATGTGGCATGATGACCAACTGTGACAAAAATTAAATTGAACACACAAAATTGCAGAAAAACAAACAAACCTGGCAGTTAAGAGAGTAAGTACTTTTCCTGTTGAAAAATACCTTGCCATGGAGGCCAGGCTTATTCATCAGGTTAGCTGCAGATCTGTTAAGGTTGTGCTCAAGGGAAAGGTAACTCAAAGGACTTGGCTTCAGCTCGTGTGCTGTGCCCCTTACCCGAGTACATGCCCTTAATTTCTGAGGGGCAGAAGGGAAGTCTGATGGAAGTTCAGGTAAGTCCGGAGGTCAGACACAGGGGGAAGTTTGGCAGAACTCCAGAAGTCTAGGAGTGATTAGAGCAAGGCTACTTCAGACAAGTCCAGAGTAGAAACAAAACAGAGTTAGACTACCCTAAGGTAGAGCCGGAGATGTAGTCTTAAGGAATAACCCTAAGACTCGGAGGTGGACAGGAGATCAGACTCAAGTCTGGAGAAGCAGGAATGAGCAGAACTAAGATGATATTCGAACTGAGGAGGTACCAGAGTTTTACAGGAGTTTGTATACTGTAAGTATCATGTAAGTAATCAATCAGCAAAGTAAAAGCTATGCCCAAAGCATATGGGAAGTCTATTAGTAAGTGTATAACAGATCAAAGAAATGAAGTTAGAAATGAAGCGCAGATGGACAGATTAGTAAGCAAAGCAGAAAGGTATACAACCAGTAGCTGGAGAACAGTTATTCTAAAAGGAGATAGGAGTGAGTCCAGAGATGAAAGCGGAGCGCAGGACAGAGAATAGGATGGAGACCTGGACTTTCATAGGGTAGAATCCGGAGTTCCAGGTCTGGAGGTACAGGATATGTGTCATATACCTGATCCGACCACTCTGATATTAATATCTGCTCCGCTCTCCGACCACCTCTACTCCATCCATCCTCCGCTCTGTCCAATCACAGTCCGCATTCCGCTCCTATGCTTCTGCTTGACCGCCCAACCGGTCTCCTTCCATAATGTCTCCATTCAACTGGAACCGCTTTCCCCTTTTAGATATATACTTCCCCCTTCGGTACATAGACCCTTACTTCTGGATCACCGGTAATTCCTCTTACTGCTCTATCACTGATCCGATGTGTACATATTAATATCTGCTCTGACTTATGTCTTTGCCTGTGTAAGCACTTACAAATTATATCCTTGGTACATAGCCTTACAACATAGTTATCCTGACCACTGCCTCATACTTAGAAGTATATAACATATCCTGTACTTAGATATTTTCCCCAGTCTTAATATTACTTGTCTTCTTGCAGTTACTACTTGTGAGAATTCTCAGTAGGACTTTGCCTCCTCTGGACACAAGTTTCATCTTGTTGTCACCTCTGACCCTCCGCTCCAACTTAGAGCCATGCTCTAAGTCTTCTCCTTACTTCCCCGCTCCTATCAAGTATTCCCCCTGCTCCTTTCCACCCTCCACATTATCCCCTGCCTCCTCCGCTCCACTCCTAGTCGGCCCGCCGCTAGTAGCACTTGCCTCTCAACCCTCAAAGCAGACCTAAGCAGTCCACTTGTCCTATTGTCGGACAATGTTGGACCCGCTCCAAATTTGGGGCACATACTCAGCTAAGGGCACAGTGCAAGAGCTGAAGCCAAGCCCCGACCCCTCTGCTTCTTGAGTTGGCACAGTACCTAACAATATGACAGTATCCCCCCTTGAGGGCTGAGCCCATGAGGCTGGGGAACTGGATTGTTGGTTAGGAACATGAGGCATCAGTGGAGTTTGCATAGAGATGGTAAAAATGTGCCGGAGGTTTTTGGGGTGGAAGCAACATTTTCCCTTCATCCCCCTCTCTATCCAGCTCATTATGTACAACAACCCAGAAGGCAGCAAGAAGTCCACCAAGCAGAACCTGGAAGAGAGACAGGTGGAAATGGCGGCAGAGTTCACTCACTTGCAGGAGGCCATTCACCTGGAGGAAGAGGAGGAGGGCAAACAGAGGGAGGAGGAGAACAAGAACAAGAACAAGAACAAGAACAAGGTGGAGGAGAAGCAGAGGAGGGTGGCAGCGGAGTGGAAACATGAGGAGGAGCAGAAGCAGAAGAACATTGCAGTGTGGGATGCTGATCGGCACCGATATGGTACTTCCTTGCTCCACCGATCCAGTGCAATATACATCTGACCATCCGCGCTCTATCCGACTCCTTGCTGATTGGACTCCCGCTCATACGCGTTCAAGCCGCTCGCGCAAGCGAGTCAGCCAACGAAGAATCAACATGCATCATCAGTTGGTCATGCGCATGTTTTACCCTTCTAGCTCACAGGTACTCGGACAAACCCCATATCCATCCATCCTTGTTCACTGGTGCATAGTACACTTTTATTTGGTATAACTAATGATTATAAGTACTCTTACCTCATATTACCGACTCTATGATCAACATCCCCATTCATACTCTTAGAAGTCAACTGTGCTTCGTGCGCTTATCCTTACTGAGCCACAAGGCAGTCTGGACATTCCAAGCGACTTTATCTCCTTTACTTACCTTATAACCAATCCATACTTAAGTAGCACACACCTATTGTTGAAGAGTAGTTGATTCTCACTCAGAAGCCATGTCTTTTGTGTTCTGTTCTTTTCTGATCCTATTCCCGTGTCCATCCGCACGTTCTCCTTAATCTTCCGTTCATCATCGACTATCTCAATCGGCCGCATTTACTTGCAACTGCATAGCGGTCAGTAGGAATCTAACTGTTCGTGCTGAGCATATATTGGATCGGCTGCTCTTTGACTTGTTGTCGCGCCACTCGTATTTTATACTGAGGCAGCAATTCGGTTTGCTTTGTTCTGCTTCCCCCAGGTCGAACTGAACACTATAGGCTCACTACTTTATCGGCCACTATTGCGCTGAGGTCATAGTGGAATTTGCTCCTTACAGCGGAGACAGCGAAGGAGAGTGCTCAAGACAGTGTCTTTGGGGCACGTAGGGATGTTAATGGTGATTTTGATAGTTCATCAACTTTTGATGGCACTTAGGCGGATGCTAGGCTACCCATAGGTCCAGTGCCTCCGAGGATCTGGAGAAATCTTGCAACTCCTGTGTAGAGTGGCAGAAGAGCTGCACCTGGACTCAGGCATCTAGGTCCACAGGATGAGTATACATCGGTTTTTTCCTGGAGTATTCTAATAGGTAGTCCAATAGATCCAGAACTGTGATGTGTGCCACCAACTGAAGGCACAGTGCTCTGGTGGTGTTCCACTGGTCAATGCTGACAAGGGGAAGAAATGGGAGCGAGCAGAAGGGACTCCATCTCCCTGGGCAAAGGGAAAGAAGCATCAACAAAGTCTGGCGGAGATGGACGACAACATGGAGTTGATCTCCAATCCGCAGACTGTGATTGCAGAGGAGGACAGATGGGCAGAGTATGATGACCAAGCCTGGGTGGCCGCTGCCAACAACATAGTAGCAGCATTGGTGCGGACCAATGGACTTCTGGAGCAGGGTATCGCAGCAGCAGAGGAAAGCTGGGCAGCCATGGATAGGTTTGTGGAGGAGCAGAGGACTTTCCAGGTCTTGTTCCTGGAAGGGATGTGGAACGGCTTTCACGCGGAGGCAGCGAAGGAGGAGGTGGAGGGTGATCGTGGTGCTGGAGTCTCTGGTGGAGATATGGAGACTGATGATCTCTAGCTAGTTTCCTTAGTATCCAGGTGTACATATATACGCATCTTTTCCGTATTGTTTGTAACTTTGTTTTTGTTTTGTACGGTTAATTGGAGGTGTTCGGAGATATGGAGGTCCAGAGGTAGGGGCTTGAGGTTGATTGGGTGTGCACAGTGTGACATTATCCCCCCATTAGGACCGAACCCCTAAGGTCCTGGACAAATACTCGGATTTGCAGGAAAAATGAGAAGCGGATGTTGCCAGTAGATCCAAGACATGTGGAACAGAGTCCACAGCGTGAGGCAGAGAAGTTGTGCTGCAAGGTGGATGGAAACAATGGAGATTGGACCAGAGTGGATTGATAGGTATGGAGCAGAGTTTCCACAGTGCTGGATTATTACTATAAGAGTGTGGGGCTGGCAGGTTTCTCTGCAGAAACTTTTTCAATCATTATCAATACTCATAATGTCTGCTCCCCAAAACTTCTTTGCCAGAATGTCTTCTGAGGAGCTGCAGGTGTTGTTAGCTGCGGTGAGGAAGGTGGAGGAGGAAAAGGCTGCTGCGGTGGCTGAACGGGCCAGAAGGGCAGAGGAGGCAAGAGTTGCTGCGGAGGCAGAGAGGGTTAGGATGGCGGAGGAAGCACGCAGGGTAGTGGAGGTGAGTTTTCCCCTTACACTTGGTGTGGAATACTATTAATTTCTATGGTTCAGGCACGTCGGAATTCATTCCTCTGGAGAACAGATGCAAGTGGTGCAAGGCCACCAGCTGGACTTGCACATGGGGGCTGGTGCGGGATGCACTAGCCAAGACTAAGGTAGGTACCAGTCTTCTGTCCACCATGTTGCTGACTAACCAGAGTAGGGCAAGGCCAGGGCCAAGGCCAAGGCCTGCAACCAGTGTGTGGGCCTGAAGGCCTCCTGTAGGGTTGGCGGAGGGGAGCTGCAACCAGCCGCACCAGTGAAGAGTTGGAAAAGGACAAGGGAAAAGGCGACGGAGGCCAGGGAAGGAGTGAATGAGGATGCAGGCGGGCCTTCCTGGAGGAGGAAGGTATATGGAGAGGAGGAAGCCATAGCAGAGGTCAAAGACCAAGAGTGGGTCAAGGCTGCTAACAATATGGTTTTAGCACAGGCAGAGACAAATGCCCAGCTGGGGGCCCTGGCGATGGCCATAACCCATCTGGTGGAGCAGATGGAGCTGCAGCAGGTGGAACAGAAGGAGGAGAGGGATGAGGCCCAGACAGAAGTCCGGGAGATATTTTGCATGACTGGAGTCACACTGGAGAGCACTTCCAAGGCTAGGGGAAGGTCCTGAAGGAGGTCCTTGGGAAGAAGGCGGAGATTGGGGTGGACCTGGCAGAAGTGCCAGAGGCTGGGAATAGTTCTTCCAGCAGTGACATGGAGAAACTGGAGGGAGAGACAGAGAGCAAGGCAGAGAAGGGGCCTAGTGAGGCGGAGTTGGAGTCTCAGCTGGAGCCAGAAGACTCTGCAGAAATGGAGGTCTGAGGGTAGCTAGTTCCCATGGTCCTTTCTGGACTTTTAATGTACATATCCATGTGACAATGAAATTGGTTGTGTCTTGCTTGGAACTTAGTACTCAGAGGTACCGGCGGAGAGATAAGCTGAAGACCGGGTTTGCCAGCAGGTGTAGGGTTCGGAACTCCATTCCGGAGCTCCTAGCAGGCCAGAGTAACTGGTTAATCGGATATTGGAGTGCGGAGTTCTGGTCACGTGATGGGGTAGTTGGAACGGAAGTAGCCAAAAGTAATGAACTTGTTTGGTAAAACTTTGTGATCTTTCCACTTCTTCTATGGCATTCTTAGACGCCCTTGCTTCTGCATGGCCTGGTTTCTTCTTTGGCATTGTCACATATTTGTTTTTGAGGAAACCATACAAATTCCTCCTGATGAAAATCTTGTCATGGTGTTTCCTTCCCAGTAAGGATGGGAACAACATTGAGATGTTGAACATGGAGAGAAGGGTACCTTCAGACGAGTTTGATATGTTCTTGGTGTTCAGAACATGATATGTCATTGCTGATCTTCTTGGGACACTTTTCCAGATATTTCATGAAGTCCCTTCTAGCAATTTCGTCATGGAGAATATGGAGATATTGTAGATCTTGTCCATAGGAGTCATTCCAGACAACTGTCCATAACAACAGAGGACAATCTGGAGTAGATGGAGAAGCAAGATGGAGTTCTTTCCTAAGGGAAGACTCCCCAGAAGGCAGCAGAGCAGAGGAGGAACGGAAGCAGAGGTGGAGGAGAGCCGGAATGGGAATCAGAGGAGGAGTGGTCGGAGCAGAGGAGTATAGATTTAGCGGTGAGATGGGGTAATTTGACTTGGGAGTTGGAAGAGTATGGGTAATAAACTGAGCACACATATGAGTGGCCTGTTTGTATATATGCAATAGTACTTTTTAGGATGAACTGGACATAAACCAGCAGAAGGAGAACATGGCTAGTCCAGAGATAGGAGTACTGCAGTAAAGCAGACTTTTGTTGGACATCGGAGGTCAATGGCATTTCCAGTGGTAAAACCCGGAAAAGATTTTTGCTCTATACCCTATTGATCAATGGATCATGGTGGGTGGGAGAGCAAGTAGTATTCCTGAGTGGTACTAGGAGAATCCAAGGGAGTTGAATATCAAAACATTCTGGAGGTGACCTGCCAGTCCAGAGTGGTGGAGGAATCAAATATACTGGAACTGGAGGGAGCCGGAGAACAGTTATTCTAAAAGGAGATAGGAGTGAGTCTGGAGATAAAAGCGGAGCGCAGGACAGAGAATAGGATGGAGACCCAGACTTTCATAGGGTAGAATCTGGAGTTCTGGGTCCAGAGGTATGGGATATGACAAGATCCATCAATGGCAAATATGCCATTTCACCACTCTGGGCAGGTCTTGTCCTCTACCCACTCACGGGCCTTCTCCGCATCATCAGAACTGGCCGTCAGGAAGGATATAAACTTGTCGTGCTGATCTAACAGTGCTACCATTACTCGGTTCATACAATTGGTGACAGACCCAACACCAATCCCCACCCATTGGGCAATATCCTGATTTGAAGCTGCATTTCCATAGTGCCCGGCACGATTCAGGAAGATGGCAAGCTGTAGGGCAATGGGGAGCTGATGGTTATTTGAATTATTTTGAAAAATCAAGTGACCGCTGATCTGATCTAAGATGGCATCAAAAATATCAGGATTTACACACAATTTCTGGTGAAACAAGTGGGGGTGATCCTTGGCAAAGTGAGTTAAGAGCTGGATCTGTGGACCTCATGGAATAGGGTGATTTGGTTGATTGAAGATGTCTGAAGCTTCAACCTCATTGCGAAGAGCAGATATTGCACTGAGGAGGCAACTGTAGTGTGTGACGATACCGCTAGAGTTACTAAAGTTGCCGCTAGTATCAGAGAAATAGGGGGATATTGGGGAGAGTGGGGAGAGATTTGTGATGATATCAGAATTGGAGTCCAAGTCAGAATCATCTTTCATAACATGATCATAAAGAGCCATTGCTACCTCCAGAGTAGCAGTATCAATCTCCTTAAGGAGTTGATTGTGAATAGACCGATGAGGGGGCATGGTATGAGTCGCTGCAGCAGAGTGGAGTTTGAATTCATCTCTTGCCTGTCAAGTGCAATGTTGAGCTCCACACTACTAGCAAACACACATCATGATGCTTGCAAAGCTTCAAAAACACACCTATGATTTCTCTCTCACACTGAATTTGAAGAAGATGCAACAAATGTAGATCCTTGCACAGCACATACCAACACACAGGTAGCAAATGTGCCACTGGCAAGTACTCAAATTCCTGTCACTTTCTGGTGTGTTCAAGTACCCTCCACACCCACAGAGTACAAAGACTCCACCAGCTGCTGCAGAGCTCAAATCTATTCATGATGAAGTGCCTTATCTGCATCCGCTCTCATCTAATCCCAAAGCTGATGATAATGAGCCCTATGTGAACCTTCTGTCATCCAATGCCAATGTTGATCACACACTCCACCTGTTGGAGTTCGAACGATCAGAACAATCAGAGATGAAGAAAACCGACCGATCCAAGATGGTTGAGGAGGGAGAGTGACAGGTGGTCCAAGCCCAAGCCAAAATGGACATTGACGAGCGATGTGTTGATGTCAGCTCGAGTCCTGCAATATGTTACTCATTCATTTGATATATTTTTTGTTTCTACATAGCTTACTATAAGAATGCCACCAGTAGCATGAGCGCATCTCAGCCATTTCCAAGAGACTGAGATGTGAGTACATAGTCTCTACGTATCAATTAGAACGCAGCTAACGAGTCATTAGTATACTTGTTCATTAGGTACTTAGCTCGTTGCACGAGCCTTTTCCAAGAGACTGAGATTATACTTGTTCATTAGAACGTCCCTGAAGGCCCGCGATATAATTACTCACCACACCACCTTCTGTCAATCATAAAAAATGGTGCTCCCATGGTACTCAAGTCACTCCTCTTGCAAATGATGATGCTGAGTCCTGACACATTTATTCACTTAGGCATGTTCCTCGCGCACCAGGACTCCATCCCTTCACGTTGCGAGTTGCTCTCACACCAGTACACCATCTCCCCGAAACCCAAGTCACTGGCATGCCAGTACTCTGTCTCCTTGCATTTCAAGTTGCTCACACACCAGTACTCCATCCCCTCAGTCTTCCTGCTCGTAAATGCACCTTGTGCATCAATCTGTTACACTTACGATCTGCGCTCTCGTGAGGCTAGTAAGACTAATTAGTGGTTCTTTTGTATATGTAGACTATGAAAATGTCTACACCAATGCTTCATGAAATTTTGACCCAGGCAGCTAACCCTAACCCTACCATAAGACTTGAGACATTTTCTCTGAGTGTCTTATGACCCTGTATAAGTCGGTGATAGACTTGCTATATTTCTTCTTTCGTGCTGACGTTAGTATCACTGTACTTTTCCATTCCCCTTGTGGCCCATCTTCGACTTCGAGTTCTCGACTCAGTGTATACATATCTCCTATTCTACATTCGATTTACCTCCAGAGACGCAATGAACCGAAAACAAGCCCGATGTGATGCGGTCCTGCGCTCCCATTCACCCAATAGCCAACATCCCTGAGGAGATACCAGAACCCCTCGAGGAGACTCACCACGGCAACTATGCAGTGGTGAACGTTAACGCTGCCATTGTACCAAATCCATACATTCCATCCCTCCGAGTTTCTGCGTACAACACCACTGGACTCTCGGGATTCGTGAGGGATGTCGGTTCTGATCCAACAACAAAGGCGGAGGCGTACTTTGAACGGTGAGCAAGTTCGCGCATTAGGAGCCGAAGTGTGAACGTAAGAAATGCTGTGGCAAGTGCTGGTGCCAGTTTGACAAACCACTGTGATCATTGATCAGTATCTTGAAAGCGGTACAGCTGTATTCTTGAACCTTATCATCTCTGAGCGCTATGTGGATCCTAACTTAGACTGCATCGGTGCATCCTTCGATTCATTGACAGAGCTCGGCCAGTGCCGATCCTTCCACAGATTCCATATATCGGTGCATGTGCAGCCCTTGGATGCAGTACGTACTTCTTCATTGCGCAACCTCGAGTCAGGGAGGCGGCGGTGACGAGAGCTGTGAGTCCTTCTAGCCTAATGATTAAATTTGACCTCCTTCAAAACCTTCTCTTATCGATGAACTCGATTGAGCACATCGATCTGCATCATGTGCATGACCGTCACCAATCGAACTTGATCTAGTAACTCATTCCCAACTTCCGTGCGATGTGCAGCCCAGTGTTGCCATACTGATTATGTGAAGGTCCACGAAGATCTTCTTGGGCGCGTGAAATTGAAGAACATGAGCATTTTGGACGCACAGAATGTTCTCTATTGATGAAAAACTCAATTTGATCATCGTTGCTTCGTCGTCTCCAAGTCATATTTCACAAACTCACGGATGTCATACAGCCCATAGCCCTAGCTAACCTGTGATCAGCGCCTGCCCGCATTCAGTGGCTTCCTTGATCTGCACACGACACCACACAAAAACGCCTCGAGGCAGCATTCTATTCAATCGTTTAAGATCAGTGCTTCGTTCTTATCCTGAAAATCCACAGCACTTATCCCGACCAACGCTGTTACCTGAATTCTCTCTCAAAAGCCTACACATACCAGTAAGTTCCCTCAGCTCGAGAGATCGAAGCCATCGTGCGATGTAACGATCAACAGGTCCACGCATTACCATTTTTGATCATATTCAGAGATGGGACTATTCTCCTGGATCGGTCGCCTTTTCAGGCCAAGTGCGCCCAATCCATCCCTCGTCGACATAGAAGCACGCCGGCACGCAGAGGCGGCTGCTGAGCAAGCTCGCAAGGATGCAGAGGCTGCCAGGGCTGAGGTCACCAAGCTCATCCAGGCGAATCAAGAATCGCAGAACAAGGCTATGGAGGCTCAGCGGCTCGCCATGGAGGCCGCTGCCGCAGCGCAGGGGCAGGCTCATAAGGAAATGATGGCGATGGTCCAGGCCGAACGGGCCGCTAACGAAGCCCGCTTCCTAGCGGAAGCTGCTGCTCATTCCGCCAATGAAGAAGCGAAGAAGAAAGCGGCGGAAGCAGAGGAGGAGCGGAAGCGAACCATCGCTATCCAAGAGCAAGCCAAAAAAGACGCCCAGGCTGCCCAGGAACAGGCCAAGAAATTTGAGGAAGTCGCTAACGAGGAGAAGAGAAAGGCGACTGCCGCTCAGGAGGCGGCCAACGTGTCGAAGAAAGCAGCGGAGGAAGAAGTAAAGGTGGCCAATGCTGCCAAGGAGGAGGCTGAACGCAAGTTGAAAGATGGTATTCAACCTGTCGTGACGCCCACACATCAAGAAGTTCTCGCTGCCAAGCGGAGGGTTCAATACCGCGAGGATCTCTTCCACTTTGCAGTAGCCGGCGTGGCAGGTGGAGGAAAATCATCTCTCATCAACGCCTTGCGTGGCTTGCGTAACAAGGATAGCGGATCTGCCGCCACTGGCGTCACCGAGACAACGCTGAACCTGGCCAGATACGCTAACTCCAATGCGGAATATCCCTATGTCTGGTACGACATTCCTGGCGCGGGCACGCTCAAGATCCCAGACTGGCAGTACTTCAACGCACAAGGACTCTACGTCTTTGACTGCATCATCGTCTTGTTCGACAATCGCTTCACGATGACGGACATCGCCATCCTCACCAACTGCAGGCGTTTCAAGATCCCCACGTACATCGTCCGCTCTAAGGCGGACCAGCACATTCGTAACGTCATGAAGGATATGGGGTACGACAGCGATGATGATGAAGACGAAGATCAAAAGAAGAAGCTCTATCAGACTGCGCGGCAGCAGTTCATTCAGCAGACCCGCCAGAGCGTCAAAGACAACCTGGAGAATGCGAATATGCCCAACCAAAGGGTTTATATCGTTTCGAATGAAACGATGCTCAGCGTCGTCAAGGAAAAGCGGCCGAAGAAGGTCATCGACGAGATTGAGTTGTTGAACGATTTGATCGGGGAGGCCCAGACCAGGCGGGCAAGCCGTGATGAAACAGCGAGATAAAAATCGACGTAGTCGGTGGCGCTACCTTTCTTCCTATATTCCTTCTTTTGGGCTGACATCGTTACTACTCTATTCTCGATATGATCATTCCGCTTATCTTCGCCGCCGACTCGCAGTCGGTGATCATACTGTACTTCCTATGTTTCTTCCTTTGGTCTGACGTTGTTACTTCTCCATTCTCGACATGTTCATACGCTTGTAACTGATCTTCATCGCTGACTCCGACTCTCAATTGAACCCTAGTGGTTTACAGACTGTTCTACAGCTGAGATTTCTGGTATAAACCTAGAGACGAAAGGTATCGCAAGACTTCTGATGTAACGCGATCTTGCGCCTCCAACATCACCCAATGACCAACATCCTCGAGGGCGACAGTATTCAGTCGTGAAATGAATTTGTGGGCGTTCCGGACCGCTGACGGGGGACACGAGGCATCTTTGGTTCCGTACATGAAGAGAACAGGAAGGTTCGGCGGTAGATGTGCAGGTAGCTGAGCCTCTGTGACCTGAGATAAGAAACGTAGTAACGTTGTGAACGAGCCGTGTACCTTTCTCTTCTTCGAATCGCGTTTTCGTGGTTCGGTAATAAGACAAAGGCCCCCGCATGCCGCGTTGAAACTGAGAAACGTAATATTGCAATTCCTGTTACGCCAAAGATCATCAGCGTAAACCATTATCGCAGACGATGCATTTACACGTTCGTCAAGGAGGCACCCGTCGGTAAAGTCGATTTGCTTATTGGTGATAAGAGCTGGGAGCTCTTCTAGCTTTGTCCATGGTAAAGCCTTGTCAGACGTTCTGAACACCAGACCGAGAAAGGGAACGAGCTTCAACCACCTGAGTCAAAAGCGCAAGATAAACAAGAAGATGCACACGTTTGCTTCGATCTCAGATGTTGATGATTCGGACGCAAAGTATATCTGATATCCATATGATGGATATTTTCTAGCCATTTCCTCGACAGGCATATGCTGTGTCATTGGAGGGACGTATGGAACAGATAACCTAAGCATATCACGTCGGTGGTGTATCGAATGACTCAAAGAATACGCACAAGACCAGTGCTATCAATCGATCCGGATGCCACAAAGCAAATCTCCCAGCGGTATATGAACCCCAATCATGGCCAATCACCACCTACACCTCTCGAATTCAGCATATGAGTCCAGTAGATAGGACAAACTAACAGCTTTGGGTATCGCAAGGAAGTCGAGAAGTGCGGAAATATCATTACAAATATTTTTCGTGGAATACGCTGAAGAATCATGAGGCGTGTCGGTCTCGCCGTAACCCAGCATGTCTGGAACAATCACACGGAAACCTTGTCGACACCATGGTCCAATCTGGTGGCGCCATCCGAACCTGATTGAGGATTGAAAGTCTTGTCATATCGAGAAAATCTTGGCGAGTACCATGAATCAGGAAAACCATGCAAACAAATTATTGGTGGTCGAGTTGTATCATGATTCCTGGGGATTTGGTCGATAAAATGATAAAGTCGACCAGTAGAAATTTGAGCCGTTCGATGATTAAAACTTGTTGGATCCATTGAATTGAGTCAAAGGTAAGGCAGTGTAAGGAGCGGCACCGCAGTTGACTGGGAACTAAATCCGGCAATTTCCATCTGCCTTTGTGAAATACTTCCACCACGCCTCTACCTGACTGCTAGTTCATTGTCTTTTACAGCGTTATTCTCTCCTTCACCTTCCCCGCAATAATCGATCCCTCAATTTATACCGTTTCCCCCTTGTTTTTTTCACCGTTTTTCTGCTGTTAGAGCTACAAATCCGACTTCATTCATATCACAAGTATGTTTTCACACTTCTTTACGTTTTTGACTTCATGAATAATACCACTCACGTTCTCCTAACAGCTCTTAATATGCCCGCTATCGTATCTTCTACTGCATCCCATGAGGATGTTAAACTTTCATCTGCGAAGTTAAGGTCTTCTCCACAGCCCCGCAAGACTCGTATGGTCAAGCGCAGGGGAAGGGGAAGAGACAATTTTGAGAGCGATGAGGAGTTTATTAGAGAAGTTGCAACTGACTCCGAATCTGATGACGATCGTTCCTCAGTCGCCAGTGGAACGGACTCCGACACCGAACCTCCCTCCGAAGACATTGTCTCCAATGGCCATTCACACATTCTGACACCCAATACGACACAGAACTCTGCAGATATTCCATCGCTCAAGCATCAGGCAGTCAAAGACCTTGATGGCGATTCTACTCCCTTTTTCAGTGCCGCTGGGAATTGGTCAGAGATGGTCGCTGAGGAAACTGTCAATGGCCCTGCAGAACTCCCGACTATAGAGTTTGAAGAATTCAATAGTCCTTCTATCACACAGCATGATTTGTTAGGTCCGCCCGCGCGTAAAACAGGTAAAGCGTCAAAGCGCCCCCTGCCCAAGCGCGCAGCCTCAGCGCCTTCGTATGACCGCGGTGCGGCCCCTCAGCCCCCACCTGTTCAAACTGAAGAGGCTTCAGAGCCTGCAGATGATCAGCCCCAGGCATCGACGTCTCGTCAACCATCCAGAAGTTCGTTCGCTAGGCCCCCTTCTGGACACAATGCTCGTCAAGCTTATCAGCAGAGGTTAGAGGCTGACCCGTCGTATGTTCCCACCGTTGGTGAGTTTTGGGGTCACGATGATCGGCTGTTGGATAAGGACCTTCGGAGTCTGAGTGGGTGGTGGAGAGGACGCTGGCAGGGTAGGGGTCGTGGAAGAGGAGGCTTCAATGGAGGTTTTGTGCGCGGAAGGGGCAGAGGAGCTTTTACTGGCCCAGAGTCAAGTCGTCCTGCACCAGAAACCTCTGGATCTCAAGAGACAGAGAAACCCCCAGTCGAGACGCCGCTTATTGACCGGCCATGGACCCACGACGGTTTCGAGGAGATGAAGAAGCGAGATGAAAAGAGGCGTGCGGCTGCACCACACCAACAACAGCAAGTAGCAAGGCCTGCACGAGGTTTCATGCCACTTCGTGGCAGGGCTGGATTTATCGGAGGTCGTGGTCGTGGTGGTTTTGCACGTGGCGGTTTTACGCCCTCGCCCACTGGAGCACATTTCATTCCTCCTGCTGCCGCTGCCGCTGCATCGGGCAGGACGTGGTACGCGATGAAGCCCGAACTTGTCTGGACAAAGCACCACGAGGGGTTCCTTTATTTCGACCCCGCTTTGAAACCTCGTGGCGGTCAAGGTCCAGGCTATCGGGTCAAGCTCTCTGGCAAAGAGGGTCAGGTTATCAGAAGCTCCGCTCGGCCATCTCGAGCAGCAGGGCCCGCACTATCTGTTAATGCACCCTCAGAGACGAGCGAGAAGACGTTTGTCGTGCGTCTACCCAAGAGGGCAGGAAAGGAGAAAGCGCCCGAGCCGGCTGTAGAGGCCGTAGAGGCGGTTACTACCGTCGCAGATCATCCTATCGAAGATGTCTTCACAGTTCGACCAGAGCTCGTGCCTCCACGGCAGCCCATTCCAACATCGCAATCAGCTTTGCCTCCAGCCAACGGTCATGTGCCTTCTACATCAGTATCTGCTGTGCCTTCCAAACCTGCTGCACCAGCACCCTCGTCCCCTGCTACCTCAACGTCATCGAAGGAGAAGATCACGTCACCGCTTCTGAAGCAAATGATGCGTGCGGCCGCAGATCAGCAGGCCAAGGAGACCGCAGATGTGCCTAACGGCATATTGCAGGAGCAGTATGACCAGAGTGCACCTGCTCTTCTTCAGGTCGAGCAAACCGCAGCGAACCTGGAGACCTCTGATGCCGCCCATTCATCAATGCCTCCACCACTGCAGACGGTGTTCTCACAGTCATCGCAGCCATCACCTCCATACGGATCGCCCTATGGGTATGGCGCCTCCCTACCGCCTGGCGTTGCTATCGGCCACCATGGTGTAGCATATGAGATTGCCACCGGCCGACCGGTGTATCTGCAACACCCGACAATGTACACACCACGCCCGCTAGCGCATGGCATGATGACACCTCCAGGGCTTCCTTATTCTCCTATGCACCACCACTCTACTAGCTCCCCAGATTTCCTTGCGCCACCTCACACACCTCCTGGTAATGGTTTCATTGATCCCAACAACTGGTAATCCCCTCTTTGTGTTCCCTCGTCAGAGTTCCCGCATCGAGATCCGATCGCCATCTTCTAATTCGGATCTCAAGCCAATAAAGACTGGTCGCCGGCCTTCCAGTTTGAGGACGAGCGCAGCATCATTTGAGCCCTCACGTCCCGCCAGTCCCAATACTGAGTCACAGCCTTACCAGTCACCTGAAGATCCTTCCGCGCAGGATGATGCTAGCTCAAGTCATGCTAATGACCAGCCTATGCCGGAGCAGGCAGTGGAGCCCACCATGTACGGATACTCGCCATATCATCAGCAGTACTACTATCCCGAGCACTACGGGTATTCCCAGTACTACGACATGTCTCACGTTCCGCAGTACGAGATGTATCCCACCGATCCGCACGCGGCTCAGGCGGCCTACTACTAATACTCATGCTATATTTTCTACGCATGGTTTCTTTCTTCTGTTTTCGCTATGGGATGCATCCGTACACAGCTATCCATGACTGTTTCATTGCTCACGAATCTTGACGTACTCAGCGCTCAGCAGTTACCCCTCACAGACTTGATGTTGCTCCAATGCGTTTCATACTTTACTCATGCTGTTTCATTTTGTTCACTTTACTGCAATACTTCCCCGCTCTTGAATATGATATTGGCTTGTTGTTGTTGTTGTTGTTGTTGTTGTTGTTGCTGCTACGATTTACTTGTGTAGTGTGTTGCCTGCAATGCTCGATCTCTTCCCCGCTTTCACTTGGCACAGGCAATAATTAGCTCCTGAGATGGCCGTGGTAATAACACACCAAATATGGAAACGTGCCTTCGTTAGTCATCCAAGCTGTTTTCTGCGTGGCACAGGATGTAGCCAAGCAGCGCAACTTCCTGTCCTAGACCACCATCATCCCTCACCACGGACCCTGCTCAGGTTCGTCAGGTTGAATATCGTGGACTGTATTTGTGAACCTAGTGGTATGTAACAACGAGCTAATGTCCGGTTTCGTGATGAAGCCATTTTACTCCCACCATTAGATACGTTTTAGAAAGAAACACATTCGTTGTATTCAACGCGGCTCAGACCGCATTCCAGTCTCGCAAAAACCGCACACGGGATCTCGTAACCAGTTAGGATGGCATTCGCTCAACCTTTCCCACTCGCAGCAGCAGCTCAAAAAATACAACAACCCACATTCGGCCCAGACTTGGCCGTTCGTCTTATTTGCCCAGAGTGTAGAGATCCAAATCCGAATATTGTTGAAGAGTTTGGGAGCGGAGATCTTGTGTGCGGGAGTTGTGGACTGGTGTTGGGTGATCGAATTGTTGATACGAGAAGTGAATGGAGAGTAAGTCCTATCGTCTCTTTTATTGTTGCGATAACCCTGCACACATAATTGCTTGTTAGACGTTCGCAAACGACGAAGGCGATGATCCTTCCCGTGTCGGTGCAGCGTCAGACCCTCTATTGGAGGGTATAGAGCAGTTGGATACGCTCATCAGTTTCCGTGATGGCGGCACGGGAATTGCTCGCGAGCTCCAACGTGCAGCTTCCCGCTCACAGAGCTCACGCTCGGAGCGAAATCTTCTCACCGCATTCCGCGACATCGGCAGCTGGTGCGACCAGTTCTCGCTTCCCAAAACCATCAGCGATATTGCCAAACAACTATACAAGCGCTCAGACGAAGAGAAGCTTCTTCGTGGAAAACCCCTGGAGGCTGTGATCGCCGCGTGTATATTCATCGCGTGCCGCCAAGCACACGTCCCTCGTACCTTCCGCGAAATTTGTAACTTGACCCATGTGTCGAAGAAGACGCTTGGACAGTGCTACAAGGCACTGGAGCAGGCTTTCAATCTTTCACCTGGAGCTACTGCACAGGTTAATGCGAACGGAAGCAACCCGTCTACTGGCCCCGAAAACCTGCTCGTTCGTTACTGCAACCACCTTGACCTTCCCGCCAACGTCCAGTCCATATGCGGTGATATCATTGTCGCAGCGCGCAAGCATGGCGTTGCGGATGGTCGTAGCCCGGTTTCTATCGCTGGCGGTGCGATTTACTTTACCTGCCACCTACTAGGAAAGCCCAAGTCTTCTCGAGACATCGGTTTGGTTGCTGGTGTCAGCGAGGGCACTATCAAGCTGGTATACAAGTTGTACTACTTGGAGAAGGAGAAATTGGTGAAGGAGGAGTGGATCAAGGAAGGGAGGGCTGATATGGATCGGCTTCCTGTTGAGCGGTAAAGGAGGTAGTCACCTCTTGTGTACCTATTTTCTACGGATAATGACAGTTTCTTGTAACGATTCGCGTGATGGATTTGACATCCGCCGAGTGGCGTTATTTCAGACGGGTGGCCAAAGCGAAGAGAAAATGTATGTTGTCATCTAACCATTATGTGGTTGCACCAGTAATAATGTGAAGGTAAGTTCAAGCCGTCCCAAACAATTGTCTCTATCTGACGATAACATACTCCATTACTCGACGTGATGTTTGTGAAATAAGACAATCATGGATGCTACCAATGCTATCGCTCACTAGCACTACCTCGAGAATGTTTTTCCCATGCGATCGACATGCTGTCCTCGATTCTTTGGCCCTCAAGGTGTCTCTGTTGCTAACCGAACTGCAGATGTACAGACTTTTGTCTCGGCTTTATATACGACTGACCCTCACGTCGATCCATCCCTATGCGAATGGCGGACTGAGTATCGTTATGGACTGCCGTTCGTCAGTTCGTAGGCGGCATACAGAACCTAGGTGACTCTGAAGCTTTGTGTAACAAGGGCACTCGAGTGATAGAAGAGGGTCTAACGTAGCACACTACAGTAGTTTTTAAGTTATCGCTACCTGCCAACGCCAACAAACTATACAAAAAAGAAAGAATCGAATGCTACTAGTCCTTGACGTCTTCCCATGGTTCATCTGGTAATGAAGGCACATCCGAAACCTTTTTCCGAAGGTCGATCATCGTCTCGGCATCAATGCTGTACAACTGCATCAGCTCAATGGTTTTGTTTAAGGGTATCGCGGCCCCTGCGATCCAGCAGCGTCAATTCCTTATCATACTCCTGAATCCGAGTATGAACTTCTCCGCTGATTGGCGATTCGATGTAGGACCTGACCGCGAGCTTGATGGCCCTACGAGACACTTCCTGGCTTTCCGACACGAGGTAAAGTGTCTGCAACACGAGGGTTAAGTCGACGATGTATGACATGACGCGCTGAAGTACCACGCGGCTGATAAAGATCCGTGAATATTCTCTCGATAAAGGGTATATTGAGGTACGTACGACACCTGGTACACGTCGTAAACCCATATGGCGAGTACGACACCTGCCGCGATCGGCACCACGATGGGAGCTGCAGGTCCTGCCAGGGCAGACATGATGGCCGCGATAGTACCCACCATCGAGAGCCCAATACCACTGTGAACATTTAATCAGATGAAAATTCGTCCGTCATGTAAAAGACCGGCCTACATTGTCTTGCTAGGATCGCTTGTAGGTCCAACTTCTAGCTTATTCACCATGTTGACCATCAAGTTCCTGAACTCTTGGCTGCGCAAGTACTGAGCACAGATAACGTCAGGGTGGATGCGACGACGACGAATAAAATAGCCATTACACAGTGAGGGTCATGGAAGTTCCACACTTTGACAATGTCAGCTTGACGTACGGACTCGTCAAAACGTAGGCCTTACCAAACAGCATGTAACTGATCTTTGAGAGCAGGCATGTTTCTGCGGCGATTAATGAAATCTTGGACTATGTTGACATTGCCCCCGCCCCCAGGTTCAAAACCTTTGCTATCATGGAGAACAAATCTGTCGTTCTGGTGTGAAACGAATTCGGTGTCAATGTTAGCCTCGCCTGGCATATCATGCGAAGCGATCTATGGAGGGAGTATGAGTGACTCTCCACATCGAAGTGTCGTGAATAGCCCACCGCATTTTGCACCCCAAATGCGTTGTTGATCAGGGAGGATTTTCCAACGCCAGTCTATCGGAAGCATTGTGTCAACACTGGCACGAGATCCACGCAAAACTGATACCTTTCCTATCACCAGAATTCGGAACCTTTGGAGCCTCAACATGAAGAATGGCACTTCGTGGTCATCCTGACTCACCTCGGACAAATCCGAATGATCTCGTCAGTGGTGGGCTGTAATGCCAGGCCGTCATCGGAAGGCTGCTCAGCCTGCTGATCTACGACTTAGATGAGTTCGAATGCGAGAAATGGACCCTTACTTCGGAAAGCTCGACGAGGATCTTGATTTTTTTGTGAAAGATGATGTATTCTGTGGATGAGGCGACGAGTTTGTGAGCAACTAAGATGAGAGTGCGACGATTACCCGTTTACCTTGTCTTTCAGGTTCTGTTCTTGTACCAGACACGCGGAAGATGTCTTCGACATCGAAGTCAACGTCTTGATGCTCAGTCTTCATTCCAAACAATGTCTTGCACCGTAGATGTAAGGAAAACGAATCCGCGAGAGAAAGTATCCTATGATTAAGCCGATTTAGATGGCAAGTCATTTGAGTATCTCAAATACTCACATGGGTGGAGAAAATGTCTGTCGCAAAGTCTTCTCTGCATTTCGTTCGATCTGACTGTGCAACTTGCCGATCCGTACTTCAGCAAATTCTACATTCTTTCCCGACTTGATGAAATCAACGAAGACGCCTATTCAATTCATTCAGTGGGATTGATAATTCAAGTAATGCGAGAGTTGAGTCTTACCAGAGATATGGAGAGGACAGGGAATGTGGAGGGAGTCTGCCATGCGGACTCGAGTTAGGGAAAACTCTCCTGCGCACAAGGGATAGATATATGTGGAAGTTGTAACCGAGTGCTAAGTGCTAAGCGCAGGGCCATTATGTATCAAGAAATGAACCTCAATAGGGAGCCGAATGATGGAAGGAAGATAGTCGTGTATGCCTCATGGTGCACCTGAACAGCTAACATTGATCCGATCATCATCATGTTATGCGATGGAAACATGTGGGTCAGAGAAGGTCAGAGAAGGCGGGGGAACAGTTTATCCGTACTGTAAATAAGAGGATGGTAAGGAGTCGCTCTGGTGCACACCAGCGTAGAGACAAATACCTATATAACAAAGTTCAATTTTCAAATAGAACGTGTACTGAGCGGTAGTGGAGTCGTCACAAAGTCGTTACCTTCTCAAGACAGAAATTCCGTGACTTCTGATAAGATCAGAATCTTCGATGAGTCCTCGTGTACGCCTCATGGTACACACAGCCATATACCCATTACCCATTGAATCTGTGCTCGAGTGTTCAGAGTTTCCACAGTGCTACAGTGCCAGTGGTTATATTCAGCCTGTGCTGAACGCTCCCCGGTCTCCTTCATCTTCTTCCATGGATCCTTCAAACGTAAGACAGAAATTCGATCGCTTCCAAACCTTCATTGCAGGAAGAGGCAGTAGTCATGAGCTTGCACTGAGCGCTCCCTCACCGTCTTCCGTGGAGCCTTCAGTGTTAAGACGAAAATTCAGTCGCTTTCGAATCCTCATTATAGGAAGAGCGAATGCAGGAAAGACCACCATCCTGCAGAGGGTTTGCGATACACGGGAGAACCCAAAAATATACAATAGCGCTGGGAAAAAGGTGTGCATCGTGATATAGTTATAGCAGGAGGGCAGCGATGATTGACCTATCGAGATCAGATCAAGCCCGCCGTCTTGAAGGCATCTAGAAAGGTAATATGTGCTCTCATCAATTGACAACATGACCTGACGTGTTCTCAGTGTGGAGAGCACGACATCGAGAATGAAATGGTGTTTCAAAGCAACCCAGGATTCGTCTTTCACGATTCACGTGGTTTTGAAGCAGGAGGAGACTCCAAATTCGACAAGGTGAAGGCATTTATCACCGACCGTTCTAAGAGAACCAGTGTAAATGATTGACTTCATGCCATATGGTAATTGGTCACATTGGCGACATGCGCTGGCTCACTTCTTTGACATAGGTATTGCATACCGATGGATGAAGCAAGCAGGTCTTTCACCGAAGGGGAAATCAAGTTTTTCTCTCACTGCGACACTGGAAGCAGTAAGTTGTCGATCTAACCATTGTTAATGATTGTCTCATTCACCATCATCAGTTCCGGTGATAGTATTATTTACCAAATTCGACGCCTTGTACGACGTCACATATGCACAGCTGAAAAGGGACGGACATTCTAGGGAAGACACTCAAGAAATGGCCCCGAAGCATGCCGAGGAGTCATTTGTGAACGGGCCCCAATTGAAGTTTCTATACAACCCCGAGGCCATCGGACGGCCTCCAAAATGTCACGTATGCCTCCCTAGTGAGTTGGTTGATCGTTGAATTGTGATACATGATGATTTACATCCCATATTAGACATGGACAGGGATGGCGCGCACTGCGGGCTACTTATCGAACACACGGCTGGCACTCTGGATGATGAAGCGCTTAAGCAGCTGTTTGTCTCAACTCAGCAAACCAACTTGGAGGTTTGCATGAAATATGCAGTTGAAAGGCAACTACCCAGGATCTCATTTACTTGTGGTGAGTATTAATGATCGAAATTTTGCAGAACACTTGTGGAACTTGTCGACTCTGTTCAGACAATCACATCTCCCACATTCCAGGGTCATGCGGAGGTAATAGGCGAGTTGGGTGCCTGGTTTCCACATATTTGGGTGAGATTTTTGGACTGTTCAGAAATCAC
The DNA here is from genome assembly GCF_016628075.1 of Suillus paluster. Classification (NCBI taxonomy): domain Eukaryota; kingdom Fungi; phylum Basidiomycota; class Agaricomycetes; order Boletales; family Suillaceae; genus Suillus; species Suillus paluster. The sequence goes on from NW_024537602.1 coordinate 318,879, forward strand.
TCTCATTTAGGTTGGCGATTGCTCGCAGGCAGTACGTCCAATATTTTTCTCTTTTACGCTGATTGAAGACATCACTGATGCATTGACAGGGAGTGAGTGTGTTAATCCTCCGTCGAGTTCAAGCCTTGCTCACCGAGCGCATTGCCGATCTGTCGACAGCAAAGTGTTAGTGTGTCGATCCCCTGTCAAGCTCCAGCCCTGCTAACTGAAGACATTCGCAATCCACTTACAGCGAGTCAGTGTGTTTATCCTTCGTCGAGCTCGAGCCTTGTTACTCACCCGAAGGCATCGCCTACTCGTTGACAGGAAGTGAGCACATTGGTCTTCTGACGAGCTCAAACCTCGCTGACCAATGAAATTGCTGATCCGTTGACAGAGGGTGGGTGTTCTCATCCTCCATCGATGTCAAGGGTTGCTCACAAATGAAATTGCGTATCACATTGACAGGATGTGAGTGTTGATGTTGCATCCAGTTCGGTCTTGCTCACCAATGACATGGCCAATCTGTTTTCAGGATGTAAGTGTGCTCATCCGCAACCGAGCTTTAGCATTCCTGACCGGGCAAGTTGCCAATCACTTCATAGAATGTGAGTGCCAAAATTGTGCATCGAACTCAGAGCCTTCCTGATCGAAAAATCGCTGATTTGTTGTCAGTATGTGAGTGTGTTACTCTCCTTCAGCAGTGAGCATTACTGACCGATGAGCCAACCAATCCATTGGCAGAACGTAAGTGTGCCGATTATTTGTAGAACCTTGCTGACCGAAGAATTTGCCAATCTGTTGACAGGCTGTGGTGTGTTCATCACCCACAAACCTCGAGCCTTACTCACGAGTAAAATTGTCAGTATCCTGACAGCGAGTGAGTGTGTTGATCCACTGTCGAACTCAAACCTTCCTGACCCAAGACATTGTTGATGCGTTGTTAGGATGTGAGTGTGTGCATCCTCTGTCAATGTCGGGCCAGGCTTACTGATGACACTGTCAACCTATTGATAGCGAGTGAGTGTATCAATCATCCGTCGAGCTCAAACCTTGCTGAGTGAAGAATGTGCTGATCTGTTGACAGGTTGTGAGTGTTCATCCTTAGTTGAGCTCAAGCCTTGCTCAACAATGAAATTGCTGAACTGTTGATAGCAAGTGAGTGTTTTGATCCCCCGTCCGATCCCAAGCTTTGTTGACAGAAGAATTTACTGTTGACAGGGGGTAAGTGTGTTCAGCTTTCTTAGCTTAAGCATTGCTCTGCGATGAAATTGCTGACTTGTTCACAGAATGTGAGCATGTTGATCCCACGTCACCCTTGACCATTGCTCACAAACGAGATTGACCATTGGTTGGTAGATTGTCAGTGTGTTGATCCTCTGTCAACCTCGAGCCTTTCTGACCCTGTTGACAGGATGTGAGCATGTCCATACATGCGCACCCTGACCCAAGCTCAACAATGAAATTGCTGATTGTCTGATAGGCTGTAAGTGTGCTGATCCTCTGTTGACCTCGAGCCTTGCTGACCAAAGGAATTCCCCATCCATTTGCAGCATGTGAGTGTGCTGATCCTCTGTTGACCTCAAGCGTTGCTGACCGACAGCATTCCCCATCCATCCACAGTTTGTGAGTGTGCTGATCCTCTGTCGACCTCGAGCCTTGCTGACCGACAGCATTCCCCATCCATTCCCAGGGTGTGAGTGTGCTGATCCTCTGTCAACCTCAAGCCTTGCTGACCAAAGGCATTCCCCATCCATTTGCAGGGTGTGAGTGTGCTGATCCTCTGTCGACCTTGAGCCTTGCTGACCAACAGCATTCCCCATCCATTTGCAGCATGTGAGTGTGCTGATCCTCTGTCGACCTCGAGCCTTACTGACTGACAGCATTCCCCATCCATTTGCAGGGCGTGAGTGTGCTGATCCTCTGTCGACCTTGAGCCTTGCTGACCAAAGGCATTCCCCATCCACTTGCAGGGTGTGAGTGTGCTGATCCTCTGTCGACATCGAGCCTTTCTGATCGATGGCATTTCCCATCCATTCGCAGTTGGTGAGTGTGCTGATCCTCTGTCGACCTCGAGCCTTGCTGACCAAAGGCATTCCCCATCCATTTGCAGGGCGTGAGTGTGCTGATCCTCTGTCGACCTCGAGCCTTGCTGACTGACAGCATGCCCCATCCATTCACAGTTCATGAGTGTGCTGATCCTCTGTCGACCTCGAGCCTTGCTGACTGACGGCATTCCCCATCCATTTACAGGATGTGAGTGTGCTAATCCTCTGTTGACCTCGAGCCTTGCTGACCAAAGGCATTCCCCATCCATTCACAGCCCATGAGTGTGCTGATCCTCTGTCGAGCTCGAGCCTTACTGACCAAAGGCATTCCCCATCCATTTGCAGCGCGTGAGTGTGCTGATCCTCTGTTGACCTTGAGCCTTGCTAACCGACAACATTCCCTATCCATTTGCAGGGCGTGAGTGTGCTGATCCTCTGTCGACCTTGAGCCTTGCTGACCAAAGGCATTCCCCATCCATTTGCAGTGCGTGAGTGTGCTGATCGAGCCCATTCAGTCACATAGTCTGTATTATACAGGCAGCCGAGGTTGAAAATATGCTGTTCCATACAGGCCAGCGGACGTCGGCCGATCAAATGGTTTTGCCTGTGCATAACATTTGGCCAGCAGGCTTACTGAGACCCGATTTCAACAGCTGGGCCCATAAGTAATGATGGTCGATATTAACATGTCGGCCGGTGGCCATGAACATCATATAGCCCCATGGGTTCGGTATATTGGTGGGCAAATGGTGGTGGAGGAGTCTCTGATGCTGTCAGCTGGGCCCATGTAGAACATAGTGCCTGTGTGTATCGGTCGGCCAATTGTATGTGTGGTATCGGGCAGGCCCATGAAGGAGCAACGGTTAACTTTATCAGGTAGGCCCATGAAGCATGCATCCTCTGTGTATATCGGTAGGCCAATGATGGGTGTGAAGCCATCATGTGGGCCCATGGGGAGAAATTCCCGATGCTATCAGGCGGGCCCATGGAGCTTGTTGGCTGTGGCCATTGACCGGCTGACGGTCTGTATTAGATCAGGTGGGCCCATGTAGAATAGGTTGTATGTGCATATCGGTTGGCCAACATGGAATAGGTTGCCTGTGCGCATTGGTCGGCCGGTATGGAATACATTTCTTGTGTATCGGTCGGCCCACGTGGAAAAGGTTGTCTGTGCATATCGGTTGGCCGACATGAAATAGGTTGCCTGTGTGCATCGGTCAGCCAGTATGGAACACATTTCCTGTGCTTATTGGTCGGCCCATGTAAAATATGTTGCCTGTGCGCATCTGTCGGCCCATATGGAATACATTGCCTGTGCGCATCAGTCAGCCGGTATGGAACACGTTTCCTGTGCTTATCAGTTGGCCCATGTAAAATATGTTGCCTGTGCACATCGGTCGGCCCATGTAGAATACATTGCCTGTGCATATCGGTTGGCCGACATGAAATAGGTTGCCTGTGCGCATCGGTTGGCTGGTATGGAACACGTTTCCTGTGCTTATCGGTTGGCCCATGTAAAATATGTTGCCTGTGCGTATCAGTCGGCCCACATGGAATACATTTCCTGTACTTATCGGTCGGCCTATGTCAAATACATTGCCTGTACACATCAGTCGGCCAATGCTAGGTGTGAAGCTACTGTGTGGGCCCATGGGAAGGGATACCCGATGCTATCAGGTGGGCCCCTATGATGTGTTGTTTTTAGGTATCGGCCGGCCGATGGTCTGTATTGTATCAGGTGGGCCAATGTTGAATACTTTGCCCGTGTGTATTGATCGGCCAACAGCAAATGTGAACCCATTGTGTGGGCCCATGTGAAAGAACATTTGATTCTATCAGGTGGGCCTATACTATGTATTCTATGTGCATATCAGCCGGCCAATGGCATGTGTGGTGTCAGGTGGGTCGATGGGGGAGAAAAGGTCGATCCTATCCGGAAGGCCGATACGGAATGCATTGCCTGTGTATATCGGTCGGCCAACGATGGGTGTGAAGCTATCGTGTGGGCCGATGGGGTTGAATTCCCAATGTTATCCACCGGGCCGATGTAGAATGCCCTGCCTGTGCATATCGGTCGGCCAATGCTTGCTGTGAAGTCATTGTGTGGGCCCATAGAATGTGTTGCCTGTACATATCGACCGGCCCATGCAGAATGCATTCCCTGTGCATATCAGTGGGCCGATGGGATGGATGATGTCAGGTGGGCCCACGAACGAGCAGCGTTCGATTCTATCAGGTGGGCCGATGCAGAACGTGTTTCCCATGCACATCGGTCGGCACATGGCAAACAATGCCGATCATCTCGGCTCGGCCCATTGCCTCCATCTTCACGTCCGGTTGATCGGTGACACAGGCGAGAAGACTTCAGGGATTCAATCAACATCATCGATTCAAATTAATTGACAACCTTATCACTAATCGATCCAAAAGGCTGAATACAACCGTAATGTAATCTGATATACCATGACACGGTCGTCTAAGCTGAAACCGAGACATCCCAATCTACATCCTTGTATTTCGCATACTCTGACCGAGGTGTCCCCACAAAATTGTGAAGGTTATCGCGCATGAACCATGCCCACACGAACCAATCACCCCTGAATGTGACGCCATGCCTGACAATGTGTCCGGAGCAGCCGACCATGGCACTGGAGTTATATTGCAACTGAATGCCGAGATTGGACAGCGTCATGAGGCCATCGCAATAATGGCCGACACTGGTCATGATGTCGAACCCTTCTGGAGTAGATCTCGGATCTCGGTGAAGAGGGCATTGCCTGTTACACATGATGGCTGCGCAGTTGAACACCGAGGCCCAAAGTTGCAGACGAGCATACATGCCATCAAGCTCATTTTCCATAGCCCATCGAGCGAGTTTCATCA